>NC_048579.1:32160065-32497565 GCF_013265735.2 Oncorhynchus mykiss
GGAGCTGGCTACCGAATGTGTGTTTTGTAGCGATACTCTGACCATATGGACAGCTGGGAGACAAAGTGGGTTAAAGGCCTAACCACTGTTGCGGATCTAGCTGGAAAAGAGTGGACAGTGATGAAGTGGTTTAAGGCACAGTTTGAAATTTACTGGGTGTGTGGGGGGTGGTCCAACTCAATGTATTAAAAAAATGAAATGCACATCCTCCCCAACCTTAAACATATTTTCACATAACCTTCCCGTTATACTGTAAAAATTGTTTAAAAAAATCATGCTCCCCCACATTGAATTAACAAAAAAATTATGATTATGACCACAAAAAACAATAACAGTAGCGACCCTGTGTTTATAAATGTGGATATCGACTTTTGTGGCATAATCAATGCCACGCAGGGCTACGGGCCAGAAAGTTAAGGGTTCGCAAATTACCACGGAGGAGAATACCTGCTTATCTCATTACTTTACGATCAGAGCCGGCTGCAGACAATGATCAGCTAGGGGGAAATCAGATTTTCAAAATGTTGATGCTATATTTAAACCTGTTTTTGCATTGCCATTATGGGGTATTGTCTGTAGATAGATTAAATTGTTAATTCAATTTTAGAATAAGGCTGTAACGTAACAAAATGTGGGAAAAGTGAAGGGTCTGAATACTTTCCGAATGCACTGTAAATGATTTATGAATGCAAAATAGAAATGACAGCACATTGACTGCATAGAATTCATACATAAACCTTTAATGCTGGTGTTATAGATCAGATGGCAACACGCACAGTTAATTACCATGAAGGGCTTAGCTATAAATGCTTTATGAATGGGAAAATAGATTTGACTTTTCATACATAGACTCTTTATGTGTGTGTTATAGACCAGTATGATCAAATTAGGCCTAATTGTGATGTGGAGGAGGGCTGTTAATGAGTTACAAAAGAGTTATGATATGACACTCAATGAGACGATCTGATACGTCAAATTTACCCTGAGGATTCAATCCTGTGGAGATATTCATGCATCATTGACCTCAGTGAGAAGAAGGTAAGTCACAGGTCTATAAAGACCAGGAGGGGAAATGGGGCCAGTACAGGGCTATATATCAGCATAATTTTCCAAACATGGTTTGGCTTTTTGGCATATTCACTAACATTGGTATGACAAAAGCACACTTTTGAGAACAGCAAATTTGATGACACCAGGCTGTCATTGTAATGATGCATCTATTATGATTCCTAAATATGAGCATGACATGAATGTGCTATGTTATAACCTGTTATAACACATTCATTAACCTGCTTATAGATGTGTAATAATTGTGCTATGGATATGCAGTCAAAGTAAATCGTTACCGGATAATTAGGGAATGTGTCTAAAATGAAAGAAAGTGTATAGTAAAACCTGCAGAATGGTGAATGTAAACCATGGATAACACACACTTCCATCCCCTGTGCCGAATAAAAAAAAAACACACAACCCTCCCCAAAGCAAAAACAAAGCAAACCCTCCCCTATTATGGACCCCTAAGTCATTTGGAGAAAAGAGACTCTCGAAGCATTCAGTGTAACTACAACACATACAGTATCTAACTTTGATAAACCCTGATTCCTCACAGAGTGTGCCGAGTAGTGACATTCGCAGTCCCCAAAAAAAACAACAAGCTACAAGACCACCCAAACTCATTTACCTCACTGGTGATAAAATAAGTTATGCTGTGGATCACAGCTGATGAAAACATGACATCTAACGTGAGAGTAAAATTCAAAATGGGAGTGACTGCTTTGACACCATATGCGTATAGAAACGTTTACCAGTATATTTTAGGGATAAAAATCCATAATCGTGGATCCCAATCTCTATCCCCAGAAACCCATGTGGATGTAGAATGTATTTTGTGTAAATATTTGAACTCACAGCAGCACACTTCACTGATTAGAGCGTAAGCCTGCCATCTGATTGTCAGGGGCAAATTATTAACTGTTAGGGTTCTCTAGAAGGGCGCCACATCCTCAAAATCAGCCTCAAACATAACAATTTACTGTATTTTCTGTAGCCAGCAGTGTTGAAAATATGGGAGATTCCCTGACTTTGTTGGCCCTTGGGTAAGAGGAACAAAACAAAAGGTGGCTCAAGGGAAGGGGGGGTAAACTCTTCCGTCAAGCGGCACCTCTGGATTCAACTTGCCCAAGAAAACAAAATGGCTCCGTATGGCCAAGACGCCGAGCACAGGCAGACAGTCTACCTTCTGTGTATACAGATGGGCTTGTACACAATACAGCCATACAACTGGCAGAGGGAAGCTCAGTCTGGAAAGAGAATGATACGAGAGTAAAAGGAGGAGGGAATGAGAGAAAGGGATGGAGGAGAGGTGATAAAGGCAGTGAACAGGATCCCCAGTCCTGCCTGTTCTGATGGGACAGGCACAGGCTAAAAAACAATGGGAGAAGCTGCTGGCTCTTGGAGGTTCGGTGTAAATTGTGAAAACACTGATGGATCAGGGTCGGAGGTTGATAAGCTAAAATTTCCTTCCTGAACTGTCTATGATAGAATCAGAATGTCTATATTTTTTTGACCATCCCCGAGAGGGAAAGGCTCTCTGGTCAACAAGAGATGATTCACTTGACAGCAGAGCTCAGGGCAAACAGGTGCATGAAATTGCATAACTTGTTTAAGCCAGACAAGATATTTCCCTCACTTTTATCATTCACAAAAACCCTGCCTCCTCAGTCTCTAGTGATTGTTCTTTTTAAATCCTTCCCTATCCTCAACAAAAGTTTTCTGACAACGGAGTAATGCCGTTTTATAGGCTCTTAACCAACCGTGCTATTTTGTTAGATTTTTCGCAATTTTTGTAACTTATTTTGTACATAATGTTGCTGCTACCATCTCTTCTGACCAAAAAGAGCTTCTGGACACCAGAACAGCGATTATTTACCTTAAATTGGACAAATTTTTCTATAATGAGTCGGACGAGAGGGATTTACTACAGACACCTGAACAGACCCTCATCCCTGTCATTCGCAGGAGAAAGAGACGGCGGTTTTGCGGAAGGAGATTGGGGTGCCTTGTGAGGATCCGGCAACGAATGGCTAACCTGTCTTTGCCATCGGTACTACTGGCCAATATACAAACGCTGGATAAGAAATTGGACTAACTAAAAACACGTCAACAAAACAAAGGATATGATAGTGGACTTCTGGATACAGCAGAGGGGGCACCCCCCTATCCACATCGACGGGACAGCAGTGGAGAAGGTGGAAAGTTTTAAGTTCCTCGGCGTACACATCACGGACAAACTGAAGTGGTCCACTGACACAGACAGTGTGGTGTAGAAGGCGCAACAACGCCTCGTCAACCTAAGGAGGCTGAAGAAATGTGGCTTGTCACCTAAAACCCTCACAAACTTTTACAGAAGCATAATTGAGAGCATCCTGTCGGGCTGCATCACTGCCTGGTACGGCAACTACACCACCCTCAACCGCAAGGCTCTCCAGAGGGTGGTGCAGTCTTTTACAACGCATCACCGGGGGCAAACTACCTGCCCCTAGGACACCTACACCACTCGATGTCATGGGAAGGCCAAAACGATTATCAAGGACAACAACCCCCGAGCCACTGCCTGTTCACCCCGCTACCATCCAGAAGGCAAGGTCAGTACAGGTGCATCAAAGCTGGGACCGAGAGACTGAAAAACAGCTTTTATCTCAAGGACATCAGACTATTAAACAGCCATCACTAACACAAAGAGGCTGTTTCCTACATACAGACTTGAAATCATTGGCCCCTTTAAATAAATTGATCACTAGTCACTTAAATAATGCTACTTGAATAATGTTTACATATCTTGCAATACACATCTCCTATGGATTTACTGTATTTTATACCATCTATTGCATCTTGCCTATGCTGCTCTGTCATTGCTCATCCATATATGTATATGTATATATTATTATTCCATTAATTTACTTAGATTTGTATGTATAAGGTAGTTGTTGTGGAATTGTTAGATTACACTAGATACTAACTGTTACTTTTGATTTTGACCTCCCTTTGTTCAGGGACACATAATTCAATTTCTGTTAATCCATGGATTCTGGTTGGGGTATGTACTTAAAGTCACTGTGGGGACGACGACATCGATGTACTTATTGATAAAGCCAGTGACTCAGTCAATAAAAAAAACAGATGCTAAGCTAAAGGACAGTTTTGCTAGCACAAACTGGAATATGTTCCGAGATTCTTCCGATGGTATTGTGGAGTACACCACATCACTGGCTTCATCAATAAGTGCATTGATGATATTGTCCCCACAGTGACTGTACGTACATACCCCAACCAGATGCCATCAATTACAGGCAACATCCACATTGAGCTAAAGGGTAGAGCTGCTCCTTTCAAGGAGCGGGACTCTAACCCGGAAGCTTAAAATAAATCCCTCTGACGAACCATCAACCAGGCAAAGCGTCAGGGCCCCTCAGGGGTGCGTGCTCAGTCCCCTCCTGATCTCACTCATGACTGCACAGCCAGGCACGGCTCCAACACCATCATTGAGTTTGTTGATGACACAACAGTGGTAGGCCTGATCACCAACAACAACGAGACAGCCTATAGGGAGGAGGTCATATACCTGCCCGTGTGGTGCAGAGACAAGAACCCTCCCCCTCAATCAAGACAGTCGTGAAGAGGGCATGACAAAACCTATTCCCCCTCAGGAGACTGACAACATTTGGCATGGGTCCTCAGATCCTCAAAAGGTTCTCCAGCTGCACCATCGAGAGCATCTTGACGGTTTGCATCACCGCCTGGTATGGCAACTGCTCAGCCTCCGAATGCAAGGCACTACAGAGGGTAGTGTGTATGGCCTAAGTACATCACTGGGGCAAAGCTTCCTGCCATCCCGGACCTCTATACCAGGTGGTGTCAGTGGAAGGCCTTAAAAATTGTCTAAGACTCTAGCCACCCTAGTCATAGACTGTTCTCTCTGCTACCCCATGGCAAGAGTACCGGAGCGCCAAGTCTAGGTCCAAGAGGATTTTAAACAGCTTCGGCCCCTAAGCCATAATACTCTTGAACATCTAATCAAATGGCTACCCAGACTTTTTGCATTGCACCCCCCTTTACACTGCTGCTTCTCTCTGTTATTATCTATGCATAGTCACTTTAATAACTCTACCTACATGTACATATTACCTCAATTACCTCGACAACCGGTGCCCCCGCACCTTTACTCTGTACCGGTACACCCTGTATATAGCCTCCCTATTGACATTTTACTGCTGCTCTTTAATTATTTGTTACTATTATTACTTATTTTGGGTGGTATTTTTCTTAAAACTGCATTGTTGGTTAAGGGCTTGCAAGTAAGCATTTCACTGTATGGTTGTATTTGGCGCATGTGCCAAATGTTTTTTAGACTGCCTGAACCTAAGCTTGTGTAGAATACATTTAAAAAAATATTTGTGACAATATAAATCTACATTAGTGGTGGAGACCAAATTCTGACAGGCTAAACACACTGGCTATTTTGGTTGTCATTTTTGGTTGTCATAACCTCAGTCACATCGTTGTGTGTGAGCGTATGTTCATTGGCTAAGAGCAAAAGACCATGTCACACTAAGACCCCGGTGTGTATTGGAGTGTGTGAAAGAGAGAGACTACAAGAAAAGGAACCACGGAGGAGAGGACCCTCCTGTAATTGAGCCTGTCAAGCTGCTATTGTGGTCTCCAATTATACAAAGTAAAGATCTGTTCACACGGACAATTACCCGATTCTCCTCTCGGTCACCTTCCTTCCACTGTCATCCTTCAACAGAGCTTTGACATACTATAAGACAATAAGAACAAATGAATTACGAGAACAGTATATTCCATCCACCTGGGTTTTTACATTTACTGTACTTTACCATGTAAGGAGGCATGTTGTTGTATAGTTAAGTCCGTGGAAAGGTTCACCCAAAATCATTTAGATTTACAGGGCATAATAAAATCAGTCATTACTGTAGTCAAAACAAACTACATTTTCCGAGACACTCAATGCAGGTGAGCACATGAACATCATTTGGAGATTAAGGACCCAATCAGAAACCTCTTTTAACGGACCTCCAAACATCGCATGAAAGACATTTATTTTATTTGTAATATCAGCGTCTTCCTGCATTTGGAAGTACTAGTGGTTAGAGCGTTGGACTAGTAACCGGAAGGTTGCAAGTTCAAAACCCCGAGCTGACAAGGTACAAATCTGTCGTTCTGCCCCTGAACAGGCAGTTAACCCACTGTTCCTAGGCCTTCATTGAAAATAAGAATTTGTTCTTAACTGACTTGCCTAGATAAATAAAGGTAAAATAAAATAAAATAAATGAATCCACACCGAAGAGAGAGGGCGTTCGGGTTAACACAGTTTCTGATTAGCAGGTGGGTAGCCATGTTGCTCAGAGGAGTCTGTAATATTGATATCCTTATGTCTGATCCTAAGCTTGTCATTGAAACATACACATAACACTTACATGGCTGATGTGCTTTGATTTTAGTGTTGGTTTTGTGGCAGTACAATCAAACAATCCTCTGGGCTTGTAATCGAGTCTGGAATGGTACTTTTTATGTCATGGGGCAAAGTCTGTAGCAAAATCACATTTAAAAAGTCATCTAATGGCCATAATTGAAACAAAATGGATCTAAATTTTAAGTAATAGCAAAGAGCAACTTTTCATGCAATAATTTTACTCTGACTGTCTCGGGGTAGTCTGAGTGAGGAGGGGAAAACTAGCTATTATTGGCAGAGAGGTTTAGAACTCTCTTTCTTATTGGTCTATTAACTAACTTACCACCTGGTGATGTCATCAGGTAGGCAAAAACTCCATCCGACCAAAACAGGCTGAAAATTCAGGGACTTTTCAAACAGCTAATACACTAAAAGGGCATTATCCTTATTTGCATAATTTCACAGTATTATTCCAACCACATAGTGTGGCAAAATACATATTCAGTCCTTTTGGAAAGTATTCAGAGCCCTTAACTTTTTCCACATTTTGTGATGTTACAGCCTTATTCTAATAGCAAAGGGCCTTACCCTTTGCTATTAACTCGAAATTGAGCTTCGGTGCATCCTGTTTCCATCCTGTTTCCAATGATTATCCTTGACATGTTTCTACAACTTGTTTGGAGCCCTTTGGGGTAAATTCAAATGGTTGCACATGATTTGGAAAGGCATTGTCCGAGCAAAAACCGAGCCATGAGGTTGAAATAATTGTCCGTAGAGCTCAGAGACAGGATTGAGTCGAGGCACAGATCTGGGGAAGGGGACCAAAACATTTCTGCAGCATTGAAGGTCCCCAAGAACACAATGGCCCTCATTATTCTTAAATTTAAGAGTTTGGAAACACCAAGTCTCTTCCTAGAGCTGGTCACCTGGCCAAACTGAACAATCGGGGGAGAAGGGGGAGAAGGGACCAAGAACCCGATGGTCACTTTGACGGAGATACAGAGTTCTTCTGTGGAGATGGGAGAACCTTCCAGAAGGACAACATCTCTGCAGCATCCACCAATCAGGCCTTTATGGTTGAGTGGCCAGAAGGACACCACTCCTCAGTAAAAGGCACATGACAGACCGTTTGGAGTTTGCCAAAAGGTAACTGAAAGACTCTCAGTCCATGATAAACAAGCTTCTCTGGTCTGATGAAACCACGAATGAACTCTTTGGCCTGAATGCCAAGCATCATGTCTGGAGGAAACCTGGCACCATCCCTACGGGGAAGCATAGTGGTGGCAGCATCATGCTGTGGGGATGTTTATCAGAGGCAGGGACTGGGACACAAGTCAGGTTTGAGGGAAAGATGAATGCAGCAAAGTAGAGAGAGATCCTTGATGAAAACCTGCTCCAGAGCACTCAGCACAGACTGGGGGTGAAGGTTCACCTTCTAACAGGACAACGACCCTAAGCACACAGCCAAGATAACGCAGGAGAGGCTTCAGCCAAGATAACGCAGGAGAGGCTTCGGGACAAGTCTCTGAATGTCCTTGAGTGGCGCATCAAGAGCCCGGACTTGAACCCGAATGAACATCTCTGGAGAGACCTGAAAATACCTGTGCAGCGATGCTCCGAATCCAAGCTGGCAGAGCTTGAGAGGATCTGCAGAGAACAATGGGAGAAACTCCCCAAATGCAGGTGTGCCAAGCTTGTAGCATCATACCCAAGAAGACTCGAGGCTATAATCACTGCCAAAGGTGCTTCAACAAAGTACTTAGTAAAGGGTCTGAATGCTTACGTAAATGTGACATTTCAGGGTTTAAAAACAATAAAAACCTGTTTTTTGCTTTTGTCATTTTTGGGTATTGTGTGTATAGATGGGGGGAACTATTTAATCAATTTAAGGCTGTAAGGTAACAAAATGTGGTCTGAATATTTTCTGAAATATTTTTCCATATATAGACACACCCTATGTGTTTTAATAAAATCAACTACATACATTGAGCTTGTCTGATGATTTACTCTTCAAATCAAATCAAATCAAATTTTATTTGTCACATACACATGGTTAGCAGATGTTAATTCGAGTGTAGCGAAATGCTTGTGCTTCTAGTTCCGACAATGCAGTAATAACAAGTAATCTAACTAACAATTCCAAAACTACTGTCTTGTACACAGTGTAAGGGGATAAAGAATATGTACATAAGGATATATGAATGAGTGATGGTACAGAGCAGCATAGGCAAGATACAGTAGATGGTATCGGGTACAGTATGTACAAATGAGATGAGTATGTAAACAAAGTGGCATAGTATAGTATAAAGTGGCTAGTGATACATGTATTACATAAGGATACCGTCGATGATATAGAGTACAGTATATACGTATGCATATGAGATGAATAATGTAGGGTAAGTAACATTTATATAAGGTAGCATTGTTTAAAGTGGCTAGTGATATATTTACATCATTTCCCATCAATTCCCATTATTAAAGTGGCTGGAGTTGAGTCAGTGTCAGTGTGTTGGCAGCAGCCACTCAGTGTTAGTGGTGGCTGTTTAACAGTCTGATGGCCTTGAGATAGAAGCTGTTTTTCAGTCTCTCGGTCCCAGCTTTGATGCACCTGTACTGACCTCGCCTTCTGGATGATAGCGGGGTGAACAGGCAGTGGCTCGGGTGGTTGATGTCCTTGATGATCTTTATGGCCTTCCTGTGACATCGGGTGGTGTAGGTGTCCTGGAGGGCAGGTAGTTTGCCCCCGGTGATGCGTTGTGCAGACCTCACTACCCTCTGGAGAGCCTTACGGTTGAGGGCGGTGCAGTTGCCATACCAGGCGGTGATACAGCCCGCCAGGATGCTCTCGATTGTGCATCTGTAGAAGTTTGTGAGTGCTTTTGGTGACAAGCCGAATTTCTTCAGCCTCCTGAGGTTGAAGAGGCGCTGCTGCGCCTTCTTCACGATGCTGTCTGTGTGAGTGGACCAATTCAGTTTGTCTGTGATGTGTATGCCGAGGAACTTAAAACTTGCTACCCTCTCCACTACTGTTCCATCGATGTGGATAGGGGGGTGTTCCCTCTGCTGTTTCCTGAAGTCCACAATCATCTCCTTAGTTTTGTTGACGTTGAGTGTGAGGTTGTTTTCCTGACACCACACTCCGAGGGCCCTCACCTCCTCCCTGTAGGCCGTCTCATCGTTGTTGGTAATCAAGCCTACCACTGTTGTGTCGTCCGCAAACTTGATGATTGAGTTGGAGGCGTGCGTGGCCACGCAGTCGTGGGTGAACAGGGAGTACAGGAGAGGGCTCAGAACGCAACCTTGTGGGGCCCCAGTGTTGAGGATCAGCGGGGAGGAGATGTTGTTGCCTACCCTCACCACCTGGGGGCGGCCCGTCAGGAAGTCCAGTACCCAGTTGCACAGGGCGGGGTCGAGACCCAGGGTCTCGAGCTTGATGACGAGCTTGGAGGGTACTATGGTGTTGAATGCCGAGCTGTAGTCGATGAACAGCATTCTCACATAGGTATTCCTCTTGTCCAGATGGGTTAGGGCAGTGTGCAGTGTGGTTGAGATTGCATCGTCTGTGGACCTATTTGGGCGGTAAGCAAATTGGAGTGGGTCTAGGGTGTCAGGTAGGGTGGAGGTGATATGGTCCTTGACTAGTCTCTCAAAGCACTTCATGATGACGGATGTGAGTGCTACGGGGCGGTAGTCATTTAGCTCAGTTACCTTAGCTTTCTTGGGAACAGGAACAATGGTGGCCCTCTTGAAGCATGTGGGAACAGCAGACTGGTATAGGGATTGATTGAATATGTCCGTAAACACACCGGCCAGCTGGTCTGCGCATGCTCTGAGGGCGCGGCTGGGGATGCCATCTGGGCCTGCAGCCTTGCGAGGGTTAACACGTTTAAATGTCTTACTCACCTCGGCTGCAGTGAAGGAGAGACCGCATGTTTTCGTTGCAGGCCGTGTCAGTGGCACTGTATTGTCCTCAAAGCGGGCAAAAAAGTTATTTAGTCTGCCTGGGAGCAAGACATCCTGGTCCGTGACTGGGCTGGGTTTCTTCCTGTAGTCCGTGATTGACTGTAGACCCTGCCACATGCCTCTTGTGTCTGAGCCGTTGAATTGAGATTCTACTTTGTCTCTGTACTGGCGCTTAGCTTGTTTGATAGCCTTGCGGAGGGAATAGCTGCACTGTTTGTATTCGGTCATGTTACCAGACACCTTGCCCTGATTAAAAGCAGTGGTTCGCGCTTTCAGTTTCACACGAATGCTGCCATCAATCCACGGTTTCTGGTTAGGGAATGTTTTAATCGTTGCTATGGGAACGACATCTTCAACGCACGTTCTAATGAACTCGCACACCGAATCAGCGTATTCGTCAATGTTGTTATCTGACGCAATACGAAACATCTCCCAGTCCACGTGATGGAAGCAGTCTTGGAGTGTGGAGTCAGCTTGGTCGGACCAGCGTTGGACAGACCTCAGCGTGGGAGCCTCTTGTTTTAGTTTCTGTCTGTAGGCAGGGATCAACAAAATGGAGTCGTGGTCAGCTTTTCCGAAAGGGGGGCGGGGCAGGGCCTTATATGCGTCGCGGAAGTTAGAGTAACAATGGTCCAAGGTCTTTCCTCCCCTGGTTGCGCAATCGATATGCTGACGGTTTGATGAAATAAGACAATTGCCTCAAGAGGGGGCCAGAGATCGAGATAACCAGAAGAAAAAAACATTAACCTGACCCAACTATTCTCCTCCTGCTCTTGCTTGCTTTCGCAGATTCTGCCATTACTCTCCTAAAGTTGCCGGTAATAGGCTACAGGAGGAGTCTCATGCGGAATACCAATTTATCTTCTTATTTCTACCGATCTGTGTACCAGTTATGGTTTTCATATGTAAATTAACATTAAACAGTTTAATTTAATTTATAATAACGTCTACATATCTCACAATCATTTTCATGTGATGAATCAAAATTCTATTGTCCATTGTCCTGTTGAAAAACAAATGATAGTGGGACTAAGGGCAAACCAGATGGGATGGTGTATCGCTGCTGTGGTGACCATGCTGGTTGAGTATGACTTAAACTCTAAATAAATCACTGACAGTGTCACCAGCAAAGCACCCCACACCATCACACCTCCTCTTCCATTTTTCACATTGGGAACCACATATGTGGAGATCATCCGTTCACCTACTCTGCGTATCACATAGACACAATGGTTGGAACAAAAAATCTCAAATTTGGACTCATCAGACGGAAGGACAGATTTCCACCAGTCTAATGTCCATTGCTTGTGTTTCTTGGCCCAAGCAAGTCTCTTCTTATTATTGGTGTCCTTTAGTTTTGGTTTCTTTGCAGTAATTCGACCATGAAGGCCTGATTCACGCAGTCTTGATGTTGAGATGTGTCTGTTACTTGAACTCTGTGAATCATTTATTTGGGCTGCAATTTCTGAGGCTGGTAACTCTACTGAACTTATCCTCTGCAGCAGATGTAACTCTGGGTCTTCGTTTCCTCTGGCGGTCCTCATGAGAGCCAGTTTCATCATAGCGCTTGATGGTTTTTGCGACTGCACTTGAAGAAACGTTCAAAGTACTTGAAACGTTCCATATTGACTGACCTTCATGTCTTAAAGTGATGATGGACTATTGTTTCTCTTTGCTTATTTGAGCTGTTCTTGACATAATATGGACTTGGTCTTTTACCAAATAGGGCTATCTTCAGTATACCACCCCTGTCACAACACAACTGATTGGCTCAAACTCATTAAGGAACAAAATTCCACAAATGAACTTTTAACAAGGCACACCTGTTAATTGAAATGCATTCCAGGTAACTACCTCATGAAGCTGGTTGAGAGAATGCCAAGAGTGTGCAAAGCTGTCATCAAGGCAAAGGATGGCTACTTTGAAGAATCTGAAATATAAAATATATTAGGATTTGTTTAACACTTTTTTGGTTACTACATGTTATTTCAAAGTTTTAATGTCTTCACTATTATTTCACAATGTAGAAAAAAGTAAAACATTAAGAAAAACCCTTGAATGAGTAGGTGTATCCAAACTTTTGACTGGTACTCTATATATAGTTGTTAGTGCTTGACTAAAACCATCTTGGTCGACCAACAGCCTAACGACTAAACAATCGACCAGTCGACTAAACAATCGACCAATCGACTAATTGGGGTCAGCCCGAAAACAGCTAAACGACCAACAGCATGGTTAAGCAAGGTATTGATTCCGACATTTTTGGACTACAAAACAACTTTTGATTTAGAAGCACAGAGAGTTACCGCAAGTCACAAAGACAACAGGAGCTGTCTCCACTATTCCAGCACCATTTCAACATCATCTAATCAGCTATGCTGAATCTAATACAGTGACAACTAAAAGATACCCCAAAATATATTTAGTCCAATCGATGTAAACTAAATACAGTGCCTTGCGAAAGTATTCGGCCCCCTTGAACTTTGCGACCTTTTGACACATTTCAGGCTTCAAACATAAAGATATAAAACTGTATTTTTTTGTGAAGAATCAACAACAAGTGGGACACAATCATGAAGTGGAACGACATTTATTGGATATTTCAAACTTTTTTAACAAATCAAAAACTGAAAAATTGGGCATGCAAAATTATTCAGCCCCTTTACTTTCAGTGCAGCAAACTCTCTCCAGAAGTTCAGTGAGGATCTCTGAATGATCCAATGTTGACCTGAATGACTAATGATGATAAATACAATCCACCTGTGTGTAATCAAGTCTCCGTATAAATGCACCTGCACTGTGATAGTCTCAGAGGTCCGTTAAAAGCGCAGAGAGCATCATGAAGAACAAGGAACACACCAGGCAGGTCCGAGATACTGTTGTGAAGAAGTTTAAAGCCGGATTTGGATACAAACAGTTTTCCCAAGCTTTAAACATCCCAAGGAGCACTGTGCAAGCGATAATATTGAAATGGAAGGAGTATCAGACCACTGCAAATCTACCAAGACCTGGCCGTCCCTCTAAACTTTCAGCTCATACAAGGAGAAGACTGATCAGAGATGCAGCCAAGAGGCCCATGATCACTCTGGATGAACTGCAGAGATCTACAGCTGAGGTGGGAGACTCTGTCCATAGGACAACAATCAGTCGTATATTGCACAAATCTGGCCTTTATGGAAGAGTGGCAAGAAGAAAGCCATTTCTTAAAGATATCCATAAAAAGTGTTGTTTAAAGTTTGCCACAAGCCACCTGGGAGACACACCAAACATGTGGAAGAAGGTGCTCTGGTCAGATGAAACCAAAATTGAACTTTTTGGCAACAATGCAAGACGTTATGTTTGACGTAAAAGCAACACAGCTCATCACCCTGAACACACCATCCCCACTGTCAAACATGGTGGTGGCAGCATCATGGTTTGGGCCTGCTTTTCTTCAGCAGGGACAGGGATGATGGTTAAAATTGATGGGAAGATGGATGGAGCCAAATACAGGACCATTCTGGAAGAAAACCTGATGGAGTCTGCAAAAGACCTGAGACTGGGACGGAGATTTGTCTTCCAACAAGACAATGATCCAAAACATAAAGCAAAATCTACAATGGAATGGTTCAAAAATAAACATATCCAGGTGTTAGAATGGCCAAGTCAAAGTCCAGACCTGAATCCAATCGAGAATCTGTGGAAAGAACTGAAAACTGCTGTTCACAAATGCTCTCTATCCAACCTCACTGAGCGCGAGCTGTTTTGCAAGGAGGAATGGGAAAAAAATTCAGTCTCTCGATGTGCAAAACTGATAGAGACATACCCCAAGCGACTTACAGCTGTAATCGCAGCAAAAGGTGGCGCTACAAAGTATTAACTTAAGGGGGCTGAATAATTTTGCACGCCCAATTTTTCAGTTTTTGATTTGTTAAAAAAGTTTGAAATATCCAATAAATGTCCTTCCACTTCATGATTGTGTCCCACTTGTTGTTGATTCTTCACAAAAAAATAAAGTTTTATATCTTTATGTTTGAAGCCTGAAATGTGGCAAAAGGTCGCAAAGTTCAAGGGGGCCGAATACTTTCGCAAGGCACTGTATGTGGCAGTCCATTGTACTGATTTCTTTGTGTGTGTGTGCCTGCAAGTAGAAAAAACATGCCATCCTCCACTTTTCATGTTGCCTAAACCATTTAAACCTCTGTCACTTTTGAGTTTTGTTGTCCTAGGTTACCTGGCTAAAATACTTGCTCGCTAGCCTAACTTTCTTTCATAGGCAACGATATGCCAGGCCAGCTAGCTAAGCATACTACATCTAGCTACATGTTGAACTTCCATCCTTTCAGACCAGGGGCACCGTTTATGAATTTATGGTTGGATCAGAATCACCATTATAACCATTGGCCAGTAATGAGAATTAAGTAAAACCAAGTCGAAATCCCTATCTCCTTCCATGGCGAATTTAGCAAAGGGACAATTTTAGCTAGCAAGCTAGCCACCGGAGGACAACACAACGAAATGCAACAACTTTTTTTCAGTCAATAATGATGTTTGTCTTATGATGTGATTGGTCTGAAGCCAAATCCAAACGGGCTTCCCTTGACACTTTTTTTTGGTGTGCCAGGACCATTCACAGCTGACCTCACTCAGTTTAGCTCAATGCTGATTGGCTATTATTTTTTAAACATTTTATCAAGGGATGCCAAATACTCACTGGCTTCCCTTGCATTCAATGCTACGGGCGGCAATAATCTCATACTCTTTCTGACCAGCCAGCACCAGATAGATACACTACACATACAGAGACAGAAGGGTGCTGTTTCGTTTGCTCAAATGCTTTCTCCGCTGATGTACATTCTAACGTCTTGCGAATTTAAGGGCATTTATGAAACAGATAGACAAAAGATAAATTATTCAATGTTTTTTTCTTTTTTTTTCGGTCAATCTTTTGGCGAAGCCTGGCTTCCATTGGCAACCATGAATACACGCAACTGGAAATATATGAGCCAAATGTTTTTTTTTTAGCTTCACTGTCCAAATACATATGGGGGGGAGTGTATATCCATGAGAACCCTTTTGACTTCTGCCACCAAAATAATTCTCATGGATCATGTTATGCTCGTAATCCACAATCATTTCTCAAATTCCTGTGGCTTGACTGTGGACAGAGCAAAACTCTGTGGTCAACTCAGATTAAGTCTAAGTGAGAACAGAATGCTGTCCGAGCGGTATGTCTTCGTTTGTCTCTGCACATAAACATAGAAGGCCTCCTGAAAGCCTGCCCTTCATATCTGGCAAACTCACAGCAAAGCATCAATCTTTCAGAGAAAAAGGTTTCACACTCACTCATTCTCTCACACAATTGCATGCACGCACGCACGCACGCACGCACACACAACCAGTATCGACCAGCCCCATAAACACACACAGAAACACACGCACAGACCTTATTATTTGTGCCGCATCCTGGCTCAAGTCAATAGCCCATTTAATGGATTGATTGAGCAAGGGATGGTGAGGCGGTTTGTGGAGGTGAGGTGAGGACAGGAGATGAAAATGACCCAGATACGGTTCAGAGCTCTGTTTGAAACTATAGCTCAATGTCGCTCCCCTGGAGTTTCCTCCTCCTTGTCTGACCTCACCGGAGTATAACCATGTTTTGAAATTCTTTCATATTTCACCTGCCTGTAAAAAAAGTGGCCACCGCTGCCATTCCCTGTATAGAGAAGCTCCCAGAGTTGAAAGTTAAGTAAAGTCTATCACCAGGAGAGAGCTTTGATGTACCCTGAATGGATGACCTTTTTGAATGAATGAATGCTGAGAGGTTTATCCTCATATAAACCATGTATTTTTGGACAAAGGGGTGTTCGCGGACAGCCTGGGTCTGGTATGACGCTCGACTTTGGGAGTATTGTGTCACAGGTGGACACACTGTCAGTCACCGACTCCATGTGAATGAAGGGCCCCTCGGGCAGGAGCTATCCAATCATGTCGAGACCTGCTTCACTCAGTTGGCTCTGGGTGACACACTCACGCTTTGTTTCACATTTGCATTAGCTGATCCTGCCCGCGTTCACGATATGTTACAAAATACTACAAGTCCGGTGCACAGATCAATCAAACATAACTAATTGCTGGATATTGTACCAGATGTAAGATCTGATTTTGATTCAGATATAGTGGAGATACATTTCTGTTATATCTTTTGAAGTGCCATTTACGATGTTTGAATAACGACTTCAGAATATCTCCAGGATCAGTTGGAGTACAACCAGAGGGCCTGGAGGGAAGATCGATGTTGGCAGTCGAGTCGAGACCCACATCTGTTGCACAGCACACAGTTTGATGAAAAATAACTGCACCTATAGCGCGAAGGCTAAATGCTATATCAGGAGTGCCTAATATTTAAGGCCGTGGATCAATTCCCAAAACTTTTACTTTTATCGCATAGCCCTTCCTCGTTTTCGGCAATGCCCCAAGAAAACCCAGTGTGGGGAACTGTAGCGTTGCACAACGTGCTTCCCCGGGCTCTCTCTTTGAAATTGAGTGTGTGCTTGTGGTTAAGGATTAAAGGAAAAGGCTGTCCCAACAGCATTATGTTATGGTTTGATATTCACTTGAACTCAAAAGTTACAATGTGAGAAGTGTTCAACGTCATGAATACATTTAGAATTTTTACGAGCTTACTGGTATATTGCCAAGACTACTCTGCTGCCACTTCCATTTGGAGTGAGGAATTATCTTGGAATAACAGAACGGCAACACTAGAACACCCACTGATATCAAACTGGTTGTCTGGTGAAAATTGTGCCTCAGTTGCAGGATATCTGGTGACTAACTGTGTGGTCTATGCAATTTTGGCTATTAATCTCTGTGTTTCTCTACCCAAACAAAGAGGATAGGGGGTATCGTCAGAAGTAGGAGAAGGTGACATTCTTTGGAGTGACCGATATCGAACAAAGGGCTGCCACACCAATACCATTCAATCAAGCTACCCAGGCAACCTAGGGCCCAGGAAACAAATGTCATGTGGCCAGCAAAGCACGAAGCCAGATAACGCAATTTGATAATTAGAGCATGAACTTGCCCAAGTCCTCAGACTCCATTTGAAGTAAACAGTCGGCCTCTCAGACCGAGGCAGAGAATGTAACAACAGTAGATATGATAACACCGGTTAATGTATTAATTAAAAACAAGTTATTATTCACCTGATAATGTAATAACATATTATGTGCATGTGTGGTCATGTGTGCTTATTGTAATAAAGTATTGCATTAACCATTCAACATTTTATTACGTTAACCGGCAAGTTAATACTTTAACAGGTTTAATTACATTAAAAAATCTAAAAGTTATGACAGTACCAGTCAAAAGTTTGGACACACCTACTCATTCAAGGATTTTTCTTTATTTTTACCATTTTCTACATTGTAGAATAATAGTGAAGACATATATGGAATCATGTTTTAACTAAAAAAATGTATTTTATATTTCAGATTCTTCATAGTAGACACCCATTGCCTTGATGACAGCTTTGCACACTCTTAGCATTATCTCAACCAGCTTCATGAGGTAGTCACCTGGAATGCATTTCAATTAACAGGTGTGCCTTAAGTTAATATGTGGAATTTGTTTCCTTCTTAATGTGTTTGAGCCAATCAGTTGTGTTGTGACAAGGTAGGGGTGGTATACAGAAGATAGCCCTATTTGGTGAAAGACCAAGTCCATATAATGGCAAGAACAGCTCAAATAAGCTAAAAGAAGCGTCAGTCCATCATTACTTTAAGACATGAAGGTCAGTCAATCCAGAACATTTCAAGAACATTGAAAGTTTCTTCAACTGCAGTCGCAAAAACCATCAAGCGCTATGATGAAATTGGCTCTCATGAGGACCGCCAGAGTTACCTCTGCTGCAGAGGATAAGTTCATTACAGTTATCTGCACCTCAGATTGCAGCCAAAATAAATGCTTCACAGAGTTCAAGTAACAGACACATCTCAACATCAACTGTTCAGAGGCGACTGCGTGAATCAGGCCTTCATGGTCGAAATGCTGCAAAGAAACCACTACTAAAGGACACCAATACGAAGTAGAGACTTGCTTGGGCCAATAGACATGAGCAATGGTCATTAGAACGGTGGAAATCTGTCCTTTGACAACCGCCGTGTCCTTGTGAGACGCAGAGTAGGTGAATGGATGATCTCCGCATGTGAGGTTCCCACCGTGAAGCATGGAGGAGGAGGTGTGATGGTGTGTGGGTGCTTTGCTTGTGACACTGTCAGTGATTTATTTAGAATTCAAGTCACACTTAACCAGCATGTTCCCCACAGCATTCTGCAGCGATACACCATCCCATCTGGTTTGCGCTTCGTGGGACTATCATTTGTTTTTCCACAGGACAATGACCAAAAACACCGCCAGACTGTTTAAGGGCTAATTGACCAAGAAGGAGAGTGATGCAGTGCTTCACTCTCCCAACTTCAAACCAGTTGAACTGCAGAGTGAAGGAAAAGCAGCCAACAAGTGCTCAGCATATGTGGGAACTCCTTCAATACTGTTGGAAAAGCATTCCAGGTCAAGCTGGTTGAGAGAATGCCAAGAGTGTGCAAAGGCACAGGGTGGCTACTTTGAAGAATATAAAATGTATTTTGATTTGTTTAACACTTCTTTGGTTACTACATGATTCTATATGTGTTATTTCAAAGTTTTGATGTATTCACTAGTATTCTACCATGTAGAAATAAAGAAAAACTCTTGAATGAGTAGGTGTGTCCAAACTTTTGACTGGTACTGTATATTTTTTTTAAGTTATTACATTAACTGTTGTTACAAGGCTCATTTGTCCAACTTCTCTTTCTGGTATTTATAAAAGCTCTTCATGCCTTCCAGAATGAGCAGTACCATGGCTGATGAGAGAGAGAGAGAGAGAGAGAGAGATACACATGGCTCTGGCGGGGAGACTGACCACACTTCTGTCACTGTTTGCTCAGGGCCCCGTTTCAATGTTGCTGTCCGCATGGAGGAGCTTGTGACAGGGGAGCCTCTGTTCTTGCTCTGAAAATAGATCCAGAACCTCCACTTCTTTTCTTGTCCTGTCCCGTCGTTCTGGGGGCCTCTGATTGTTCCTCTCTCAATGGGTGTCCGCCTCAGTGCCCACACCATGGCAATGCTCTCCACTAACCAACGCAGAGAGAGATGATTATGATAAAATGCAGTTAAAGTCTTGGGGCAGGTAGGTAGTAGCATAGTGTCTTGTGCATTCACCGTTCCCGTCGTCTATGGCTTCTCTGTAGTAGGACTCAAGAGATGAAGTTTGAGCTCCGTTGCCACTGGACTCCCTAGTAGGTAGCTAGCTAGCTACTCCACTCCTACCAAGTAAGTTACACAATATCAAGTAACTTATTCTAAAGCATTGCCCTCAAGTGTATACTAAAATGACCTCTTCAAAGTCATTCCCTCCATTTACATCCTCCAATGCCACCAGCCACCACAATAACATAATGTGCAGATGTAGGATCTTAATTTGATCACCCTGTTGCAGGAGAACTTTCCTGCAATGCAGGACATTTAAAACTTGTAGTGTATTTCAGGTTTATAAAGGCTTAGGAAGTTTGTAATTCCACATTGAAATTGTAGACTTGATTTTCCCTTCCAGAAAATGAATCTACATCTGTACAGTCAAAATATGCAGGTGTGTCTGCTTGAACTCAGAGGTTCGCGAGGAGAAGTGGTGCATCGTCTGGTCACAGAACGTTGTCTGTGTGGTGCCACTGAGTGATAGGACATTGACCTGACGGGACCTGTGAGTAGGCGAGTTGGCCTCAGTCTCTCAGAACAGACGGATCAGATCCCATGGGATGCGGAAGGCACACGTGCCAGGCTTCTAAGTGCTCGTGGCTCGTGTAAGATTCATCTCCCAGATCGCAAACATTAAGGACAGAGAGAGTGTGGCTTAGTCTGAAGATGACTATAAGGACAGATGGGAAACTGCAGTATATAGGTTTGGAATGTGCCAAGAAACACATACACATTTAACACTTCATTTTTAGGATCTGTAACTTAGTGATGAATACTTCACTGTCGTCGTTCAATAATTGATTGAATATAATTTATTCATCTAAACATAACTGTGCTCTTTCTTTCATTACACATGGTTAAAATTTCATTATGACAATGTACTGTGGTGCACTGTGGCATTATCGTTCTTGTTGTTGAAATATAGCTCAGTGGATCGGAGGTAAAATTAAAAAAAAATCATTATGAAAGGGTCACGAGGCAAAAATAAACACTGCATTATTGTTGTTTTCTGTTTTACAGGTACCAAATAGTTACATTGCTATTCTAATGGGAAGGTGAACGGAAAGGCTCTGGAGCAACGAACCGCCCTTGCTGTCTCTGCCTGGCCGGTTCCCCTCTTTCCACTGGGATTCTCTGCCTCTAACCCTATTACAGGGGCTGAGTCACTGGCTTACTGGGGCTCTCTCATGCCGTCCCTGGAAGGGGTGCGTCACCTGAGTTGGTTGATTCACTGATGTGGTCATCCTGTCTGGGTTGGCGCCCCCCCTTGGGTTGTGCCATGGCGGAGATCTTTGTGGGCTATACTCAGCCTTGTCTCAGGATGGTAAGTTGGTGGTTGAAGATATCCCTCTAGTGGTGTGGGGGCTGTGCTTTGGCAAAGTGGGTGGGGTTATATCCTTCCTGTTTGGCCCTGTCCGGGGGTGTCCTCGGATGGGGGCCACAGTGTCTCCTGACCCCTCCAGTATTTATGCTGCAGTAGTTTATGTGTCGGGGGGCTGGGGTCAGTTTGTTATGTCTGGAGTACTTCTCCTGTCCTAATCGGTGTCCTGTGTGAATCTAAGTGTGCATTCTCTAATTCTCTCCTTCTCTCTTTCTTTCTCTCTCTCTGAGGACCTGAGCCCTTGGACCATGCCCCAGGACTACCTGACATGATGACTCCTTGCTGTCCCCAGTCCACCTGGCCGTGCTGCTGCTCCAGTTTCAAATGTTCTGCCTTATTATTATTCGACCATGCTGGTCTTTTATGAACATTTGAACATCTTGGCCATGTTCTGTTATTATCTCCACCCGGCACAGCCAGAAGAGGACTGGCCACCCCACATAGCCTGGTTCCTCTCTAGGTTTCTTCCTAGGTTTTGGCCTTTCTAGGGAGTTTTTCCTAGCCACCGTGCTTCTACACCTTGCTTGCTGTTTGGGGGTTTTAGGCTGGGTTTCTGTACAGCACTTTGAGATATTAGCTGATGTACGAAGGGCTATATAAATAGATTTGATTTTGATTTGATTTAATGCAGCAACACTTCACAAGTCTATTTATTAATAACTGATTTCAACCCACTCTCTACATGGTTTGATTTTTCCATCAACCCTTTAAAGCCACAACATCAATATGAAGCCACAACATACCTTTACACATCAATACTTAGAGGAGAGCATTGAAGTGCACCAAGCTTCACAAAACACACTAGCCTCAATGATATCTCAAGATGTTTTCCTTCAGTCAAACCTCCCTAATTTTCAACTTAAACTTTTCAGATTATACCTCTTGTTATTTACACCTGTAAAACACAGCCCTGCAAAAAGCTGGTTGCAATGTTGCAACAACCAAACTAACAACTGTACACGATCAACATAATTTGACAAAACAATACCATTTCCAGTGGCCACCGGAAATGTTTAATTTTGGTTAAAATGTGGGATTTTATTGTATTGTGATTCCTGCAGTCTGGATGATATTATATTAATAAATAAAGATATTAAAATACAATCCCAGTGTTGAGGATGGTCCACAGGGTGCCACAGGCAGCTCGAAGAGGGATTCCCTCAGACGTACATCCAGCTCTTCTCCAACCAATCAGATTAACCAACCAATCAGATGAAGGGAGGAATGCCAGCCAGGTCATTCGGAGTGGGAACGTGCCACCACACCTCCCAGTCTTCTCACTGCCACTGGATGGATATCCAGGATATCTCATATTCATTTCTGTCGTTTGTTTCAGTTTTCCAAATGGTGGCTCTGGACCCACTGCAATTCATCTTGGGTCAATTCTTAGTTTTAACAACCCTCTTTTGCTGGGTCACAGAAAAATCTAAAATGTAGGTTTGTACCAACACAATACGTCCGTCACTTTTTTGCTATTTGACGGAATCTTTACTTGTTGCTGAATCTATTAGTGTTGTGAGGTTACTACATTTACCTCATCTCAAGTCTTCTCTCATTTCTCTCTGGTGCATTGTTCTGCATAAACAACATGACACAACACCATTAGTCATTGACAACCCTCAACCAACCTCCTGGGAAGTTCCCATTCCTGCACACTTTGTTTTTGTCATGAGTAGACTTGTGTTGTTTGGTGTGTTCTATTAGTCATAACAAAAAGAGACAACCCTTCTCCTCAGACTCCTTTATCGGTGCATGACTGTTGAGATCCTCATCATTAACAATTTTAGGATTTGGTGTCCAGAAACAACATCATAATTGAGGAGTAGTCTTAAAGCAAGGGACTTGGTGGTCCCTAGTCATCATAAGCCACAGTAGGGAGGTAGCCCTTTTAGGGGCTGTTCTGAGGTTCATGGGGACAGATGGACCGAACGTGATTGGCGGAGGTTACGGTTACCATTCGATTAAGCGAGGGCATGGATGGGCGGCCGATGGGCGGCCGATCAAAGAGGGCCGAGACAGGCCACAGATATGTTGTCCAGAGCTCTCTGGAAGTTGTGACCGTCTCTGGCACCACCACCAGTGTCAGCCTTAATTGGACTCTGCATTCTTTCCTGCTGCTCATGCCAAATTATGACCCTGGGAAAGTTTGCATAAGTGCAAGGGTGAAAGTAAACCGGAATGGTCCGGTCCGGCACCTGGCAAAATAAATAGTGGCGGTACGGCGTACTTGTAAAATGTGTGCCTATCACAATAATTAAAACAAATGGCAAGAAAACTAAAGGCAGTTACACCATTATTTAAAATTGCCGTATGTCAGCTGCATGAAAGTTTGCAAATTGACTTGAAAATGGTTGGTATTACCCTCCAATTTGCATTGTGGTTCAACGAGAACACTAACATTCCACTGGGTAAAAACTGGTTGAATCAACATTGTTTTCATGTCATTTCAACCAAAATAAATCTATGTGATGATGTTGAATCAACGTGGAAAACTGATTGGATTAGCAAAAAGTCATGAACGTAAGGAAATTTAATATTTTTTACTTAAACCCAATGACAGGGTGAAATTGTTGGTTGATTTCACGTTAGTTGTAAATCAAAACTAGACAAACTTTTGCCAAGGCGGAGATGTGCATCAATTCTGGCTACAAGTGTAGTGGGCCAAATGACAATCACCAAATGCCATTACTCTTTTAGATATGTTCATTTCCATTCATCAAGTTGTGCTGTTTGGATGCTGGAATTATTTTGTTAGTGGCCAAATGTGCGCAGTTAGCCAACAGGAGAGCCTTTTGAAGCGATTATTTGTCAGTCAGATGAAAACATCATGACAGATTATTTTGTTTACCTTTATTTAACTAGGCAAGTCAGTTAAGGCCTAGGAACAGGGGGTTATCTGCCTTGTTCAGGGGCAGAATGACAGATTTTTACCTTGTCAGCTCGGGGATTTGATCTAGCAACCTTTTGGTTACTAGTCAAACGCTCTAACCACTAGGCTACGCTGCCACCACAGCGTAGTTGTGTTTGTGTCACATTAAAAAGATCTTTACTAGGCCTAATAGACCACCATTCGAAATTAACAAGGATTCTATGTAATTCCATGATTAGACCCACTGAAAAATGTACAAAACGTAGAAGCCTTGTACCGGAAAGAACGTAAATCTGATTCACCCCTGCAAAAGTGTCACACAAAATCTATAACTGTCGATGCATCTGCATGGCCATAAAATAATAAAATAATCAAAAGCATAAATGTCCTTGTTTACAGCCAATATTCTGCATTGCAACCTTTTCCTTTTACACGTCACTGAGCAGTTGCACCCATTCTGATTGCAGCTCCATTGGGAAAAAGCTGCATCCGCAAGAGCACAGGGGACCTCTATGGACAGGAAGACAGATTGCATCTAAATATCAACTATGTTTCAAAGAAAACAACCAGTTCAGTCACTTCCCATTTACCAGCAGAGTGGATCAGAATATGGGTCACGGACCAGAAGTGGTTAAAATTGCATAATTACATTGTCTAATAAAAACAATGGGATAGCAATACTTTGATTTAGAATGTATATGATCCTGAGGGATGATAAACAAGTTGAATAATGTATTGACTACCAAGAAGAGTAGTCTTTTATCCAGTCATATTGTAGCCTACACTCAAAAGGGTTCTTTCGCTGTCCACATAAAATAACCTTTCATGGTTCCAGGTAGAATCCTTTTGGGTTCCAGGTAAAACCCTCTGTGGAAAGGGTTATACCTGGAACCAAAAGGGGTTCTTCAAAGGGTGGACAACCGAAGAACCCTTTTAGGTTCTAGATGGCACCTTTTTTTCTGAAAGTGTAGTTTATATTCAAACTTGGAATATTGAATCAGTGTGTGTTTGATATTGCTCTTGGGGAGGAATTTCCAAAGCAAAAATTTGGCATAATTCCATGAACTACAAGCACTTAATAATTTTGTCTCATTCCTCTTGACAGAGCTGGTGTAACTGACTCAGGTTTATAGGCCTCCCTGCTCGGACACGCTTTTTCAGTTCTGCCCACAAATTTTTACATAGGATTGAGGTCAGGGTTTGAAATGGAAACACCAATACCTTGACTTTATTGTCCTTAAGCCATAACTTTGGAAGTATGCTTTGGGTCAATGTCCATTTGGAAGACCCATTGGCGACCAAGCTTTAACTTCCTGACTGATGTCTTGAGATGTTGCTTTAATAGCTCCACATAATTTCCCCTCCTCATGATGCCATCTATTTTGTGAAGTGCACCAGTCCCTCCTGCAGCAAAGCACCCCACAACATGATGTTGCCACCCCCGTGCTTCACGGTTGGGATGGTGTTCTTCGGCTTGCAAGCCTCCTACTTTTTCCTCCAAACATAAGAATGGTCATTACGGCCAAACAGTTCGATTTTTGTTTCATCAAACCAGAGGACATTTCTCCAAAAAGTACAATCTTTGTCCCCATGTGCAGTTGCCAACCGTAGTCTGGCTTTTTTTTAAGGCGGTTTTGGAGCAGTGGCATCTTCCTTGCTGAGTGGCCTTTCATGTCGATATAGGACTCGTTTTACTGTGGATATAGATACTTTTGTGCATGTTTCCTCCAGCATCTTCACAAGGTCCTTTGCTGTTGTTCTAGGATTGATTTGCACTTTTCGCACCAAAGTACGTTCATCTGTAGGAGACAGAATGCGTCTCCTTCCTGAGCGGTATGACGGCTGTGTGGTACCATGGTGATTATACTTGCATTATATTGTTTGTACAGATTAACGTGGTACCTTCAGGCATTTGGAAATTGCTCCCAAGGACGAACCAGACTTATCGAGGTCTACATTGTTTTTTCTGAGGTCTTGGCTGATTTCTTTTGTTTTTCCCATGATGTCAAGCAAAGTGGCACTGAGTTTGAAGGTAGGCCTTGAAATAAATCCACAGGTACACCTCCAATTGACTCAAACATAGCTGATGCTTCTAAATCCATGACATTAATTTCTGGAATTGTTCAAGCTGTTTAAAGGCACAGTCAACTTAGTGAATGTAAACTTCTGACCCACTGGAATTGTGATACAGTGAATGAATCAGTCTGTCAACAATTGTTGGAAAAATGACTTGTGTCATGCACAAAGTAGAAATCCTGACCGACTTGCCAAAACTATAGTTTCTTAACGAGAAATTTGTGGAGTGGATGAAAAACAAGTTTTAATGACTCCAACCTAAGTGTGTGTAAACTTCAATTGTATATAAATATTGAATACTATCATTCCAGAGCACAACTGTTTAATCTTGACATTTGCAGTGCCTTCAGAAAGTAATAATACCCCTTGAAATATCCCACATTTGAATTAAAAATGGATTACATATATTACTTTTTTCACCATTTACACACAATATTCCATGATCACAAACCCAACGATGGAACTGGACTTGAAATGGTTGGCCATTTTTTGGATTCGTTCAGTTCTCGAATCAGTTCTTTAAAATCAATTTTCAGAAGTTATGAGCTAACAGTCCTGAGGTTGTTTGACCCCACATGAACTATGACAGCATCAGCTCCCTGTTGTGAAAGGTTCGGAAGCAGCCTTGTAATGTCCTGTACTCGTGCTCCTGGGTAGCACAGGGTTTTTGCCCCAGGAACCAAGTTGTTTCTTACAAAAGAGCTGCCGATGACGACAGCTGGTGCAATGCCTGAGGAGGACCAGCAGTTATTTTGCCTCGAGTGGTTTCGCAAACCCCTCAAGGACCGGAGGGCAATGGGGCCCGATGGACCAAAGCAAGCTGCAGTATCCACTGTGGATGATGAATGGGCAAGTCTCTCAGGCAGCCTCATGGTCTGATGAGGGTGGGAACTATTAGGATCTGAATCCGAGTTAGAAGCCACGGGAGAAGGAGACAGAACAGAGGATTAAGGAGCAGGAACTTCTGGATCCAATCTCGAATCCGAAGCACCAAGGGAAGAAGGCGCCGGAACCTCTGGATCCCCGGTGAGTGACATATCTCCATGGGTGTTTGGTTGGGTCGAGAACATGAACATCCCCCAAATCATCCAGGAGCATCCTACTAGCTCCGTACTCCAGGCAAGGGGGAGACCCGTTTGGGGAGGGATCCCTGCAGAGTACCGGCCAGTCGGCCGGGCCGACGACACTTCCACCAGACCAGAGCGGCATCTGGCTATTGGGGTATAAGAAAAATAAAAAGTAGGTGTGCCTCGATCTACAGACAATTCCTTCGACCTCAAAGCTTGGTTTTTGCTCTGACATGCACTGTCCACTGTGGGACCTTATATAGACAGGTGTTTGCCTTTCTAAATCATGTCCAATCAACTGAATTTACCAAAGGTGGACACCAATGAAGTTGTAGATACATCAAGGATGATCAATGCAAACAGGATGCACCTGAGCTCAATTTCGAAGCAAAGGGTCTGAATACTTATGTAAATAAGGTATCTGTTTTTTTACTTTTAATACATTTGCAAAAATGTCTAAAAACCTGTTTTGCTTTGTCATTATGGGGTATTGTGTGTAGATTGATGAGAAATGTTTTATTTATTTAATCCATTTTAGAATATGGCTAATGTAACAAAATGTGGAAAAACGGAAGCACTGTATTCAATGTCTGCTTTCAAAATGTCTACCCATCTACCAATAGATGCCCTTCTTTGAGAGGCATTGGAAAACTTCCCTGGTCTTTGTGGTTGAATCTGTGTTTGAAATTCACTGCTCGACTGAGAGAACTTACAGATAAATTAGCCATTCAAAAATCACATTAAATACAACTTATTATGTGAATTGTTAAGCACATTTTTACTCTCTAATTTTGGGGGGCTTGCCAGGGATTGAATATTTAATATTGACACGAGAAAAAAACAGCCTAGCATCAGAGTCTCACAGTGGAAGGAGAAAACTGTGATACGAGTCAATAAATTCCACGTCACTCCCTAACGGTTTTGATGTCTGAAGCCGAGGAGTACTTCCAAAAGAGGGATGTTTTTTTTCCCAAAAATTCAAACAGATGTTTGTTGGAGCTGCCAAATGTTTCCCAGGTGCCCTGAAAAACAGTCATGAAAAATAACAAGCGATGGCAAGGAAATGCCGTCTGAAGGTCGTTCAAGGACAGCTCTCATGAACACCAGAGCGGAGAAGCCCATTTATAAACAAATGCCCTCTGCAATAGTCCAGAATACACCAGCACTTAACCATTGCTTACACATGCATGGTCTAAACATCTTTGAGAGCTTAAAAAACAACTTGCACATTGAACTTCTTCTTGAACTGCACTGTCAGTAAAAGGCTTGAAAATAAGCATTTCACGGTAAGGTCTACACTTGTTGTACTCGGCACATGTGACAAGTAAAGTTTGATTTGATATGATTTGAACTTGCCTGCACTCCTAGAAAAAACCCTTTTGATATCCCTTTTTGGTTCCATGTAAAGTTGATGACCAAAAGTATGTGTACACCTGCTCGTTGAACATCAAATTCCAAAATTAGGGTAAGAAATATGGAGTTGGTCCTCCCTTTGCTGCTATAACAGCCTCCTTCTGGGAAAGTTTTCCATTAGATGTTGGCACATCTCTGTGAGGACTTGCTTCCGTTCAGCCACAAGAGCATTAGTGAGGTCGAGCACTGATGTTGGACGATTAGGCCTGGCTCGCAGTCGGTGTTTCAATTAATCCCAAAGGTATTCGATGGAGTTGAGGTCAGGGGTCTGTGCAGGCCAGTCAAATTCTTCCACACCGATCTCGACAAACCATTTCTGTATGGTTCTCGCTTTGTGCACGCACGGGGGCATTGTCATGCTGAAACAGGAAAGGTCCTTCCCCAAACTGTTTGGTCACAAAGTTGGAAGCACAGAATCGTCTAGAATTTAATTGTATGCTGTAGCGTTAAGATTTACCTTCACTGAAACTAAGGAGCCTGAACCAGGAAAACACAGCCCCAGACCATTATTCCTCCTCCACCAAACGTTACATTTGGCACTACAGTATGCATTCGGACAGGTAGCGTTCTCCTGGCATCCGCCAAACCCAGATTTGCCCGTCAAACCCAGATTTGCCTGTCAAACCCAGATTTGCCCGTCTGACTGTCAGATGGTGAAACGGGATTCATCACTCCAGAGAATGCATTTCCACTGTTCCAGAGTCCAATGGCGGAGTGCTGTACAATAATCCAGACAACGTTTGGCATTGGACATGGTGATCTTAGGCTTGTGAGAGGCTGCTTGACCTTGGAAACCCATTTCATGAAGCTCCCAAAGAACAGTTATTGGGCTGACGTTGCTTCCAGAGGCAGTTTGGAACTCGGTAGTGAGTGTTGCAACACGAGGACAGACCATTTTTACACGCTACGTGCTTCAGCACTCGGCAGTCCCGTTCTTTGAGCTTGTGTGGCCTACCAGTTCGCGGCTGAGCTCTTGTTGCTCCTATACATATCCACTTCACAATAACAGCACTTACAGTTGACAGGTGCAGCTCTAGCAGGGCAGAAATTTGACTGACTGACTTGTTGGAAAGGTGGCATCCTATGTCGGTGGCACGCTGAAAGTCACTGAGCTCTTCAGTAAGGCCATTCTACTGCCAATATTTGTCTATGGGGATTTCATGGCTGTGTGCTTGATTTTTTTTACACCTGTCAGCTACGGGTGTGGCTGAACTAGCCAAATCAACTAATTTGAAGAAGTATCCACAGACCTTTGTATATATAGTGTAGAAGCCCTTTCCACAGAGGGTTCTACATGGGACCCCAAAGGGCTCTATCTGGAACCAAAAAGGGGTATCCTATGGGGACAGCAGAATAACCTTTTGAGTGAGTGAGTGAGTGAGTGAGTAAGTGAGTGAGTGAGTGAGTGAGTGAGTGTGAGTGAGTGAGCAAGCTAGGCAAATAGACAGACCAACAGACAGAGAGACGTCCCATCCATTTCCCATTTTGGAATTACTACAGCTTCATGACCATGCCTTTCAGTCTGAAATCTGTTCTGATGAGCACTAAAATGCTAATGATCTTGTGACCTTAAAGACCTCGTCAATGGTTTCCCTCCCACCACTGACCATGCCAGAGAGGTTAGCCAACTGACCCTTAGCATTCACACAGGGCATCATTAAGCCCCCGCCGCTGTGACCATGACCATCCTTCTCGCGTGCGTACGTGTATGAGTGTTTGTTCTCAATCCCTTCCCTTAGGGCTCTCGGCTTCCGTCTCTCCTTTGCTGTGACCCAGCTGTGAGAGGGACGGGACAGGGACACACACAATAAATTGATCTTGCTCATGTCCTCTGAAAGGCAACAGCCTTCCCTCCTTTGGACCTCTCCCTGTCGTAATCTCTCATGAAGATGCTTCCCACACACACAGAGCATTGATCAGGAAGTGTCTCTGTGGCTGACCTGGAGGAGGACCCATGTTTAGGTAGGGAGCGAACAGGAAGGAATGGGAGGGAAGCTGCCAAGATAGGGGAGAAACCCAGGTGAATGGCCTTCACCTGTAGCTCATGGCAAGGCCACCCCACACAGCTGTACAAGCCCATGCCACAGCCAGCGACCCTTGATCATTAAAGCAAAGCCTTCCTCCACTACAGGGGAAAGACAAGTGCGTGTTTGTGGGGGAGGCACGGGCGGGCAAAACCATTAGAGAGGGGCATCCCTGTGTCTTTCAATGCAGGCGTGAAAGCACTCACAGGGCTTGCATGTGTGTGACTTCCACCCCAAGGTTTGACAATTACAGCACCGGTAAGACACACAAAGTCTACTTCCAGGGCACAGTTTACCGTTTCCCTCCTTTCCCCCAGCGGGATTCTGGGACATTTCAGGACTACTTGGACATATAAAATGTCCCACCACAAGAAAGTGGTTATACATTATTTCCGTATCGGGGAGGTGGTCACTGTGTAAATTCCAAGTATCCTTAATATGGCATTTCTATTGTTTGCAGATGCTTTTTCTTTTGTAATCCTGTCTCAGTCGAGTTTGAAGCACCCATGTCTGGCCAGCCAAAATTGTAAACAATGGCCTGCTCTGTGCTTTGAATGAAAAGCAAAAGGGTCTTTCGCATTGCAGTTCCTGTCAACTACTAGAATGTGGCAGTGAACATTGAAGTTATCTTTTTTTTTATTTTTTATCCAGTACAACACCATTAGACAACTGTTTTACTCTTTTTACTGGAGGCAGCTGCTTGGGCTAATTAAGGATGACCACAGGGTGGATTCCATTGTGTTGCACACAAGTCAAATCTTCCCCTTTCCCTTTCTAATGCTTTCATTCATTTGCTCATCCTCGTCTCTTCCTCTCCTGGAAATCCTGAGGATATATATTCCGGCGAGGCGTCAGGCAAATTATCTTCTCAGGGCCGGTAAGAGTCTTTCACACGGTGACTCACAGAGAGAGGAAGAGAATGGAAGGCTGGCCGAGTGGACGGTCCCTTGACTGCAATCTAATTCACTCCAGCTTTCAGCCACTGGAGCCAGCAGTATTAAAGCTCAAAGCCATCACAGCAAATGTTTGGAACCGACGAGGCACTCATTCACATACTCTCAGAGACTAAAGGAATAACAGAGTGTGAAACAATGAAAGAGGAGTTCAAGCACTCCATCTTGTCAAACACAATAAGAAAAACTAGACCTTCAAAATCCAATTCATAGTGTCAGTTCCTGGGCTTACGTTTACAGAGTTCAACAAAACATGACGAGATAACATTTCCATTGCAAATTACTTCAACAGATTCCCTTATTCTTATCACTATAAGCCTTTGCTGATTGATTGTGGCCCTTATCTATATTTTTAAGTTCATCAAAAGCAACCCGATACAACAATATCAGTGTCAGGACTTTGGATTTGGTTTTTGGAAAATCCAGTTCTCGGGAATTCCTGTTTAATTCACACCAGACCCTTCCCTGATGCTTCGCTGCTTTCCCCAAAAACTCCCATCACTCCCTGTCTGTGCTTCAATCCTTCAAGTGGCCATGTCCTAAAACAACACATCATGTGGAAAGCTAACACCCTGGGAGCCGTGCCATTCAGGTTATTTGCCTGAGATGTATTGACTGTAACACATTCAAAGCAATTGGAGTGTTTTTCTTTTTATTATTAGCGTTTGGGTTTCATTATCTTGGCCACATTTGCTGCAGGGCTAGGGAGAAAAAAACAAAGCTTAGTTATCCGTTTGTACAAACAGAATGGCTGATTTTCAAAGCTTGAAGACAAATCCTGTGAGGTCCAACACTGATCTTGGCAGCAAGAATGACTGGTTGCGGCTTGTTACTCAACGCATTGATGTCCATCATTAGTGTCATTAATCGGGTCAGTTTCAGCTGTTTGGATAATACACAAATGACTCCCTGTGTTGTTCTTTATGCTTGTGAACCGAAACATACAGTGCCTTCGAAACGTATTCACACCCCTTGACTTTCTCCACAATTTGTTGTGTTACAGCCTGAATTTAAAATAGATTAAATGTATAATGTTTTCATTACTGGACTACACACAATACCCCATAATGGCAAAGTGGAATTATGTTTACATGTTTTATATATATATATATATATATATATATATATATATATTATTTAAAATGAAAAGCTGAAATGTCAATAAGTACTCAACCACTTTGTTATGGCAAGTCTAAATAAGTTCAGGAGCAAAAATGTGCTTAACAACTCACATAAGTTCCATGGACTCACTGTGTAAAATAATAGTTTAACATTATTTTTGAAAGACTACCTCATCTCTGTACCCCACACATACAATTATCAGTGAGGTCCGTCAGTCAAAATGTTAATTTCAAACACAGATTCAACCACAAAGACCAAGGAGGCCTTCCAATGTCTCACAAAGAAGGGTACCTAGTGTAGATGGGTAAAAAAAATACAATAAAAAAAAAATAAAAAAATGAGCATGGTGAATTTGTGAATACTTATTTAAATTAGAAATGTTTTTAATTTTCAATAAATTTGCTAACACTTTGTCATTATGGAGTATTGTGTCTAGAAAACATTTTTTTAATCCATTTTGAATTCAGGCTGTAACACAACAAAATGTGTAATAAGTCAAGGGGTATGAATACTTTCTGAAGGCACTGTATCATTAGGAGGTCATACAAAATGCGGAGCAATGTGAGCAAGAGGTCAAGACAATCCATAGGGCTTATATCATAATGGTGAACGAGCAGTCACATTGCGTTACCAAGCGCGCAGGTTAAGACACACTTGCATGGTCAAAGTTACACTTTATTTTCACAGCTCCTTTCAAAACAAATACGAGCAGAAGCCCAAAAGTTCTGAAGTCATTACTCATGTGTGCTACTCAAATGAGACATACTTCAAACGGATCACTGTGGACTTGTTTCCTTCTGTAACTATGGCCAACACAGCGCCACAGATGGCAAGAAAATACTGACGTTGCAGTTGAAAGGTGATATTACTGGAGCTTTTAACCCATTCAATGAAGGACTAATGTTGTTTCCCAAGATCTGCTTTAAGACAGTAAATTCCTTGACCCTCATGGTATACACTACTGATACAGTTGATGCTACCTCCTACCCAAGGGGAAAATATGTAAATGTGGATGTACTGGAGGAATATAATTATTGTATTCTAACACAACATCACAGAAAGATTAACAATGTAAACCATGTCCCTAAACAGAAAATTAAACACCCACTACCAAAATGGGGAAAACAGGCTACCTGAGTATAATTCTAAATCAGAGACAACGAACGACACCTGCCTCTGATTGAGAACCATACTAGGCCTAACACATAGAAAAAATAACAGACTACCCAACCCAACTCACGCCCTGACCAACCTCAAACAAAGACACAACAAAGGAACAAAGGTCCCCCCCCCCCCCGAAGGTGCGGACTTCGGCCACAAAACCTGAACCTATAGGGGAGGGTCTGGGTGGGCCTCTGTCCGCGGTGGCGGCTCTTGCGCGGGACTTAGACCCCACTCCACCATAGTCTCGGCCCATTTAAGTGGCGCCTTGGGAGCGGCCGACTTCGGACTGGGGACCCTTGCCGCGGGAGATTGGACAGGAGATTCTGGCAGCGCTGGACCGGCGGGCGATTCCGGCAGCTCCTGACTGACGGGAGGCTCCGGCAGCTCCTGACTGACGGGCGGCTCCGGCAGCTCAGGACAGACGGGCGGCTCCGGCAGCTCAGGACAGACGGGCGGCTCCGCCAGCTCAGGACAAACGGGCGGCTCCGGCAGCTCAGGACAGACGGGCGGCTCCGGCAGCTCAGGACAGACGGGCGGCTCCGGCAGCTCAGGACAGACGGGCGGCTCCGGCAGCTCAGGACAGACGGGCGGCTCCGGAAGCTCAGGACAGACGGGCGGCTCCGGCAGCTCAGGACAGACGGGCGGCTCCGGCAGCTCAGGACAGATGGGCGGCTCTGAAGGGAGGAGACGGAGAGACAGCCTGGTGTGTGGGGCTGCCACAGGAGGAGGCCTGGTTCTTGAAGGAGGCACCGGATGGACCGGGCTGTGGGGGAGCACTGGAGCCCTGGTGATCAGCCTTGGCACCACTCCTTGGCACCACTCCTCCCGGCTGGATCACCATTTTAGCCCGGACCCTCCAGAGTGCAGGCACAGGTTGAACCGGGCTGTGGGTGAGCACTGGAGATCTGGTGCATACCACTCACACCTCTCCCTTAGGCTCAATACCCACATTCGTCCAGCACGGGCGGAGCACAGGCATAAGACGCACTGCACCCTCCCAGCGTTTCGGAGACACAGCATGCAGAGCCGGCGCAGGATACCCTGGGCCGAAACGGTGTACTGGAGACCAAACACGCTGGGCCGGCACAACACGCCCTTGCTGGATGCCCACTCTCGCATGGCACTTGTGGGGGGCTGGCCTATAGCCCACCGGGCTATGAGCGCGTACTGGCGACACCGTGCGCTTGACCGCATAACACGGTGCCTGACCAGTACTGCGCTTCTTCCAGTAAGCACGAGGAGTGGGTTCAGTTCTCCATCCTGACTCTGCCACACTCCCCGTGTGCCCCCACAAAAGAGTTTTGGGGCTGCCTCTCGTGCCTTTCGCGCTGCCGTGCTACTTCCTCATATCGCTGCCGCTCAGCTCTGCCTTGTGGCGGCGATATTCCCCAGCCTGTGCCCTGGGTCTCTTTCCGTCCAAAATCTCCTCCCATGTCCAGGAATCCATAACCCTCTGCTCCTGGTCGATACCACTCTGCTTGGTTCTTGGTTGGTGGGTGTTTCTGTAACGGCTGTTGTAGGTGGAAGAAGGTGTGGACCAAAGCGCAGCGTGGAACATGTTCATGATTTTAATAATGGAACACTGAAACAACGAAAGTCCTGTAAGGTGCAGAAAAACACTAAACAGAAAATTAAACACCCACAACCAAAATGGAGAAAACAGGCTACCTAAGTATGATTCTCAATCAGAGACAACGAACGACACCTGCCTCTGATTGAGAACCATACCCACCCCAACTCACGCCCTGACCAACCTAAAACAAAGACATAACAAAGGAACTAAGGTCAGAACGTGACAGCACCTGTGCTCAATTTCGAGTCTCATAGCAAATGGTTTGAATACTTCAGTAAATAAGGTATTTTTGTTTATTTTTAATAAATGTGCTTTTTAATTATGGGGTATTATGTGTAGGTTGAGGATAAATTATTGAATACATTTTAAAATAAGGCTAATGTACCAAAAATTTGGAAAAAAATGAAGGGGGTCTAAATAATTTCCGAATGCACTGTAAATATTAATTGCGTTGAATCTACTATGTTACTTCAAGTTGATAGCTCTTTGAATCTGTCAATCGATCAGACGATTACTGTTGGCAGGCAGCACGGCCACAAAAAAAAAATATGTTGGCCCTTAGATGGCGGGAGCAACTTAGAAAGTTTCGGGAGGGTGGGGCTTACGGGATAAATGGGAAGTGGTGGAAAACATGTTTTCCGGCTTGGGGCGGGGGGAACTAGCAAAGGGCTGGTGTGTGTAGAATCAAATATATGAAAAACCCGCTCTCTAGACAGTTGGATATAAGACATGTAATGACTACAGTACAATGCGGCGTTGTCTGGACCTTTACTGCGAGCCTACACACGTCAATATGGATTGATGGATTGTTCTTCTCGTAACACAGTCCAGGAAGAGCTGCTGAGAGGATAAATCAGACAAGGCTTACAGCCCAAATGAGTTGAGCATCATAAAAAAAAAGTGAAACAAAAAAAGTGAAACAAAAGCAACAAAAAAAAGTCAGCCTTCTCTTTTTGTCTGCTTGCGTGCATAAGAATACCCCATTTTCCATCCATTGACACATCTGGTAGCCATTTTGTGAATGTCCAACATCTAGGCCTACAGCCTGATGCGATGGAGCCAGTACATAGGAAATATCAAATATTGTCCAGGACTGGAACCTGGTGTTGGTCCTGGCAGGGAGTCGGTCGATAACCAGCTTCACTTTGAAACACTGACTTTTGGTGGAAGAGGTAAGAGCAACCCACGTTCCACTGAGCTCACAATAGCCAGGCATTTTTCCATACATAAACATAGTGTCATATGTATGATTTATTGAGATGGAACATGAGCAATGTGATATCGCACACATGCTACATCGGGAGGAAAATGTAAGTGTGAAACATTTGGCTGTCGTTTTAAAACTGATGGTTGGAACGAGTAAACTGAGAACTCCAGCTAGTTATTTTGATTAGCTATATGATATTGTCTGTCCAAAGGCGAAGGTGACCAAACATGAAAACCGCTTTGGTTCTCATAGAACGTAAGATACTTGTTCATAGTTTACATATCACCATAATCGAGCTTGCTGAAATAAGTAGATTAATTCAATGAGAGAATAGTCAAAACAGCTGATAACTAAATTAGCAGTGCAGGATGTCTGCACATAGCAAAAGAGTGCCAAAGTATAAGTAATGAATGTGCAGGGAAATGTTAGACTTTGTACCACAGCAGAAAGAGCAATGTATCACAATCCAAAGGTTGAGCGTTCAAATCCCAGACGGGGTCATATTTTAGCTGATCAGTGTACCATTTAATTTAAAATCCCCATACCATTTTATTACTTCAATTATAATGGTTTGATTTTGTGAAGTTAATGTGATAGCGTGACATGTAAAGCAACATGTGATAAAGCATTTTACATTAATTTATTTTTTTATTTTGACTAATTTCGATACTGTACAATAATAGTGAAGACATCAAAACTATGAAATAACACAATTGGAATCATGTAGTAACCAAAAAAAGTGTTCAACAAATCAACTAATATTTGATATTTCAGATTCTTCAAAGCAGCCACCCTTTGCCTTGATGACAGCATAGTACTCTTGGCATTCTCCCTACCAGCTACCATGAGGTAGTCACCTGGAATGCATTTCAATTAACAGGTGTGCCTTGTTAAAAGTGAATTTGTGGAATTGCTTTCCTCCTTAATGCGTTTGAGCCAATCAGTTGTGGTGTGACAAGGTAGTTGTGGCACACAGAAGATAGTCCTATTTGGTAAAAGACCAAGTCCATATTATGGAAAGAACAGCACAAATAAGCAAAGAGAAACGACAGTCCATAATTACTTTAAAACAGGAAGGTCATTCGAACCGGAAAATTCCAAGAACTTTGAAAGTTTCTTCAATGCAGTCGCAAAAACCATCAAGCACTATGATGAAACTGGCTCTCATGAGGACCACCACAGGAAAGGAAGACCCAGAGTTACCTCTGCTGCAGAGGATAGGTTCAGTAGAGTTACCAGCCTCAAATTGCAGCTCAAATAAATGCTTCACAGAGTTCAAGTAACAGACATCTCAACATCAACATTTCAGAGGAGACTACGTGAATCAGGCCTTCATGGTCGAATTGCTGCAAAGAAACCACTACTAAAGGACACAGATAAGAAGAAAAGACTTGGGCCAAAAAACTGGAGCAATGGACATTAGACCAGTAGAAATCTGTCCTTTGGTCTGATGAGTCCAAATGTTTAATTTTGGGTTCCAACCGCTGTGTCTTTGTGATATGCAGAGTAGATGAATGGATGATCTGCGCATGTGTGGTTTCCACCGAGAGGCATGGAGGAGGTCGTGTGATGGTGTGAGGGTGCTTTTCTGGTGACACTGTAAGTGATTTATTTAGGATTCAAGGCCCACTTAACCAGCATGTCTACCACAGCGTTCTGCAGTGATATGCCATCCCATCTGGTTTGAGCTTAGTGGGACTACCATTTGATTTTCAACAGGATAATGACCCAATACACCTCCAGGCTGTGTAAGGGCTATTTGAACAAGAAGGAGAGTGATGGAGTGTTGCATCAGATGACCTGGCCTCCACAGTCACCCGACCTCAACCCAATGAGATGTGTTGGGATGAGTTGGACCGCAGGGTGAAGGAAAAGCAGCCAATAAGTGCTCAGCATATGTGACCTGTTTCAGGAAACTAGGCGTATGTCGAGGGTCACTGCATCACAGGAGAGCCGTTAGAACGTAATGCCTCCTAGAACATGTGAACTTTCATGTTCCTTAATAACAAACTTGTATGCCATCTGTAAATACTAATTAAATTGTTAATTTACGAGCCTAGTTGGTTAAGCCACAGAAAAAGTCTGCAACCTTCCCGCTAGCCATGATTGGCTGAGATAATGAGTGAGCTGGACATGCCGAGAGATGAGTTTGGATTGGTCTGCCATATAGCATGATTCTGTCTATTTGAGCTGGTTATTATGTCTAGGTTATCCTGTCTAACGCTACTTTTTGTTTTAAATGTATCGGAAAGTAATACTTAAAATACTCTACTATGCAGATTCATGCAGAGAGGTAACATCATGATTTGGATTATGGTTCATTGTTTACCTAGCTAGCTAGCTACATGTCTTAGAAAAGGACTCCACTATGCAAGTAAGCATTTCAATAGAATGTCACCAAGACAGCTGTTGATAGACGTGGCTGGGAAATTTGCTCTGGCTATCTACTCAGATATCAGTGCCAGAGCGCAGAATAACTGACAAATTTACAAATAATCAACACCCATTGAATATGGCCGGTGTCAGTAAACGTTGGCAAAAAATAATACAAATTGTTGCCAGCAGCACACTTGCAATCACCCATGCTCTGGATACCGTAAAAACAGTCTAACCAGCTCAGCTAATGCGAGTAAAATGGTCAGTTAGCTGTTCTCTCATTTGTGTCTGGAAGTAGCTTGCAAGCTAGCCAACGTTAGCTGGCTTGGGTGCTTCACTGTTGTTGTTGTGACATAACGTGCAGATCAACCCTTAAAGAGATGGGTGGGGCTAAAGCTTAAGAGGGTGTGAACAATGCTGAATGGGTGTAGACAAAGAATAGCCTTCCAGTAGGTACCAAAACATTCAAAAGGCCATTTTCTCAAAAGTGAGTTGTCAAGTTTATTAACTTTCAAAGCAAAATTAACTTTCCCATTGATCCTCAAATACAGTGTAAAACATACCATTGTGTAGCTCTGTATCTTTGCTTTTAACAATTGTAAAAATAAACATAATTTAAAATGTCGCTACATAAGACCAAACCAAGGTGGTCGGTCACATATGTAGGAACTCCTTCAAGATTGTTGGAAAAGCATTCCAGATGAAGCTGGTTGAGAGAAAGTATGTGCAAAGCTGTCAAAGGCAAGGATGGCTACTTTAACATTTTTTTTTGGTTACTACATGATTCCATGTTATTTCACAGTTTTGATGTCTTCACTATTATTCTACAATGTAGAAAATAGTGCAAATAAAGAAAAACCCTTGAATGAGTAGGTGTGTCCAAACCTTTGACTGGAACTGTATGTTTAATGTCTGCCAATTAGCTTGGCATGCCTCACTTGATATTGCATAAAAATTATCTGGATAAAAAAAAATAACCATAGAATTTTACAGGAAACTACAAGCTACTAATTAGTGATGAAAATAGTGGAACAACTTTGAATGTATTTCTACAGCTGTCAGGGGCAATGTGCTGGAATATGTTGTATTTGCTGTATGGTTTAAAATATGTCGTATTTGTGCCAACTGTCAGTGGAAATGTTGTACCAGTTTAAGTTATTTTATCATTATGTTGATGAAGGTTGAGCACCTCTTTTGACACTGCCAGCTCTGCAATCGCTTTGTAAGAACTGCAATGTTAAGATGTTACTGTGCATTTTCCAGTAGCTTAATAGTAGCTGGGCCACAGGAAAAGTAAAATGTTTAATTTTCAATAGCTTACTCTGAAGTAGTTGCAGGTGGGTTATTGTACAAGTCACAGTAACTTACTGTTGCCAATCCGTCATACTCACTGAACTGATGGTCTAGGAAGAAAATTAGTATTACAATAACATGGTGACTAGATATAAATTAAATATCACATGCACTTATCTTAGCCTCTAGAAATCTAATTAGCGTAATAATTAAAATAATTTTAATCTGTCAGTTTAAGCCAGAGATATTATTTGCATGGGCTGCGTCTCAATCCACTGCATCCGCCAATGTCGACGTCCCCCACCTGCTGTGAAAGGTGGAAGAGCGGTGTTTGTCAAACCATGAGACATCCCGAAAATCGGTCCTCTCACAAAAGCGTCTGTAGATTCCGAATGGTTTTGCAAACAAACTATGGAAAGATGGCTCTCACGAACAAGATGGTGTAATCCGTTTTGATTGATGACCCCCACAAGCATCATGGGACTACAGTGCATTCGGAAAGTATTCATTCAGACCCCTTCACTTTATCCACATTTTGTTACATTACAGACTTTTTCTCAAATGGATAAACAGATGTTTTTTTTTCCCTCATCAATCAACACACAATACCCCATAATGACAAAGCAAAAACAAGTTTAGATTTTTTTTTCAAACTTATTGAAAATATAAAACAGAAATACCTTATTTACATAAGTATTCAGAACCTAAATGACTCAGACCATGAGAAAAAAAGATTCTCTGGTCTGATGAAATCAAGAATGAACTCTGGCCTGAATGCCAAGCTCCATCACTACAGTGAAGCATGGTGGTGGCAGCATTTTCAGTGGCAGGGATAGGGAGACTAGTCAGTATCAAGAAAAGATGAACAGCACAAAGTACAGAGAGATCCTTGATGAAAACCTACTCCAGAGTGCTCAGGACCTCAGGCAGGGGCAAAGGCTCACTTTCCAACAGGACAATGACCCTAAGCACACAGCCAAGACACCGCAGGAGTGGACAATGTATTGAGTGGCCCAGCCAGAGCCAAGACTTGAACCCAATCGAACATCTCTGGAGACCTGAAAATAGTTGTTCCCATCCAACGTGACAGAGCTTAAGAGGATCTGCAGAGAATAATGGGAGAAACTCCTCAAATACAGGTGTGCCAATCTTATAGCGTCATACCCAAGAAGACTCAAGGCCGTAATCGCTGCCTACGGTGCTTAAACAAAGTACTGAGTAAAGGAACTGAATACTTGTATTAAAAAAAACAACCAATGTGACATTTACATATCTAAAATAGTTTTTGCTTTGTCATTATGGGTATTGTGTGTAGATTGATGAGTAAAACAACAATTGAATACATTTTAGAATAAAGCTGTAATGTAACGAAATACGGAAAAAGTCAAGGGTTCTGAATAGTTCCTGAATGCACTGTATGTGTAGGAAGGGGTAAAAGTAAGTAGGCAATCAGGATATATAATAAATTGAGTAGTAGCAGCATATGTGAAGTGTGACAATGTTTATGTCTTTGTGTGTGTGTGTGTGTGTGTGTGTGTGTGTGGTGTCAATATGCATGTGTGTGTGAGCATATGTAGTGCGTGTGTTGGAGAGTCAGTGTAGCATGTGTGAGTGTGTGGGTAATATATTGAGTGTGCAAAGAAACAGTGCAAGAGAGTCAGTAATGTATACTCTACGTCAAGTGTCCTTGAGCACTGCAAGTTTTACGTTGATGTAATGTTGGTGGTGATAATTGGACAATTATTTACTTTATCGTGGGCAGCTTTTTGTAAAGTGCAGAAATGTGTTATTGCCAATAAGTCTGTAGCTGCACTGTAGCAGGACATTTCAGGTTGCTAGCAACCCAGGGGTTATGAGTTCAAATCTCATTTAAAACAGAGTCCCAATTGTGGCCACAGTACAAAATTCTACAATATTTTAAAGTAACTGAAATCAGAATAAGGCAGCATACTGTCATTTTATAGAAATAACACCAAGTTGTATATGTTTACTTTATTTTTACTGCAACTTTAGACAAAGTGCAGAAATGTATTTTTGTCAATAAATATATATCCAATCTCCATTATGTCCACAGACCTGGTGGTCCAGCAGGAACTTTAGGTAGCTAGCAACCAAGAGGTTGTGAGCTCAAACTCCAAGTGAGGTTGAGTCCCAAGTAATCAGCATATGGTAGTATACTGTCCTTTCACATTAACACCTTCATTTAGCTGTAAAATTAGAGTAACTTGTTGTAAATTTACCATATTTTCAACGCAACTAGACAAAAAGCTCCATGGGACGATGACACAACATTCTGAGAACATCCTAAAAACACCTTTGGGGACATCTCTGGAATAAACCGGGAACTAGACAATACCTGCATGGAAACATGGCTGTTTAAATTGAATTCATGTCAATTATGCCTTTTAAAGTAAAATATTCAAAATTACATTTGACACCTGGGCTTTCACATGTGCTCAACTGTTGTCAATGTCATTTCACAGTATCACATGTTGTATCCCTGTGTTTACACATTTACTTCACATTAATTTCATGAGTTCATGTTCTCACATGTTGCCATGTGTGTAGTTCTATGTCATCATATGTTGTATCACATGCTATCACATTTTGCTTCACATGTTGTCACGTTATCATGTGAAATTCATGAGGTTTTTCTATGAGGGATTGATTGATTGATTGTTTGATTATGTAGGCACTATGTTGGCCTACATTTCTGCGGACAGATCAGGACTTGTTTTGTCTCTGCCCAAGATTGTCCCTTCATCAACCTGAAGGGCTTCGCAGAACTTTCATCAGTTCGCCCCCACCCCAAATCTGCTTTCCTCATACTAACCTCTCCCACTCATTCAATCCACCCTCTCTGTGTCTTCTCTTTGCATTCCCTCTCTTCTATTCCATCTTTTTTCTTATTTTTTTGCAGTCTCTTTTATTCAATTGCACTCTCCCCTAAACAATCCCCTATCCTGTCAGCTAATCACTCTTCCTCACCCTTCGCCCTCTGACCGGGTCTTTTCTTAGTCTGAGCAGACGGCTACCACAGATTTCAAAAGTGAATTAGGATGTTGGAGTTTTCTCTGCAGGGGAATACAGTAATAGAGAGATACACTGTACCTCTCTCTGGCAGTTATATGGTCCAGATGCACTATTTGGTGTCAACGGTCAATCAGCAGATGTAGGCACGGCGGTGTGCCACTTTGTTATGGTGCTGTGGTTCCATGCCTATACATTAGCCACAGAGACACTCGCTGTATTGTTCTCTCTTGGCCTATAGCCTGGGTTTCCGGCACACGTGTGCTCTCCGACAAGGCGTGGTATTACACGAGTCTGTGAAACCGATGCAGCCTTTCCCCGGAGGCTCGGTTCCAGTGTCAATTCGGCAAAGCAGCATTCCAAAGTCGTCTTTGTTGTGGTGGTGAATGTTCTGGGGCATTGTCTGGGGGATGTGGTCTACGCGCCGCGACAAAGAGGCGTTGCGGCAGCCTGGGAAAGCCACAGCCCGATCTGCTCTCTATGGACGTTTCAAAGAACAACAAGATGGAGACGCAGGCCGGTCAACGAGCAGCTTAGGTAACATTGTGGCTCAAAGCACAGGGCAATATGACTTGCTCAGACGGTTCACAGCACGCACAGCCCTCGAAGAAACATGTCAATGAGTCATATAATGGACGTCTCCTGAATATGACATTTCATTGCGGGCCAGGTGGTGACAAAGCTGTTGCTACCAAACCCTAAGTAACTCTTTGATCCAATCCAAACTGGATCAATCTAACAGTTGGCACAGAAAGCCAATGAAAACAGATGAATCGCGGAACATCTTAACCGCTACACCTGGAGGGCAGGGGCAAAACATACCACTTCAGTGTTATAGGCAGGCAAAATTGAGATCAATCTATCATGTCAGCTGACTGGACTGGATGAGGAGCAGGTTTGCCATCTCTGCCAGGCTGGCTTGTTACCATGTAAATCAGGCGTGTTTACTTTTGTTTGGGAAAAAGAAGAGGTAGGAGGACAGAGATAAATTGCAATGTTCCAGTGTGAATGTTTTCATGTGTGTTTTACTCAATCCGGCTCTCACAAATGCTCTCCGTCTTGCTGCTTTGTCATAATTGGGAATGTAGTCCTCGAAAGAAGAGACAATGTTATTGAACAGGCTTTGCTTATGCCATTACAAAATGATTAATACTGTTTAGATTTTTTTTATTATTATTATTATTAAAAAAAGTGTAGGGTGGTAATCAGCCTTAATATTGCAGATAGATTGCAGCTTCTATCAACGTAATTCCTATCCCCATATATGTTTTGCAAATCTATCTATATGTTTTACATATGTATATATATATATATATATATATATATATATATATATATATATATATATATATATATATATAAAACATATATATATATATATATATATATATATATATATATACACACACACACTGCTCAAAACAATAAAGGGAACACTAAAATAACACATCCTAGATCTGAATGAATGAAATATTCTTGTTAAATAATTTTTTCTTTACATAGTTGAATGTGCTGACAACAAAATCACACAAAAATTATCAATGGAAATCAAATTTATCAACCCATGGAGGTCTGGATTTGGAGTCACACTCAAAATTAAAGTGGAAAACCACACTACAGGCTGATCCAACTTTGATGTAATGTCCTTAAAACAAGTCAAAATGAGGCTCAGTAGTGTGTGGCCTCCACGTGCCTGTATGACCTCCCTACAACGCCTGGGCATGCTCCTGATGAGGTGGCGGATGGTCTCCTGAGGGATCTCCTCCCAGACCTGGACAGATGGAGCGAGACATGATGTCCCAGATGTGCTCAATTGGATTCAGATCTGGGGAACGGGCGGGCCAGTCCATAGAATCAATGCCTTCCTCTTGCAGGAACTGCTGACACACTCAAGCCACATGAGGTCTAGCATTGTCTTGCATTAGGAGGAACCCAGGGCCAACCGCACCAGCATATGGTCTCACAAGGGGTCTGAGGATCTCATCTCGGTACCTAATGGCAGTCATGCTACCTCTGGCGAGCACATGGAGGGCTGTGCGGCCCCCCAGTGAAATGCCACCCAACACCATGACTGACCCACCGCCAAACCGGTCAATGCTGGAGGATGTTGCAGGCAGCAGAACGTTCTCCACGGCGTCTCCAGACTGTCACATGTGCTCAGTGTGAACTTGCTTTCATCTGTGAAGAGCACAGTGCGCCAGTGGCGAATTTGCCAATCTTGGTGTTCTCTGGCAAATGAAAAACATCCTGCACGGTGTTGGGCTGTAAGCACAACCCCCACCTGTGGACGTCGGGCCCTCATACCACCCTCATGGAGTCTGTTTCTGACCGTTTGAGCAGACACATGTACATTTGTGGCCTGCTGGAGGTCATTTTGCAGGGCTCTGGCAGTGCTTCTCCTGCTCCTCCTTGCACAAAGGCAGAGGTAGCGGTCCTGCTGCTGGGTTGTTGCCCTCCTACGGCCTCCTCCACGTCTCCTGATGTACTGGCCTGTCTCCTGGTAGCGCCTCCATGCTCTGGACACTACGCTGACAGACAAAGCAAACCTTCTTGCCACAGCTCGCATTGATGTGCCATCCTGGATGAGCTGCACTACCTGAGCCACTTGTGTGGGTTGTAGACTCTGTCTCATGCTACCACTAGAGTGAAAGCACCGCCAGCATTCAAAAGTGACCAAAACATCAGCCAGGAAGCATAGGAACTGAGAAGTGGTCTGTGGTCCCCACCTGCAGAACCACTCCTTTATCGGGGGTGTCTTGCTAATTGCCTATAATTTCCACCTGTTGTCTATTCCATTTGCACAACAGCATGTGAAATGTATTGTCAATCAGTGTTGCTTCCTAAGTGGACAGTTTGATTTCACAGAAGTGTGATTGACTTGGAGTTACATTGTGTTGTTTAAGTGTTCCCTTTATTTTTTTGAGCAGTGTGTATATATATATATATATATATATATATATATATATATATATAGATATATATATCTCTATCTCGAGGGAGTTTCTGTCCCGAAGCAAGCACCAGTTAGCCTGGAGCTAGGCCCCTCTCCCGGCTAGCCAAAGAAATCAAATCAGATAATTCCTGGGCATCAATACCTCTTTTGCCAATTGGCCTGGACACTATGCTGCCGACACGGAGCCGTGCCGATCCATTACGACTGGTCTGCCGACGTAACCACCTGAGGGGGTTTCAACAGGCTCTCCCGTTGCGACGTCCCCCTAAGGTCTGCTAGCTGTCTGAATCGTCGCGCCTCCAGCTTGCCTAGCTATTCACTAGACCCTATGATCACTTGGCTACACATGCCTCTCCCTAATGTCAATATGCCTTGTCTATTGCTGTTTTGGTTAGTCATTTTTGTCTTATTTCACTGTAGAGCCTGCAGCCCTGCTCAATATTCCTTACTTGGTCCTTATGTGCCAACACCCACACATGCAGTGACCGCACCTGGCTTAAATGGTGCCTCTAGAGACGAAACCTCTCTCCTTGTCCTAGGAAACTATGCAGTTTTTTGTTTTTTTACGTGTTATTGTTACTGTTCATCGACTACAGCACGGCATTTAACACCATAGTGCCCTCCAAGCTCGTCATCAAGCTCGAGACCCTGTGCAACTGGGTACTGGACTTCCTGACGGGCCGCCCCCAGGTGGTGAGGGTAGGCAACTATATTTCCACCCCGCTGATTCTCAACACTGGGGCCCCACAAGGGTGCGTTCTGAGCCCTCTCCTGTACTCCCTGTTCACCCACGACAGCGTGGCCACGCACGCCTCCAACTCAATCATCAAGTTTGAGGACGACACAACAGTGGTAGGCTTGATTACCAACAACGACGAGACGGCCTACAGGGAGGAGGTGAGGGCTCTCGGAGTGTGGTGTCAGGAAAATAACCTCACACTCAACGTCAACAAAACTAAGGAGATGATTGTGGACTTCAGGAAACAGCAGAGGGAACACCCCCCTATCCACATCGATGGAAGAGTAGTGGAGAGGGTAGTAAGTTTTAAGTTCCTCGGCGTACACATCACAGACAAACTGAATTGGTCCACCCACACAGACAGCATCGTGAAGAAGGCGCAGCAGCGCCTCTTCAACCTCAGGAGGCTGAAGAAATTCGGCTTGTCACCTAAAGCACTCACAAACTTCTACAGATGCACAATCGAGAGCATCCTGTCAGGCTGTATCACCGCCTGGTACGGCAACTGCTCCGCCCACAACCGTAAGGCTCTCCAGAGGGCAGTGACCACCCGAGCCACTGCCTGTTCACCCCGCTATCATCCAGAAGGCGATGTAAGTACAGGTGCATTAAAGCTGGGAACGAGAGACTGAAAAACAGCTTCTATCTTAAGGCCATCAGACTGTTAAACAGCTACCACTAACATTGAGTGGCTGCTGCCAACACACTGACTCAACTCCAGCCACTTTAATAATGGGAATTGATGGGAAATGATGTAAAATATATCACTAGCCACTTTAAACAATGCTACCTAATATAATGTTACATACCCTACCTTATTCATCTCATATGTATATGTATATACTGTACTCTATATCATCTACTGCATCTTTATGTAATACATGTATCACTAGCCACTTTAACTATGCCACTTTGTTTACATACTCATCTCATATGAATATACTGCACTCAATACCATCTACTGTATCTTGCCTATGCCGCTCTGTACCATCACTCATTCATATATCTTTATGTACATATTCTTTATCCCCTTACACTTGTGTCTATAAGGTAGTAGTTTTGGAATTGTTAGCTAGATTACTTGTTGGTTATTACTGCATTGTCGGAACTAGAAGCACAAGCATTTCGCTACACTCGCATTAACATCTGCTAACCATGTGTATGTGACAAATAAAATTTGATTTGTGTAGCCAAGTGATTTAAAAATCCACCACTCCAGAAACAAGTCTCTCACCCTTGCCGCTTGTTATAGACTCCCTTCAGCCCCTAGCTGTGCCCTGGACACCGTATGTGAATTGATCGCCCCCCATCTATCTTCAGAGTTCGTGCTGTTAGGTGAACAAAAACTGGGTAATGCTTAACACCCAGTCAGTCCTACAACCCTAAATGCGTAACCATGGGCATCATCCTGACCAACTTGCCTCCTAAATACACCTCTGCTGTCTTCAACAAGGATCTCAGCGATCACTGCCTCATTGCCTGCGTGAGTAATGGGTCAAACGACCACCCCTCATCACTGTCAAACGCTTCTTAAAACACTTCAGCGAGCAGCTGTTTCTAATCGACCTTGCCCGGGTATACCGGAAGGATATTGACCTCATCCCGTCAGAAGAAGATGCCTGGTTGCTCTTCAAAAGTGCTTTCCTCTCCATCTTAAATAAGCATGCCCCATTCAAAAAATGGAGAACTAAGAACAGATATAGCCCTTGGTTCACCTCAGACTTGACTGCCCTTGACCAGCACAAAAACATCCTGTGGCATTCTGCATTAGCATCGAATAGCCCCGCGATATGCAACTTTTCAGGGAAGTCAGGAACCAATATACTCAGTCAGTTAGGAAAGCTAAGGCTAGCTTTTTAGAACAGAAATTTACTTCCTGTACCACTAATTCCAAAATGTTTTGGGACACTGTAAAGTCCATGGAGAATAGGAGCACCTCCTCCCAGCTGCACACTGCACTGAGGATAGGAAACACTGTCACCACCGAAAAATCTACGATAATCTTTCATTTCAAAAAGCATTTTTCCACGGCTGGCCATGCTTAAACCTGGCTACCCCTACCCAACATTTCAGCACCCCCTGCAGCAACTTCCCCCCCCTTCTCATTCACCCAAATCCAGAAAGCTGATGTTCTGAAAGAACTGCAAAATCTGGATCCCTACAAATCAGCTGGGCTGGACAATCTTTCCAAAACAGTAATGTGCAGCAGTCTTCATCGACCTGGCAAAGGCTTTCAACTCTGTCAATCACCGCATTCTTATCGGCAGACTCAATAGCCTTGGCTTCTCAAATGAATGCATCTCCTGGTTCACTAACTACTTCTCAGACAGAGTTCAGTGTGTCAAATCGGAGGGCCTGTTGTCCGGACCTCTGGCAGTCTCTGGGGGTCCACAGGGTTCAATTCTCAGGCAGACTCTTTTCTCTGTATATATTAATGATGTCGCTCTTGCAGCTGGTGATTCTCTGATCCACCTCTACGCAGACGACACCATTCTGTATACATCTGTCCCTTCCTTTGGACACTGTGCTAACAAACCTCCAAACGAGCTTCAATGCCATACAACACTCCTTCCGTGGCCTCCAACTGCTTTTAAATGCTAGTAAAACTAAGTGCATGCTCTTCAACCGATTGCTGCCCGCACCTTACCACCCGACTAGCATCAATACTCTGGACGGTTCTGACTTGTGGACAACTACAAATGTGGACAACTACAAATACCTAGGTGTCTGGTTAGACTGTAAACTCTCCTTCCAGACTAACATTAAGCATCTCCAATCCAAAATTAAATCTAGAATCGGATTCCTATTTCGCAACAAAGCCTCCTTCACTCATGTCGCCAAACATACCCTCGTATAACCGACTATCCTACCGATCCTTGACTTTGGCGATGTCATTTACAAAATAGCCTCCAACACTCTACTCAGCAAACTGGATGTAGTCTATCACAGTGCCATCCATTTTATCACCAAAGCCCCATATACTACCCACCACTATGACCTGTATGCTCTGGTTGGCTGGCCCTCACTACATATCTGTCGCCAAACCCACTGGCTCCAGGTCATCTATAAGTCTTTGCTAGGTAAAGCCCCGCCTTATCTCAGCTCACTGGTCACCATAGCAACACCCACCCGTAGCACGCGCTCCAGCAGGTATATTGCACTGGTAATCCCCAAAGCCGCCTTTCCTTCCAGTTCTCTGCTGCCAATGACTGGAACGAATTGCAAAAATCTCTGAAGCTGGAGTCTTATATCTCCCTCTCTAACTTTAAGCATCAGCTGTCAGAGCAGCTTACCGATCACTTTACCTGTACACAGCCAATCTGTAAATAGCACACCTCATCCCCATATTATTACTTACCATCTTGCTGTTTTGCACCCCAGTATCTCTACTTGCACATCATCATCTGCACATCTATCACTTCAGTAGTAATGCTAAATTGTAATTATGTTCACCTCTAGGGCCTATTTATGGCCTACCTCCCTACTCTTCTACATTTGCACACACTGCACATAGATTTTCTATTTTTCGTGTTATTGACTGTACATTTGTTTATGTGTAACTCTGTCTTCTTGTTTTTGTTGCACTGCTTTGCTTTATCTTGGCCAGGTCGCAGTTGGAAATGAGAACTTGTTTTCAACTGGCCTACCTGGTTAAATAAAGGTGAAATAAAAATCTCTCTCTCCATACACACACGTACATAAATACAAATAATACATATATTATATACACATTTTCCTTTATTACCCTACCACCCCTCCCTAATTGGAGTAAACTATTGAACAACAACGCTTCTACTTCCAGCTTATACATTTTACGGGCACACAGTCTACTTTACAATAGATCTATTTTGTTTTTTTACTCCTTTCCCCTCCTCTCACCTCAGCCACACCCGTCTGTTTCTTTCACAAAAATTCTGAACCTATTTGTTTGACAGACACAGCGTGTTTACATTAGTTATCTTGTTGTTATTATTTGTTATTATTCCCAACCTTTAGCTCCATTCAACCCATCCCATCTAACTCTTAACACAATCCATTTTGGATTTCTATTTGCCATAGGTTGTTCAACTGTGCTGTGATGTTTCACAAAAGTTCTGAACCTTTTTACAGATAGTGCATTTCAAAAATAAATGTTGCTAAAAGTATATTATTGATCAATTGACTATGATTTTCAGATCACCCAGTAGTGCTATCTGCAGTTAGCTCCAGGTAAATATTGCAATTCTTCAGCCATTCCTGGACCTGTGACCAAAAACAAGCTACATATGGACAGTACTTAAAAATAAATGATCTAATTATTTTGTCTCTTTGCAGCAAAATCTGCAGTGCTGAGGAGGTTGTATCCCCCCCCCCCCCCCCCCCCCCCCCCCCCCACCCCCACCCCCCACACACATAACATTCTATTGGATGCAAGAATTTTGTATAATCATTTCAATAGAGAAATTATACGTTTTGAATCTGGCATTGCTTTGCGTATCAGTTCATAAACAATGTGCCATGAAATCGGTACATCGAAAATCTCTTCCCAACTATTTTGCAATCTATATTGCCCAGCTCTAAATGTTTTGGTCCTTAAATTAAACTGTTATACTTTTTTATTCATTTATTTTATTGTTATTTTTGTAACCAATTATGGTCTTTAATGCAGGGTTGACAGAAAAGCGCCTTACTTTTTCTCCCTTCCACTATCCTCTACATTTTTGCTGTAATGCTGCAATTAGTTGGATGTAATTTTTGGTAGAGCAGACATTTCCATATATTTTTGTTAGCTGCATGTGTGACATAACTCCACCAGTCCTATTTATGATATAATTTACAAAAGAATATAGCTTTTTAAATACTTTTTCAAAAAATAATGGTATTTAATCTATTAGTATATTTGAGGTAAACACAATATTTGCTGTATAATTGTTTGTATTTTTTTCTGGTGGATTAAATTGAAACTGAAACCAACCTTATATGGCTTGATTTAAAATAGCGATATTTGGGAGAGGATTTCCCTTTCAAATAACTGAAAGTGCGAAAAAGGCCAATTTTGAACATGGAATGAGATATTCTTATTCATGTTCTAGAGAAACAGTTCGGATTTAAGTATATCTTCTGTATGACTGAAGCCTTTAGTGAGATGTCTAATGCTTTAATATATAATAATTTTTGCCCCCCGAATTCATATTCATTATATAAATACGGCCGTTTAATTTTGTGTGGGTTGCCGTTCCAAATAAAATGTAATATTTTTTTCTCATAGAATTTAAATAACTGTTCGCTAGGTGTAGGCAAGACCATTGTCACGACTCTGACCGAAGGTGGCTCCCCTTCCCGTTCGGGTGGGGCTCAGCGGTCGTCGTCGCCGGCCTACTAGCTGCCACTGATTATTTTCTCCCCCTCCTTATGTGTTTATTGAGTACACCTGTTTTGAGTTGGTAATAATTAGTGAGGCTTTATTAGTCAGCCGGCCCGCCTGGTTCTTTGTGCAGGATTGATTATTGTAACCCTGGTGTTTGCATTAGAAGTACATGTTCGTGTATTTAGTGCTAGACTGTTTTCGTTTCCCTGTGTCTGGGGCATGTGGGTTGAGCACCCGTAAGTGGGTTGACCGTAGTTCACCGTGTGTGCATTAAAGTAGCTCTTTATTGAACTCTGCTTTCCTGCGCCTGATTTCACCCTCACGACACCCAGGACCTTACAACCATAAGCAAATAGGTCAACTGGGATATGATTAAAGAGTTAATCAGGTGATCTTTCCACAAATAGACATGCATTTTCCTTTCCATGGTAGCAAGTTCTTATCTATTTGGCTAACTTTCCATAAAAATGTATTGGAGTGATATCATTTATTTATTTCGGGATATGTATACCAAGTATGTCCACATCACCATCAGACAATTGTATTGGTAAACTACACAGTAAAAGTTGTACTTTTTGGTGATCCAATATGTAATATAGTGTACTTATCATAATTTGGTTGTAATCGAGAGAGGTTAGAAAAAGTATCTCGATCCTCTATGAGGCTGTGGAGGGATCCAAATTGTGGATTTAAAGTAAAACTTTAATCATCAGCAAACAATGACAGCTTTTAAGCCCTGGGTTTCTAAGCCCTTGATATTATTTTTGGATCTGATTTAATTCCTAACATTTTGATGACCATAATAAATACATATGCCAATATTGGACAACCTTGTTTTACTCCACTTGCGAGTTTTAAACTTGGTGAGAAGTAGCCATTATAAACTATTCTACACCTACAGAGCTTCCACCGCGGGACTTAGAGGTACCCAGCATCACGGCTTCATTGCTCCAGACCACCACAAGGGGGAGGTAGAGCACTCATTATGCATTTGGGTCCCAAGGTTTTTATATGACCAATCATATTGAGTGGTTCCAATGACGAATTTGACGCGAGCAACCTCTCCCTGGTGACTTTCTTCATCAAAGATGGCTGACAAAACATTACTGGGGAAGCAAATGTAAGTTATAATGTCATAACGAGTCAAGCAAAAAATGTACAATTGAGAGGAATATGTTAGTTAATGTAGAGACAAACGATTGTGCCTTTTTTTTTGTCATAAAGTTAATTTACGAAAATGGCTATTTAGCAAGTCTTATCTGTCATGTCCAATACCAGGTGTATCAAACTCAAACTGTGTCTGCATGTATGTATTACAATTATACAATCAACAATGTATACAATTACCACTCCTGCCCCTGGGACATGAATGCCTACACATTGTATCTATGCAATAGACTAGAAACATGATTTAAGTAAAGGCTGCTTTGTAATTCATATTTACAGAATAAAAAACAGTACATCCTGCCAGCACGCCCACAAGCGTGCTGAATGACGCGTGGAAGAGAGCAAGGAACCAGATGGGAGTAACAATCCAGGCTATTTGCTCTTAGACCGGCATAATAATGTAATGAAACTTGCAGGGAGCAGGTTTCGAAACCTCAACATTCTAGTCCAGCACGCTATCGACTGTGCCCAAATGTATTAATTGGGGTTGGGGCTGATTGTGGCTAAATGTGGAAAATCTATTATTATTAGTTATTCACAAGCTAGCAGGATGGGCAATTAGCTGAACAATAGACAATTCAACCTTTACTAAAGAACAGTTTAATAGCCGAGCTAGGTGTGAAATCTCCCCCCAACTTGCAACAAATGATTTGTATCTGTATTTCCACAGCTACAGTTGAAGTCAGACGTTTACATACACCTTAGCCAAACACATTTAAACTCAGTTTCACAATTCCTGACATTTAATCCTACTAAAAATGCACTGTCAGTTAAGATCACCACTTCATTTTAAGAATGTGAAATGTCAGAACATTAGGATAATTATTTATTTATTTCATCTCATTCCCAGTGGGTCAGAAGTTTACATACACTCAATTAGTATTTGGTAGCATCGACTTTGAATTGTTTAACTTGGGTCAAACGTTACAGTTAGCCTTTCACAAGCTTCCCACAAGTTGGGTAAATTTTGGCCCATTCCTCCTGACAGAGCTGGTGTAACTGAGTCAGGTTTATAGGTCTCCTTGCTCGCACACACTTTTTTCAGTTCTGCCCACAAATGTTCTATAGGATTGAGGTCAGCGCTTTGTGATGGCAACTCTAATACCTTGACTTTGTTGTCCTTAAGCCATTTCGCCACGACTTTGGAAGTATGCTTGGGAAGTATGCTGCCACCCCCGTGCTTCACGGTTGGGATGGTGTTCTTCGGCTTGCAAGCATCCCCCTCCCCCTGAGCGGTATGACGGCTGCATGGTCCCATGGTGTTAATACATGTGTATTATTGTTTGTACAGGTCAATGTGGTACCTTCAGGCATTTGGAAATTGCTCCCAAGGATGAACCAGACTTGTGGAGGTCTACAATTATTCTTCTGAGGTCTTGGCTGATTTCTTTTGATTTTCCCATGATACCAAGCAAGGAGGCACTGAGTTTGAAGGTAGGCCTTGAAATACATCCACAGGTACATCTCCAAATGACTTGAATTATGTCAATTAGCCTATCAGAAGCTTCTAAAGCCATTACATAATTTCCTGGAATTTTCCAAGCTGTTTAAAGGCACAGTCAACTTAGTATATGTAAACTTCTGACCCACCGGAATTGTGATACAGTGAATTATAAGTGAAATAATCTGTCTTAACAATTGATGGAAAAATTACTTGTGTCATGCACAAAGTAGATGTTCTAACCGACTTGCCAAAACTATAGTTTGTTAACAAGAAATTTGTGGAGTGGTTGAAAAAGTGCATGTAATCTTCCAACTTCAACTGTACCTACACACATATCTACCTACACACGGTTAATGTTATATATATATATATATATATATATATATATATATATATATATATATATATATATTTAGATCTAAAAGGATACCTTTAATGTTTCACTATTTTTATGAAATACACTCATCTGAAGAGCCTCCACTAACTGTCAGGTATTTTGAGTGTACTCATGCTTAGGTTTAAGATGGGAAGGTTAAGACAATTAAGTCACAATAATGCGGAGGGTCTACTATGGGGTCTACCACCCATCAACCATGGGACCAGCTCAAGCATTGTAGCTAAACTGCTTAGGTAGAACGCAAGCATTCTGAAGTAGATCATGACAAGGTGAAATAAAATTGCAATTTAAGCTAATGCCAGGAAAAAGACAAACCATCTAGCCAGCTAGTTAACGTGTAGTTTGAAGATTACAAGGTGAAGACAACAGGGTTCTAATATCCCATAACTCTTTGCAAATCATGAGACCAGCTTTGCTAATTAAAAACTGCCCTCGTAGTCATTATATTTCTATAGGCGGTAGGCTACACTTCTGGGCAGATCACGCTAGAATCCTGTATGGAAGATATCCATATTACAGGGATTTGCACTAGAGCTATCCCTCAAAAGGCCTTTCTCCACGTCAAATACAATAACGTTCCTCTGCAGAGAATGACAATATGTTTCGATTTGATGTGCGACATGAGAGATATGCACTTGTTATGTCAGTGTCATTTCAACAATAATCTTCATTTTAATTTGACTTTACAAACAACAAGAGGGCTTAATTGGAGTATATTTCTTCGGAGCCTAGACCTATATAAAATAACTTAACTGGCTGAGGTAGGCTATGAGGCTTAACAGCCTAATAGAGGTAGGACTGGTCAAAAATGTAGCATCCTACATAAAACAATAATTTAAAGAAAAAAAGTCTGCATTTTCGAACTAAAACAATGTAACCAATAATTAAACACTGTCTCCTCTGAACAGTTGATGTTGTAATATGTCTGTTACTTGAACTCTGTGAAGCATTTATTTAGGCTGCAATTTCTGAGGCTGGCAACTCTAATGAACTTATCCTCTGCAGCAGAGGTAACTCTAGGTCTTCCTTTCCTGTGGCGGTCCTCATGGGAGCCACTTTCATCATAGCGCTTGGTGGTTTTCATGACTACACTCAAAAAAACGTCAAAGTTCTTGAAATGTTCAGAATTGACAGACATTCATGTCTTAACCTGTTAGAGCTCTAGGGGCGCTATTTCATTTTTGGATAAAAAACGTTCCCGTTTTAAGCGCGATATTTTGTCACGAAAAGATGCTTGACTATGCATATTCTTGACAGTTTTGGAAAGAAAACACTCTGAAGTTTCAGAATCTGCAAAGATTTTGTCTGTAAGTGCCCCAGAACTCATTCTACAGGCGAAACCAAGATGATGCATCACCCAGGAATTAGCAGAATTTCTGAAGCTCTGTTTTCCATTCTCTCCTTATATGGCTGTGATTGCGCAACGAATGAGCCTACACTTTCTGTCGTTCGCCCAAGGTCTTAGCAGCATTGTGACGTATTTGTAGGCATATCATTGGAAGATTGACCATAAGAGACTACATTTTCCAAGTGTCCGCCTGGTGTCCTGCGTCGAATTCGGTGCGCAATTGCCAGCTGCTTCTACTTTACCATTTGATTCAGGGGAGAAAGCATGTGTCCAAGAACGATGTATCAATGAAGAGATATGTGAAAAACACCTTGATGATTGATTCTAAACAACGTTTGCCATGTTTTCAGTCGATATTATGGAGTTAATTTGGAAAAAAGTTCGCGTTTTGAGGACTGAATTTTCGGATTTTTTTTGGTAGCCAAATGTGATGTATAAAACGGAGCTATTTCTAATACACAAGGAATCTTTTTGGAAAAACTGAGCATCTGCTATCTAACTGAGAGTATCCTCATTGAAAACATCAGAAGTTCTTCAAAGGTAAATTATTTTATTTGAAGGCTTTTATGTTTTTGTTAATGTAGCGTGCTGGATGCTAACGCTAATGCTAACGCTAAATGCTAACGCGAAATGCTAACACTAGCTAGCTACTTTTACACAAATGATTGTTTTCCTGTGGTTGAGAAGCATATTTTGAAAATCTGAGATGACAGTGTTGTTTACAAAAGGCTAAGCTTGAGAGATGGCATATTTATTTAATTTCATTTGCGATTTTCATAAATAGTTAACGTTGTGTTATGCTAATGAGCTTGCTGATAGATTTACACAATCCTGGATACAGGGCTTTTTTCATAGCTAAACGTGATGCAGAAAACGGAGCGATTTGTCCTAAACAAATAATCTTTCAGGAAAAACTGAACATTTGCTATCTGAGAGTCTCCTCATTGAAAACATCTGAAGTTCTTCAAAGGTAAATGATTTTATTTGAATGCTTTTCTGTTTTTTTGTGTAAATGTTGCCAGCTGAATGCTAATGCTAAATGCTACGTTAGCCATCAATACTGTTACACAAATGCTTGTTTTGCAATGGTTGAGAAGCATATTTTGAAAATCTGAGATGACAGTGTTGTTAACAAAAGGCTAAGCTTGAGAGCTAGCATATTTATTTCATTTCATTTGCGATTTTCATGAATAGTTAACGTTGCGTTATGGTAATGAGCTTGAGTCTGTATTCACGATCCCGGATCCGGGATGGGGAGATCAGAAAGGTTAAAGTAATGATGGACTGTTGTTTCTCTTTGCTTATTTGAGCTGTTCTTTACATAATATGGACTTGGTCTTTTACAAAATCTTCTGTTGTTCGTGAGTTGTTTATTACATAATGTTGCTGCTACCGACTATTATGACTGAAAAGAGCTTCTGGACATCAGAAATGTGATTACTCACCTCAGATTAGAATTAGTTTTTCTTCCATGAGTAGGACAGGAGGGATATACTACAGACACCCGACCAGGCCCAGATCCCCGTCATTCGCTGGAGAAGGAAACTGAGATTTCGCAGAAAAAGATCAGGGTGCCTTGTAAGGCTAATCTGCCTTTGCCCACATCAGTGACTGGCTTAATCAATAAGAGCATTGAGGACGTAGTCCCCAAAGTGACTGTACACATTCCCCAACCAGAAGCCACGGATTACAGGCAAAATTCGCACTGAGCTAAAGGGTAGAGCTGTCGCTTTCAAGGAGCAGGAATCCCGCTATGCCCTCTGACGAACCATCAAACAGGCAAAGCGTCAATACAGGACTAAGATCGAATCGTACTACACCGGCTCCGATGCTAGTGTAAGGCTGGTCATGGCTCACATTAACACCATTATCCCAGAAACACTAGACCCACTACAATTTGCATACTGCACCAACAGATCCACAGATGATGCAATCTCTACTGCACTCTACACTCCCCTTTCCCACCTGTACAAAAGGAACACATATGTGAGAATGCTATTCATTGACTACAGTTAAGTGTTCAACACATCCGCCACGCTGATCCTCAACATGGGGGCCCCTCAGGGGTGTGTGCTCAGTCCCCTCCTGTACTCCCTTTTCACTCATGACTGCAGGCACAACTCCAACACCATCATTAAGTTTGCCGATGACACAACAGTGGTAGGCCTGATCACCGACAAGGATGAGACAAACTATAGGGAGGAGATCAGAGACTTGACCGTGTTGTGCAAGGACAACAACCTCTCCCTCAACGTGATCAAGACAAAGGAGACAATTGTGGACTATAGGAAAAGGAGGACCGAGCACGCCCCCATTCTCATTGACGGGGCTGTAGTTGAGCAGGTTGAGAGCTTCAAGTTCCTTGGCGTCCACATCACCAACAAACTAATATGGTCCAAGCACACTAAGACAGTCGTGAAAAGGGCACCACAAAACCTATTCCCCCTCAGGAGACTGAAAAGATTTGGCATGGGTCCTCAGATCCTCAAAAGGTTCTACAGCTGCACCACTGAGAGCATCCTGATGGGTTGCATCACTGCCTGGTATGGCAAACTGCTCAGCCTCCGACCGCAAGGTACTACAGAGGGTAGTGTGTAAGGCCCAGTACATTACCAGGGCCAAGCTTCCTGCAATCCAGGACCTCTATACCAGGGGTTGTCATAGGAAGGCCCTAAAAATTGACAAAGACTCCAGCCACCCTAGTCATAGACTGTTCTCTCTGCTACCGCACGACAAGCGGTACCGGAGTGCCAAGTCTAGGTCCAAGATGCTTCTAAACAGCTTCTACCCCCAAGTCATAAGACTCCTGAACAGTTAATCAAATGGCTAACCAGACCTTTGAATCCCCCCCCTCTTTGCTGCTGCTACTCTCTGTTATTATCTATGCATAGTCACTTAAATAACTCTACCTACATGTACATATCAACACCGGTCCCCTCGCACATTGACTCTGTACCGGTACCTTCTGTATACAGCCCCGCTATTGGTATTTACTGCTGCTCTTTAACTATGTGTTATTCTTATCTCTTACTCTTTTTTGGGGGGGGGTTCTTAAACTGAATCGTTCGCTAAGGACTTGTAAGTAAGTATTTCACTATCAGGTTGTACTACCTGTTGTATTCGGCGCATGTGACAAATACAATACAATTTGATTTGAATTCAACTATTAAACTTTAAGAAGGCACTACTGTTAATTGAAATGCATTCCAGGTGACTACCTCATGAAGCAGGTTGAGAGAATGCCGAGAGAATGCCAAGAGTGTGCAAAGCAGTCATCAAGACAAAGAGTGACTACTTTGAAGAATCTAAAATATATTTAGAACACTTTTTTGGTTACTACATGATTCCATATGTCTTATTTCAAAGTTGATGTCTTCATAATAATTCTACAATGTAGAAAATAGTAAAAATAAAAAACCCTTAAATGACTAGGTGTGTCCAAACTTTTGACTGGTACTGTGTGTGACCGAGTACTGTGTACTCACCCTAGCAGAGCTGGTTAGGCTGTTATGTTATCCAGAGCAATGGTGACTGCGACTGTGTTGTCAGACTGTCAGTTCGTAAATTCAGAGAATTTTGCGTTCAGAGCGCACACTGGACGCTCTGGCCTATGAGTAGGGTTGATCTGAACATTCTGACCTCACAGCGGCAGTCAAGCATCCAAGCTAACTGGCTAACATTGGCTAGCTTGCTAGCTATTTCCAGACACATAATGACACTCTGACCATTTTGTTGGCCCTAGCAGAGCTGGTTTGGCTGTTCTCATGTTATCCAGAGCGTAGGTGACTGTAACTGTGCTGCTGGCAACAATTTAATTATGCTTTTTTGCCTAAGTTTACTGACACCGGCCATATTCAATGGGGTTTGAGCGTTAGTAAATACGTCAGTTATTCTGAGCTCTAGCATGCTCAGACAAGAGTGCTCTGAAATCGGAGTAGATGGCCAGACTGAATTTACGAACAAACCCGAAATGGTTACTTGCATAGCAGAGTCTTTTGTTGCAAGGCAAAAGCCATATCTCGGTGTTCTTCTGCCCATCTTTATATTTTCTTTTGATTGGCTAGTCTGAGATGGCTTTTTCTTTGCAACTCTGCCTAGAAGGCCAGCCTCCCGGAGTTGCCTCTTCACTGTTGACGTTGAGACTGGTGTTTTGCAGGTACTATTTAAAGTAGCTGCCAGTTGAGGACTTGTGAGGCGTCTTCTTTCTCAAAATAGACACTCATGTATTGTCCTCTTGCTCAGTTGTGCACCGGGGCCTCCCACTCTTTCTATTCTGGTTAGAGTCCATTTGCGCTGTTCTGTGAAGGGAGTAGTACACAGCGTTGTACGAGAGCTTCCGTTTGATGACAATTTCTCGCATGGAATAGGCTTCATTTCTCAGAACAAGAATAGACTGATGAGTTTCAGAAGAAAGGTCTTTGTTTCTGGCCATTTTGAGCCTGTAATCGAACCCACAAATGATGATGCTCCAGATACTCAACTAGTCTAAAGGCGGCCAGTTTTATTGCTTATTTAAACCAGCACAACAGTTTTCAACTGTACTAACATAATTGTTAAAAGGTTTTCTAATGATCAATTAGCCTTTTAAAATGATCAACTTGGATTAGCTAACACAACGTGCCATTGGAACACAGGCGTGATAGTTGCTGTTAAATGGTACGCCTACGTAGATATTCCATAAAAAAAGATATATATCGCCGTTTCCAGCTACAATAGTCATTTATAACATTAACAATGTCTACACTGTATTTCTGATCAATTTGATGTTATTTTAAAAATGGACAACAAAAGAAAATTCTAAGTGACCTCAAAGGGTAGTGTGTATATATTTTGTTAACCTATATTTAACCAGGCAAGTCAATTAAGAACACATTTTACATTTACAATGACAGCATGGACAGAAGATCCACAATAATACCTTGTTTGTCATTAGTTTTCTACACTCTTTTAAGCATTTAAGCTTTTAATTAATGTCTGTGACAGATCAAATATATGTTTTTCTGTCATCATAGAAACACTGTCTGCAGTAATCTCTTTCAATCACTTATTTTTTACCCACCCTCATTTAGCATAGAGATCCATTTAAAGATGTCGGGGGTAACTTTTTTGAAGATCTCTCATAATAACAAACACCAGGTTGAGGAGCTGTGGTGATAACGAGATATCAAGCAGCAAGCAAGTGGTTGTTCATTTTCACAACTCCCTCTGGCCCCTACCAAATCTAAATATGAGAATAATGTCCTCGCTTTTCCAATCAATAGCTATTTGTGTATATCAATAGAAGAATTTGGAACCCGCGACCCATGGTCATTACAGAGATCAACTGTAAGACCCTGCCCTACCTGCTGTGCTTGCCTCCTGACAGGTCATCATTGCAAAAAAATATATCTGTTCTTAATTCACTTACCCGTATTGATTAACATTTAATATAATTAAAATAACAAAGAGGAGGGGGTGAGTCTCAGATGAAACTGACTCGGAGGCCGTGTGAGCCAAAGCACTGTGGGGACTGACCTGTGGTTCGGAGAACACCTGCTGGATGTTGTTGATGGGGCCGCAGGGCACGCCTGTCCCCTCGAACCTCCTCAGCCACTCGCCTGTCAACTCTTCCAAGAACCTGGGAGCCGGGGAAGAAGAAGAAAGGGGGGGGGGGTTGTGGTTCGAAGAGACCGCAAAGTGAAGCTTTCAAAATTACAGCAGGGGACGAGGAGTCGGAGGCCACAGCCGGAGCTGTTCCAGAGACACAACAACTCCAGCAAGTGTATGTGGTCATATGTAGACCCTGCACTCAGCTTCCTGCTTTGCCCTCGATCGCAGAATATCCTAAGATGGCAAGAGTGAGGCACTCTCTCTCGCACTTGCTCTCTCTTCACCCACAATCCCCAGCAGTTGTACACTCACCACACACACAGGCGTGCATACTCGCCTACACACATGAACTTCGGGATAAAGAAACACTTGCCTGATTTGCCTTTTATGAAGCCAGAAAGAAAAATACGCACCCCAAAACAACAACATTGACGAATACGCTGATTGAGTGAGCGAGTCTATTAGCAAGTGCATCAGCGATGTCCTACCCACAGCAACTATTAAAAACATTGCCAAACCAGAAACCGTGGATTGATGGCAGCATTAGCGCAAAACTGAAAGCGAGAACCACTGCTTTTAAACAAACAGTGTAGCTATTCCCTCCGCAAGGCAATCAAACAAGCTATGCGTCAGTATAGAGACAAAGTAGAGTCACAATTCAACGGCTCACGGACTACAAAAAGAAAACCAGCCCCGTCGCAGACCAGGATGTCTTGCTCCCAGACAGACTAAAACAACTTCTTTGCTCGCTTTGAGGACAATACAGTGCCACTGACAGGGCCCGCTACCAAAACCTGTGAACTCTCCTTCACTGCAGCAGATGTGACAAAAACATTTTAACGTGTTAACCCTTGCAACGGATGCAGGCCCAGATGGCATCCCCAGCCATGCGCAGACCAGCTTGCTGGTGTGTTTACTGACATATTCAATCAATCCTTATCCCAGTCTGCTGTCCCCACATGCTTCAAGAGGGCCACCATTGTTCCTGTTCCCCTAAGGTAACTGAGCTAAACGACTATCATGAAGTGCTTGGAGAGACTAGTCAAGGGCCATATCACCTCCACCCTACCTGACACCCTAGACCCACTCCAATTTGCTTACCACGCAAATAGGTCCACGGACGACGCAATCGCAACCACACTGCACAAACCCATCTGGACAAGAGGAATAACTATGTGACAATGCTGTTCATCGACTACAGCTCAGCATTTAACACCATAGCACCCTCCAAACTCATCATCAAGCTCGATACCCTGGGTACCAATAACAACAAGCTCGATACCCTGGGTACCAACAACGACAAGACGGCCCTCAGTGTGGTGTCAGGAATGTAACCTCACACTCAACGTCAACAAAACAAAGGAGATGATCGTGGACTTCAGGAAACAGCAGAGGAGCACCCCCCCATCCACATCGACGGGACAGTAGTGGAGAGGGTAGTAAGTTAAGTTCCTTGGCGTACACATCACGGACAAACTGAATTGGTCCACCTACACAGACTGCGTGGTGAAGAAGGCACAGCAGCGCCTCTTCAACCTCAGGAGGCTGAAGAAATTTGGCTTGTCAGCAAAAGCACTCACAAACTTTTACAGATGCACAATCGAGAGCATCCTGTGGGGCTGTATCACCGCCTGGTACGGCAACTGCTCCACCCACAACCGTAAGACTCTCCAGAGGGTAGTGAGGTCTGCACAACGCATCACCGGGGGAAAACTACCTGCCCTCCAGGACACCTACACCACCCGATGTCACAGGAAGGCCATAAAGATCATCAAGGACAACAATGACCCAAGCTACTGCCTGTTCACCCCGCTATCATCCAGAAGGTGAGGTCAGTACAGGTGCATCAAAGCAGGGGCCGAGAGACTGAAAAACAGCTTCTATCTCAAGGCCATCAGACTGTTAAACAGCCACCACTAACATTTGAGTGGCTGCTGCCATCATACTGACTCAATTCCAGCCACTTTAATGAAGGAAAAACTCATGCAAAAAAAGTATCACTAGCCACTTTAAACAATGCCACTTAATATAATGTTTCCATACTGTACCCTATATCATCTACTGCATCTTGCCATCTTTATGTAATACATGTATCACTAGCCACTTTAAACAACGCCACTTTTATGTTTACATACCCAACATTACTCATCTCATATGTATATAACGTACTCTATACCATCTACTGCATCTTGCCTATGCCGTTCTGTACCTTCACTCCTCCATATATTTTTAGGTACATATTCTTCATCCCTTTACACTTGTTTGTATAAGGTAGTTGTTGTGGAATTGTTAGGTTAGATTACTCGTTGGTTATTACTGCATTGTCGGAACTAGAAGCACAAGTATTTCGCTACACTCGCATTAACATCTGCTAACCATGTGTATGTGACAAATAGAATTTGATTTGATTTTACACTGCTGTCCGATAAGGTCATGTCCGAATACCCATACTAGCGTTCTAAATAGCAGCCATTTTCACATGTAATTTTTTTATAGTAAGTGAAACTGAAAAAAATGTGTATGCTTTAAATGCCAGGATGTCATACTAATTTCTGCTTTTGATCTAGTACAATTATCTGGACATATTGAGGAAGAGAATTGTATTTTGAGACCAATGTGTGTCTGACCACAGCTGACAATCAGCTCTGGGGATGCACTGTACCAAAATGAACGATTGGCGGGAATCAACACAATTGTGCCTTAGCTGACACATTCTAAGTAGCATGAGACTAGAATGTTATTTGTTGCTTACTTCATTCGTTTTTACTTAACAGTACATTCTACATAGTATGCAGTAAAATGAGTACACAGTATGCTGTTTAAACAAGTAGTAGACAAGCCAGATTTCGGACACGGTCAGTGTCATGTAACGAGTCACCCTCCTCCGGTGGTATTAGATAACGTCCCATTGTTAAATGCCTCCGATCCCATCACGCCCCTTGACCCCTTAGAGAGGAAACAGCCGACCGGGCCTGGGGCCCAACGAGTGCTTTTCATGACAAAGCGACTAGAAGGGAGGGCAGATGAAAACATCTGTGTGATGGTCTCCGTGTCCTGTTGCCTTTTCTCTACGCCACATCCGTTACAGGCTCTCTGGCCAAACTGAGAACTTGCAGACTTACCAAACAACACATGAATATAGATGAGGAAAGCCTCTAGCTAAAAAAAAAATAATAATTGCCATAAATCCGATTTAAAAAAAACTTTGTTTACTGTGAAGAAGGAGGCTTTACCTCTGGGAGAGGATGTGAAGCAGCTCTTGGCGATGCTGCACTCTGAGTGTGTTGCTTTTGTACTTGGGCTCGTCAGACAGATGATTCAGGCCTAGCATCTGGAAACACAAAGTCTATACTAAGTCACTTGGAAGGGATTCTGGGTGACAGTTCAGTGATACTAGTAGCACTGTGAAATACTAACCCTAATAGCAAACTGCGACAGAAAATATTAACTAAAAGTAACATTTAAGCCCAATATGAAATTGCAAGATTATGTATTTTATGCTGTTTGATAATGCATGAAGGGTCATGCTACTTACTTTGCACACTTTGACAAACTGCTTGTCGTTGCCCGCAGCCACAACCAGGTATCCATCTTTGGTTCTGAAACCCTGAAAACAAGATTCAAGGCTTTTCATTATTTTTTTTAAATGTTCTACATTGTAGAATAGTGAAGACAAACTATGAAATAACACATATATGTAATCATGTAGTAACTAAAAAAAAGTGATAAACAAACCAAAATGTATTTTATATTTGAGATTCTTCAAAATGGCCACCCTTTGCCTTGATGACAACTTTGCACACTCTTGGCATTCTCTCAACCAGCTTCATGAGGTAATGACCTGGAATGATTTCAATTAAACAGGTGTGCCTTGTTAAAAGTTAATTTGTGGAATTGTCTTTTCTTCTTAATGCATTTGAGCCAATCAGTTGTTTTGTGACAAGATGGGGGGGTATACAGAAGACAGCCCTATTTGTTAAAAGACCAAGTCCATATTATGGCAAGAACAGCTCAAATAAGCAAAGAGAAACGACAGACCATCATGCCTAGAAGGCCAGCATCCCGGAGTCGCCACTTCACTGTTGACGTTGAGACTGGTGTTTTGCGGGTACTATTTAATGAAGCTGCCAGTTGAGGACTTGTGAGGTGTCGGTCTCTCAAACTACCCACCCTAATGTGCTTGTCCTCTTGCTCAGTTGTGCCGGGGCCTCACACTCTTTCTATTCTGGTTAGAGTCAGTTTGCACTGTTCTGTGAAGGGAGTAGTGCACAGCGTTGTAGGAGATGTTCAGTTTCTTGACAATTTCTCACATGGGATAGCCTTCATTTCTCAGAACAAGAATAGACTGACTGAGTTTCTGAAGAAAGGTTTTTGCTTTTGGCCATTTTGGGCCTGTAATCGAACCCACAAATGCTGATAGTCCAGATACTCAACATGTCTAAAGAAGAAGGTCAGTTTTATTGCTTCTTTAAATCAGCACAAGTTTTCAGCTGTGCTAACATAATTGCAAAAGGGTTTTCTAATGATCAATTAGCCTTTTAAAATGATCAACTTGGATTAGCTAACACAACGTTCCATTTGAACACTGATGGTTGCTGATAATGGGCCTCTGTAAGCCTATGTAGATATTCCATAAAAATAAAGAAAATCTGCCGTTTCCAACTAAAATAGCCATTTACAACATTAAAGTCTACACTGTATTTCTGATCAATTTGATGTTATATTAATGGACAAAAACAAGGACATTTCTAAGTGAACCCAAACTTTTGAATGGTAGCGTATATATCTATCACACACAAACAGTGCCTTCGAAAAGTATTCAGACCCATTGATTTTATCCACATTTTCTTAGGTTAAAGCCTTATTCTGAAACTTATTAAATTGTTTCCTTCCCCTCATCAATCTACACATAATAACCCATATTGACAAAGCAAAAAACTATTTTTTTGAAATTTTTGCTAATTTATAAATTTCCATAAGTATTCAGACCCTTTACTCAGTACTTTTTTGAAGCACCTTTGGTATCAAGTGTTCTTGGTTATGATGCTACAAGCTTGGCACAGCTGTACCTGGGGAGTTTCTCCCATTCTTCTCTGCAGAACCTCTCAAGCTCTGTCAGGTTGGATGGGGAGCGTTGCTGCACAGCTATTTTCAGGTCTCTCCAGAGATGTTCAGTCAATGAAAAACATCCCCACAGCATGATGCTGCCACTACCATGCTTCAACTTGGGATGGTGCCAGGTTTCCTCCAGAAGTGACACTTGGCATTCAGCCCAAAGAGTTCAATCTTGGTTTCAATCGACCAGAGAAACTTGTCTCTCATGGTCTGAGAGTTTAAGGCGCCTTTTGGCAAACTCCAATCGGGCTGGCATGTGCCTTTTACTGAGGAGTGGCTTCCGTCTGGCCACTCTTCCAAGTTGTAGAAACATCAAGGATGATCAATGGAAACAGGATGCACCTGAGGTCAATTTCAAGTCTCATAGCAAAGGGTCTGAATACTTATGCAAATAAGGTACCTGTTTTTCATTTTTATACATTTGCAAAAAAAAATCTAAAAACCCTGTTGATGCTTTTTCTTTCTGGGGAATTGTGTGTAGATTGCTGAGGATGTTAATTTATTTAATCCATTTTAGAATAAGGCTGTAACGTAACAAAATGTGGAAAAAGTCAAGGGTCTGAATACCTTTCGAAATCACGGTATATACAAAAAGTATGTGGACACCCCTTCAAATTAGTGGATTTCGCTATTTCAGCCACACCCGTTGCTGACAGGTGCATAAAAATTGAGCATACAGCTATGTAAACATTGGCATTAGAATTGCCTTATCAAATTTCTGCCCTGCTAGAGCTGCCCAGTCAACTGTAAGTGGGGCGGCAAGTAGCCTAGTGGTTAGAGCATTAGGCCAGTAACCAAAAGGTTGCTGGATCGAATCCCCGAGCTGACAAGGTAAAAATCTGTCGTTCTTCCCCTGAACAAGGCAATTAACTCACTGTTCCCCAGTAGGCTGCCATTGTAAATAAGAATTTGTTCTTAACTGACTTGCCTAGCTAAATAAAGGTTCAATAAAAAAAGATAATTATTAAACATTTTTAAAGTGCAGTTATTGTGAAGTGGAAACGTCTAGGAGGAACAACCGCTCAGCCACGAAGTGGTAGGCCACACAAGCTCACAGAATGGAGAGTGTTGAAGTGCGTAAAAATCGTTTGTCCTCGGTTGCAGCGCTCACTGAGTTCCAAAGTGCCTCTGGAAGCAAAGTCAGCACAATAACTGTTCGTCAGGAGCAGTGGAAAAACCTTCTCGAGTGATGAATCACACTTCACCATCTGGCAGTCTAATGGATAAATCTTGGTTTGGCGGGTGCCAGGAGAACACTACCTACCCCTATGTACAGCTCAACTGTAAAGTTAGGTGGAGGAGAAATAATGGTCTGGGTCTGTTTTTCATGGTTCGGGCTAGGTCCCTCAGTTTCAGTAAAGGGAAATTTTAATGCTGCCGAACACAATGACGTTCTAGACGAGTCTGTGCTTCCAACTTTGTGGCAACAGTTTGCAGAAAGGCCCTTTCCCGTTTCCGCATGACAATGCCCCCGTGCACAAAGCGAGGTCCATACAGAAATGGTTTGTCGAGATCGGTGTGCAAGAACTTGACTGGCCTGCACAGAGCCCTGACCTCAACCCCATCGCACACTCTTGGGATGAATTGGAATGCCGACTGCGAGCCAGGCCTAATCGCCCAACATCAGTGCCCGACCTCAATAATGCTGTTGGCTGAATAGAAGTAAGTCCCCGCTGCAATGTTCCAACATCTAGTGGAAAGCCTTCCCAGAAGAGTGGAGGCTGTTATAGCAGCAAAAGGGGACCAAACCTATAGTAATGCCAATGATTTTGGAATAAGATGTTCGATGAGCAGGTGTCCTGATACTTTTGGTCATGTAGTTTAACAGACTGATCTGTAATAGACAAATAAACTATGGCAGAGAAGCAGAGAGAGTGGTTATTTTGTTTTAAAATTATTGCTTTGGTTAAATCCCGGTTTGTTCAGTCATCGACTAAGGGCAACATTTATTTTATGCAACAATGTTTGTTGTAAGGAGATGATTATTTAACTAGAGCATTATCATGCTGAAACATGAGGTGATGGCGGCGGATGAATGGCACAACAATGGACCTCAGGATCTCGTCACAGTATCTCTTTGCATTCAAATTGCCATCGATAAAATGCAATTGTGATCATTGTCCGTAGCTCATGCCTGCCCATACCATAACCCACCATAAGGCACTCTGTTCACAATGTTGAAATCAGCAAACAGCTCGCCCAAACGACACCATGCACATGGTCGGCGGTTGTGAGGCTGGTTGGAATATCCTGAAAAATTCTCTAAAATGACGTTGGAGGCGGCTTATGGCAAAGAACTGAACCTTCAATTCTCTGTCATCAGCTCTGGTGGACATTCCTGCAGTCAGCAGCCAATTGCAGGCTCCCTCAAAACTTGAGACATCTGTGGCATTGTGTTGTATGACAAAAATGCACATTCTAGTGCCATTTTATTGTCCCAAGCACAAGGTGCACCTGTGTAATGATCATGCTGTTAAATCAGCTTCTTGATATGCCACACCTGCCAGGTGGATGGATTATTTTAGAAAAGAAGAAATGCTCACTAACAGGGATGTAAACTAATTTGTGCCCAACATTTTAGAGAAATATGTATTTTGTGCATATGGAACATTTCTGGTATCTTTTATTTCAACTACTGAAACATGGAGCCAACACTTTACATGTTGAATTCATATTTTTTTCCTTTGTGTAGTTATAAAGTTATGTTGTATTTTGAGTGGAACACCCCTTTAAGGTTTAGTAACCCCTCTAAAAGTTCCATACAGATCCAGAGCAAGAGACCATGAGTTCACCAACCAGATGTTCTCGGGGGAACCAATCAGGCTACTGATCTGGACATTACTTGGTTCGCTAAATCACAGAGACACTCAATGATATGGTAACAGGAATGGAGGACAAAACAACAGATGACAACAAGGAACCTCTGACCCTTGAACCGAAACTTCCTTGAGAGTTCGGTGGAGATCCAGTAGTTTCTTTCCCAATTCCCATACACTACTTCAAGAGACAAAACAGTCATCAACTTCCCGCTTTCTGTCTTGCATTTGTTGACAGTGCTGTCTCGACGGGGAGTGATTTAAAAGGCATAACCTTGCAACCACCCGGCAACCCCTCAAGTTTTTTCAACCCTCCCTCACTCTGGAGTAAATCAAGACATGCTTCATTGTTTGTCTGGGGTGATACACCTTAAAACAAAGCTTCGATTCATGTTGCTATCCCCTTTTAGCCCCCACATTTTTGCAGCTTAGCTTCCTTGCCAGCCAGTGGCACAAAGGGAACTAGGGAACAAAGTGCACAGACAGTGGTTAATGAGATTTTGTTTTGACAAACTTTTAGCCATCAGATCAAATTATTTCAAATTAAGGAAGGGGAGCGATGGTGGAGGACTGTGGCAGAAAAGAGAGGGGAGACAAACCAGTTTCCCACTGGGCCCAGACAATCACCCTTTAAACTGCTCTGGAACACTTTAGACTCAGACAGCTCTGTAGACAGACAGGCCCAGTTTGATGCCTCTCTGACCTAATGCAAGTTCCCTCGATTGTCCTCCCACCAGGGCACCTCACATGCTGGCATGAATCCTGACAGCGAGGAACAACAGTGATAAAATGGAGTCGTCAGTTTCCTTGGCTGGCTCATTGGACAATAGGCTAAGCTCACTTCACTCACAGAACAGCCCAATAGTTTGGTTTTCATGATAATAATGAATTATGAAATATTTAATAGAAACAAAAAAAACAAGCATGAAATATTTAATGAAAAAACAGAAAAAATATGGAATATGAACTCAATTTCAAACCTGGACAACCTTTCACATTCCAACAACTAGTTTCCTTGACAAAATGTATTATCCCTCTGAATGGGCCACAACACAAAATAATCCTCCAGTCCCATAATCCCCATGCTACATCATATATAGGTGAAACATTTAATTACCAGAGTGTTTGATGTTGTCAATTTTGCCAAGTAACCTGAAGCCCAAACACCCCCCACAAAAAAAAAAAATTAACTAGACTCTTGGTATTATCTCATTCGAATGACTTAGTATCTTGTTTGAACAACTTAATTGTTATTTTGTCAAATTAGGTCTCATTTGTTTTGCAAACCGTGTAATGATAGTTGGAGCCATTCATTTACTGATTCCATCCATTGATATGAATATTCAGGGACAGTTCTTTGATACAAAATAAGCCCTGCTTTAGGCTATGCCAGGAGCATATAATTGAGAATAATTCGAGCAGATTTAAAAAAAATGGTGTTGGCTTCTCTCCCATTCCAACCCCACCCACAGTATCTAAATCTAATTTATATTCTACTTTCTAACATTAGGATATGTAGTTTCTATTTTGAAGGACTTCAAATGTATTAACAGAGGTTTTAGGTATGCAATACATAGGCTGTAATATATACTGTAATATATATATTTTTTTAAATATTGGAATACTAACACCATAATATAAATCAATTAAGCTAAAACATCTTAAGTAATTTGTAAATAATAAAAGGGCAGTATTAATTTATTTTCATAAATAAAAAGGAATAAATAAACTCAAACTGCAGCGGTCAAATGATTTGTGCAAAGAAGCAAGCACCAACAAGCTTCACATGTGCATTGAGTGTGGGAAATATGCTCTACAAATTAAAAGGCTGTAGCAACCATTACACGGTCTGACAAGCTGCAAATGATGCCTATTAGACAAAATACAAATTAAGTCGTTCAAATGAGATAATAAGTTGTTCAAACGACTTAGTATCTTGTTTGAACAACTTAGTATCTCCTTTGAAGGACTAAGTAAGAAGTTATTCAAACGAGAAAAGTTGTTCGACTGCGATACAAAGTCGGTCGACTGAGATACAAAGTTGTTCCAACAACTTACGTTGAGGTACGTTAAGGTAAAAAAAGAAATGAGGTAATTCAAGAGTCTACGCTTATTCTTTTTTTAATTCCTGGGGCATCAGTGAGTCTAGTAGTCTGGTTATTTGAAACTGAGAGACTATGGCAGCTGTGACTAGATATGGAGGTAACAGTATCTAACCATTAAGGTTTGGAGCTGAGCTGGGACGAGAAGGCCACATGGCTTGGGAACATCACCCTGCTTGCTTTGATTCCAGGTCATCTTCTCAAATGACTCATGAGCAGTCTGAGGCAAGCTCAGTCTCTGGCAAAGGCTGGGGCGAAATTTGTTTAACAGTTTTCTCTACACCTGAAAAAGTTTGGGAAAATAGGTTTTTCCAGGATGCTGACGATATGTGAAACCTCTATGTAAGACCTAAATTACTTTGATTGGCATTAGAGTCATGACACATTATTGTAATTTAGATACAATGTTTTTCCAGGACAATATGTGCAACAGCCTGCCACTTACAATGTAATCAAATTTAACAATATTCTGTTTTGGACCGGAACTGGCCGCACTGCACATAACACAGCCCAACCATAATCCAAACCAAAGCCACGGTTTCATCCCAGGCCCAAGGGAGAATGGCATTGTGGATAGAGTGTACACTTAGGGAGAGCCGCTACAAGGGCCACTCATTGGACCAAAGATACTGGCCTTAATATCATGTTCACACAATAAGACCCAACCCAATGAATGTACATTCTCCCTCCTACTAAAAACAGATGTGCGGGGACATAAACTAAACATGTACTGTATATCAACACTGACATTCAGAGAAAATAATATCATTCAAATCAATTCTCAAACTGGCAATATATGCATGTAAGACATGAAAATACGTACACGGAAACAAATCCATAACATTTACTTATTTAAACATACAGAATCACAACAGTCATGCATATTCTCACACACTAACACACCACATTGATATATATTTTCCCTCTTTTATTATTCTATCCCAATACAGAGACCAAACGGTTATAGGAAAAATATAAATGATGGCCATTCCCACAGTAGGCCTACTTGCGGCGAGTAAAACACAGCTATCGAATTACATGTAAATGTCAGATGGAAAACCCAAATGATTCATTTTCTGATTAACCAAAAATCTTTCCGTCCACAGATATGCCTTATTTTGTGGGCCCAGGCACATCAAACTCCAATACCAGAATTAAAACAAACCGCATGATCCCTCTTGTGCCATAATAAAATATACGGCTGACTTAATTTGGCACAACGTCCTTTTCGATTTGTAAATGGGTGTTCTAGTTGAGAAGACCTCATATAAGCATATTCCAACCAACTGGTCTGTTACAAGCAGATAAAGATGTATTTTTCATGACAAGATTAAGACATTAGGGGAAAGACCGCACCTGACCACAACTACATAAAACGCACCGCAATTATGTCATTTTAGCACATTTTGCATGCCTATGTGGGTTTATTAATCAGTTAGGCTGAAAATGCATTAAAAAAAATGTTCTACATGGATAAAATATCATTCCTTCCTACAGTACTTGACAATATTGCTTTGCTCTCATGCATGGACACAGTCAAACACATGAGATATGTTTCAAAAAGAGACATCGATTATTTGCTGTGTTTGGGCAAGACCTGACCTATAGTGCCGGAATACTTGTATTACCACTAAAGGCTCAAAATCCAGAAAAATGTACCAGACAAATGGCAAGGTTTGGACCAATTCTCCGCCCATCTATCTGCAGTTAATCTCCCCAAGACTAATCACAACAGCAAAAAGGAAACCAAAAGAAACAGAAATCAAATCATTTATATGAATCCATTGACGCATCTCCAACATATCAGTCATTATAAAAACATTATGCAATACCAGTCAAACGATTGGGTTTTATTTTTACTATTTTCTACATTGTAGAATAATAGTGAAGACATCAAAACTATGAAATAACACATATGTAATCATGGAGTAACCAAAAAGGTATTAAACAAATCAAAATATATTTGAGATTCTTCAAAGTAGCCACCCTTTGCCTTGATGACAGCTTTGCACACTTTTGGCATTCTCTCGGCATTCTCTCAACCAGCTTCATGAGGTAGTCACCTGGAATGCATGTAAATTAACAGGTGTGCCTTGTTAAAAGTTAATTTGTGAAATTTAATTCCTTCTTAATGCGTTTGAGACAATCAGTTGTATTGTGACAGGTTGGGGTGGTATACAGAAGATAGACCTATTTGGTAAAATACCAAGTCCATATTTGAGCAAGAACAGCTCAAATAAGCAAAGAGAAATGACAGCACATCATTTGTTTAAGACATGAAGGTCAGTCAATCCGGAAACATTTCAAGAACTTTGAACGTTTCTTCAAGTGCAGTCGCAAAAACCATCAAGCGCTATGATGAAACTGGCTCTCATGAGTACCGCCACAGGAATGGAAGATCCAGAGTTACCTCTGTTGCAAAGGATACGTTCATTTGAGTTACCAGCCTCAGAAATTGAAGCTCAAAAAAGTTTTGAGTTTAAGTAACAGACACATCTCAACATCAACTGTTCAGAGGAGGCTGCATGAAATCAGGCCTTCATGGTTGAATTGCTGCAAAGAACCCACTACTAACGAACACCAATAAGAAGAAGAGACTTGCTTGGGTAAAGAAACACGAGCAGTTGACATTAGACCAGTGAAAATCTGTCCTTTTGTCTGAAGATTCCAAATGTGAGATTTTTGATTCAAACCGCCGTGTCTTTGTGAGACACAGAGTAAGGTGAACAGATGATCCCTACATGTGGGGTTCCCACTGTGAAGCATGGAGGAGGTGTGATGGTGTGGGGGTGCTTTGCTGGTGACAATGTCTGTGATTTCTTTAGAATTCAAGGCATACTTAACCAGCACAGCTACCACAGCAATACGCCATCCCATCTGGTTTGCTCTTAGTGGGACTATCATTTGTTTTCAACAGGACAATGACCCAACACACCTCCAGGCTGCGTATTGGCTATTTGAAGGAGAGTGATGGAGTGCTGCATCAGGTGACCTGGCCTCCACAATCACCTGACCTCCACAATCACCTGACCTCAACCCAATTGAGATGGTTTGGGATAAGTTGGACCACAGAGTGATGGAAACGCAGCCAACAAGTGCTCAGCATATGTGGGAACTCCTTCAAGACTGTTGGATAAGCATTCCAGGTGACCCTGGTTGAGAGAATGCTACGTGTGCAAAGTTGTCATCAAGGCAAAGGGTGGCTACTTTGAAGAATCTCAAATATAAAATATAATTTTTGGGTTACTACATGATTCCAAATGTCTTATTATACATTTTTTATGTCTTCACTATTATTCTACAATGTAGAAAAGAGTAAAAATAAAGAAAAACACTTGAATGAGTAGGTGTGTCCAAACCTTTGACAGGGACACTCTACCACTTAAACAACACACAGTGTAACCCAGATTGCTCAAAAAGCAGATGGGACAGAATAATATAAATACGCCGCTCAGCTCAATGTATAATAAATTGGATGAGGAACAAAACACCTATTTATTGCCCCCATTCTAAATGTAATCCAAATTGTAAGTACAGTAACGGCTAAGTACAGGAAATGAGGGGAAAATCTACACCAAGCAAAATAGCCATTTTTTCCCACAAAAATAATGCAAGGACAAAAGTAATTCACACTAATATTTTGTGATTGAAATCTATCCTCAATGTTCAATTGATTTTTACATGACGCATCTACCTCTAGCATCTACCTCCTCTGCATAAATCTCTATGAGGTGCAGTGTAAAAAAAAATCTTTATTGAGATCAAAATGGAGTGCGCCGTTCCTCCCAGTGTCTTTGCTTAATAAAAAGAGCAGTATGAGAGCTCACTCAAGCTTCCCCTGCAAGCAACCTGAACCAAGGCCAAGCTCCCTCTTGAACCCATTGAAATCCATTTCGAATGGACTCAAGAGGTGGTGGGCTGTTTTCTAGTGCAACAAAACAAATAACGCATCTTGATTTAGTGAGACAAAAAGACTAGGCGCAACTTTGGTCTCAATGGGCATTCCCCTGCTAAAAGAAAGCTGAAATATGAATAGAAAATAAATGAGGCCAATATCAAAATAGGGTGGTGAAGCTTCTTCTTTCAGGTGTAGTTTTGTATGAGAATCATACATGAAAACAAGCGATAGTAGGAGGTAGACCTAATAGTGTACTAATACTAATCAAGTGCCGAGTCTGCCATTTTGTTGTTTCTCAAATTAATGAGTGGGCCTTTATCAGTACCAACTCAGTGGCCTTGTGGTTAGTGTCTGTCATGAGATCAGAAGCTAGGGAGTTTGATCCCTGGCCAAGTCATACCAAAGACTGTAAAATGGGACCCAATTCATCACTGCTTGGCACGTAACTTTGCATTCAGTGGGTTAGCAAACCAGCACATGCTGCCAACAGACTTTAAAACTACTGCTGAGCCTGCAAGGCCAAGCGTTTGCAACTTCATATTAACGTTTAAGTAAGTGCATGGAATGTTTAGCACAATAGATGTGACAAATATTGGATTGTATAAATAAGACAAAATGCACTCTTAAGAACAACCTGGGGAGGTAAATACAATTACTCCCATAAGAGGTTGCTATTTCAGTATTTGAAAGAAAACAAACCCAAAAACAAAGTGGAATTATTAGAGGTATACATGTCTCCATTTAATGTAGGTATGAATGTTCAAGCAGTAAGCCTGGTCTGAATGGATCATCACTTCATGGAGTACAGAGCAAAAACAACAGCAAATTTGTCACTGTCCCAATACTTTTGGAGCTCACTGTAGATAAATTATACCTGACCAATTGGAATCCACACTTCAAGATTGTTTTGATCACACGGAATGGGGTATGTTCCGGGTAGGCTACGAGAATAACATTGACGAATACACTGATACGGTGACTGGAAGTGAATAGGAGATCTTGTAACCTCTGTGATTATTAAAACCTACCCTAAACAGAAAACGTGGATCGATGGCAGCATTCGAATAAAACTGAAATTGCGAACCACCGCATTTAACCATGGCAAGGTGACTGGGAATATGTCAGAATACAAACAAATGTAGTTATTCCCTCCGTAATGCAATCAAACAGTATAGAGACAAAGTGGAGTCGCAATTCAACGGCTCAGACACGAGCCGTATATGGCAGGGTCAATCACGGACTATAAAGGGAAAACCAGCCACGTCGTGGACACTGACGTCTTGCTTCCGGACAAGTTTAACACACATTGCCACCAACGCGGCCTTCTTCTCCGTGGCCGACGTGAGCAAGTCATTTAAGCATGTTAACCCTCGTATGGCTGCCAGCCCATACGACATCCCTAGCCGTGTCCTCAGAGCATGCGCAGACCAGCTGGCTGGAGTGTTTACGGACATATTCAATCTCTCCCTATCCCAGTCTGCTGTCCCCACATGCTTCAAGATGGCCACCATTGTTCCTGTACTGGTGAAGGTAGGTGAAGGTAGGAAGGTAGGTAGTGGCCACGCACACCAACTCAAATCATCAAGTTCGCAAAAGACTCAACAGTAGTAGGCCTGATTACCAAAAATGAAGAGACAGCCTACAGGGAGGCGGTGAGGGCCGAGGGAGTGTGGTGCCAGGAAAATAACCTCTCACTCAACGTCAACAAAACAAAGGAGCTCATCAAGGACCTCAGGAAACAGCAGAGGGAGCACCTCCCTATCTACACTGCTCAAAAAAATAAAGGGAACACTAAAATAACACATCCTAGATCTGAATGAATGAAATATTCTTATTAAATACTTTTTTCTTTACATAGTTGAATGTGCTGACAACAAATTCACACAAAAATGATCCATGGAAATCAAATTTATCAACCCATGGAGGTCTGGATTTGGAGTCACACTCAAAATTAAAGTGGAAAACCACACTACAGGCTGATCCAACTTTGATGTAATGTCCTTAAAACAAGTCAAAATGAGACTCAGTAGTGTGTGTGGCCTCCGCGTGCCTGTATGAACTCCCTACAACGCCTGGGCATGCTCCTGATGAGGTGGCAGATGGTCTCCTGAGGGATCTCCTCCCAGACCTGGACTAAAGCATCCGCAAACTACTGGACAGTCTGTGGTGCAATATGGCGTTGGTGGATGGAGCGAGACATTATGTCCCAGATGTGTTCAATTGGATTCAGGTCTGGGGAACGGGCGGGCCAGTCCATAGCATCAATGCCTTCCTCTTGCAGGAACTGCTGACACACTCCAGCCACATGAGGTCTAGCATTGTCTTGCATTAGGAGGAACCCAGGGCCAACCGCACCAGCATATGGTCTCACAAGGGGTCTGAGGATCTCATCTCGGTACCTAATGGCAGTCAGGCTACCTCTGGCGAGCACATGGAGGGCTGTGCGGCCCCCCAAAGAAATGCCACCCCACACCATCACTGACCCACCGCCAAACCGGTCATGCTGGAGGATGTTGCAGGCAGCAGAACGTTCTCCACGGCGTCTCCAGACTGTCACGTCTGTCACATGTGCTCAGTGTGAACCTGCTTTCATCTGTGAAGAGCACAGGGCGCCAGTGGCGAATTTGCCAATCTTGGTGTTCTCTGGCAAATGAAAAACGTCCTGCACGGTGTTGGGCTGTAAAGACAACCCCCACCTGTGGACGTTGGGCCCTCATACCACCCTCATGGAGTCTGTTTCTGACCGTTTGAGCAGACACATGCACATTTGTGGCCTGCTGGAGGTCATTTTGCACGGCGCTGGCAGTGCTCCTCCTGCTCCTCCTTGCACAAAGGCGGAGGTAGCGGTCCTGCTGCTGGGTTGTTGCCCTCCTACGGCCTCCTCCATGTCTCCTGATGTACTGGCCTGTCTCCTGGTAGCGCCTCCATGCTCTGGACACTACGCTGACAGACACAGCAAACCTTCTTGCCACAGCTCGCATTGATGTGCCATCCGGGATGAGCTGCACTACCTGAGCCACTTGTGAGGGTTGTAGACTCTGTCTCATGCTACCACTAGAGTGAAAGCACCGCCAGCATTCAAAAGTGACCAAAACATCAGCCAGGAAGCATAGGAACTGAGAAGTGGTCTGTGGTCCCCACCTGCAGAACCACTCCTTTATTGGCGATGTCTTGCTAATTGCCTATAATTTCCACCTGTTGTCTATTCCATTTGCACAACAGCATGTGAAATGTATTGTCAATCAGTGTTGCTTCCTAAGTGGACAGTTTGATTTCACAGAAGTGTGATTGACTTGGAGTTACATTGTGTTGTTTAAGTGTTCCCTTTATATTTTTGAGTAGTGTACATAGACAGGACCGCAGTGGAGAAGGTGGAAAGATTCAAGTTCCTTGGCGTACACATCACTGCCAAAGTGAAATGGTCCACCCACAGCGCCTCTTCAACCTCAGGAGGCTGAAGAATTTTGGCATGTCACCTAAAACCCTCAAACTTGTACAGATGCACAATTGAGAGCATCCTGTCGGACTGTATCACCGCCTGGTACGACAACTGCAGCGCCCGCAACCACAGGGCTCTCCAGAGGGTGGTGCGGTCTTCCCAACACATCACATGGGGAAACTACCTGCCCTCCAGGTCACCTACAGCACCTGAAGTCACAAGAAGGCCAAAAAGATCATCAAGGGCAACAACCATCCGAGCCACTGCCTGTTCACCCAGCTATCATCCAGAAGGCCAGGTCAGTACAGGTGCATCAAAACTGGGACCCAGAGACTGAAAAACAGCTTCTATCTCAAGGCCATCAAACTGTTAAATAGCCATCACTAGCACATTCGAGGCTGCTGCCCTATATACATGGATTGAAATCACTGGCCACTTTAATAATGGAACACTAATCACTTTAATGTTTACATATTTTGCATTACACATCTCATATGTATATACTGTATCTTAGTCTATGACAATGCTCAAACAAATATTTACAGTTGAAGTCAGAGGTTTACATACACGTTAGCCAAATACATTTAAATTCAGTTTTTCAAAATTGCTGACTTATAATCCTAGCAAAAAAATCCTTGTCGTAGGTCAGTTAGGATCCCCACTTTATTTTAAGAATGTGAAATGTCAGAATAATAGTAGAGAGAATTATTTATACGATCTTTGTCGCAATGTGCAGTTGCAAACCGTAGTCTGGCTTTGTATGGCAGTTTTGGAGCAGATGCTTCTTCCTTGCTGAGCGGCCTTTCAGGTTATGTTGATATAAGACTCATTTTACTGTGGATATAGATACTTTTGTACCCGTTTCCTCCAGCATCTTCACAAGGTCCTTTGCTGTTGTTCTGGGATTGATTTGCAATTTTTGCACCAAAGACGTTCATCTCCAGGAGACAGAACTCGTCTCCTTCCTGAGCGGCATGACAGCTGCATGGTCCCGTGGTGTTTATGCTTGCGTACTATTCTTTGTACAGATGAACGTGGTACCTTCAGGAGTTTGGACATTACTCCCAAGGATGAACCAGACTTGTGGAGGTCTAAAAGAAAATTACTGAGGTCTTGGCTGATTTCTTTTGATTTTCCCATGATGTCAAGCAAAGAGGCACTGAGATTGAAGGTAGGCCTTGAAATACATCCACAGGTACACCTCCAATTGACTTACATTATGTAAATTAACCCATCAGAAGCTTCTAAAGCCATGACATCATTTTCTGGAATTTTCCAAGCTGCTTAAAAGGCACAGTCAATTTAGTGTATGTAAACTTCTGACCCACTGGAATTGTAAATTATATTATAAGTGAAATAATCTGTCTGTAAACAATTGTTGGAAAAATTACTTGTGTCATGCACAAAGTAGATGTCCGAACCGACATGCCAAAACTATAGACTGTTAACATGAAATTTGTGGAGTGGTTGAAAAACACATTTTAATGACTCCAACTTCAGTGTATGTAAACTTCTGACTTCAACTGTATATATTCTTAATTCCATTCCTTTACTTTAGACTTGTGTGTATTGTTGTTAAATTGTTAGATATTACTGCATTGTTGGAGGTAGAAACACAAGCATTTCGCTACACCTGCAATAACATCTGCTGAACACGTGAATGTGACCAATACATTTAATTTGGTATGAATGATGGTCGCATGAACAGGGTCCAAACAGGAACAGATTAATGAATGCACTAAGTGGTGAAGAATGAATCGGCTTAAGTGGAAGGAGAAACATAAGTTAGTACAATGTTCAAAGTGTGATGTTGTTGAACTACTGAGCCACATTGCCACAGTTAACATTGCTTTCAAACAAATTCAAAACGGATATTATTGCAGTGCACAATAACGAAAATGTGGATTGAGAAAGGGCCTCTGCTTTACTGAAAAGTAATGGTGATTAGAATCCAACTGAGAGTGACAGTTGAAACCAGCTTGGGGGCAGTCTGGTTTAGTGGCATGACACATCATAAACTTCAGTTGGGTTCCTAACCACATGATCTACTTCCATAACAGAATCTACTGTAAATCACACTAAATAGTTTGTTGTGTCCCGTTTGGAAGGCTGGTGAGCTCATTCTTCAAATCTCCCCATAAGCACTTTTTCCCAGCCAAACTACTGAGCAACCCCTACTGAGGGGTTATCAAATTCAACAAATTATCAAATTCAACAATTATGCAATTAAAACGTTATTCTACGGTAGGTATCAAATAATTGAAATTGTAGAAATGTGAAAAAAATATTCTGCACACCTGATTTTACCTCACCTAAATTGGAGACCTCAAAGAACGTTAAAAAATGTACGTTTAGGAGACACCGTCGCTCTAGCTAGCACTGATATTTGCAGTGGCTAATTAATGCTAAATAAGTGAATTGTTTAGCCTCACAATTAGCTAAGATGCTTAGCTAGCTAGCTAAAATTGTTTACAGTTAGTTAGCAATCGTTTCAACACTCTGTTGCTTGGTATTGTAGCGCTGCTGTATCAATTATAACCTGTCAAAAATGACAGGTGTATCCAGTTGTGTTGACATTTTACCATTGTGTCACGAGGCCATGCATATCCATTTTCTATGCATATTGGAAACCTTTGCAACCGATCAAGCCACCGGTCTCAAAGACACAGTTAACGCTACTGTATCAGACTGAAGGGTATAAATGAAGGAAACCTGGTTAAGTGGAAAGCACGCTGGTTGCACTGCACCTGATATGGAACGATGCTCTCATGGGCTGTTCCCCATCTCCTGGCTTCCTTCCCAGCATTGAGGTAATTTGCAGCAATGTGTGTGAGACAAGCCACCTGAGAGAGCGAGAGAGAGAGCAAGAGAAGGGCACAGTGAGAGCCGAGCTTGAAATCTATGACCTGTCAGCAAGCTCATTATACCCCGCTGCTCAGTGAGTCCAGTTAACTCAAACCTTCACAGCACTTTGTTGTGAAAACAAGCAACAGCTCCACCACGTCTTGCAACATGCTTCACCTCTATTTTTCCTTATCGATTTATCATTCACTAAATAGCAACTGTCTATTGTCAGGTGATATATATTAGACGTTTTGAAGGTTTTAAGCACTAAGAGTAGCATTTCAGTATCTCCTGTTGTGTCAATGGCAGACTCCCGGGGTGAGTTGACAATGCCCAGATGAAACCTCATTTGAGAGGCTCTGCAGCTGAGACAATATTTAGCTATGTAAACACTGATGCTTTTAGAAGCTGTTGACGCAAATGTTTAAAGGAACATTCGGCGAGTTTGCCAAGATCAAAGCCCTGTAGTGATGATTTAATATCAGAAATGGGATGGAGGGTCTCCACACAGCATCTGCATTCTTCCTCTAAGCCCCATTCCAACTTCCACAGTAAGCCTGGCCTGGCACACAGCCATGAGTCGGGCCTATCCATCTCCAACAGCTTCTACATTCAGGTAATTGTCCACTGTTTGCACAATTTTGGAACATACTGTCTCTCTTCGTGTTTAAATAACACCGGTTAACTTCTTGACTTCTATAGTTTGTTCTTTAACGGACTCTCAACAAAGTTAAACAATCACACCTGAAAGTGTGTAAACATCTGTGTAAATTGGTAATAATAGCAAGATTGATTATGACAATAGTGGATGCCATATGAATAGCATTGCATTACAATCCTAACTTCTATTTAAGAATGTCTCAAGTCATTCTTTATACTGTGTCTTGTGTCGGGACTTCGTTCAGATGGGGGGTGGTCATTCATGCCAAGTACCGCAAAACTAATCCACAGGACAATAACCAAGTAGCAATTCCAATGCCTATCATTTGCTCCACACTTGCTTTTTGGCAGAAGAATAAATTACTGTACGCTTTTCAGACAGCCATGACTTCAGCTCTGTTAATTTTCGACTTCTCTAAGCTATTCATTCTAACTCGTATTTATTTGAGATACTTGCCTGCCAGGAGCTATCCTAATTTAGATTGGAAGGGTATGAATGTCCCTGACAGAAACCACAAGGCGGCCATGATGACGATACCAAATTTAAAAAATGGTCTACAAGGGAGTCAATTACTGAAGTCAAGGCAATGAGGACAAATAGAAACAAGCCTTTAAAAAGCTGAGCTTGTGCCTGCGCTCCATTCTGATAGGTCAGTCTTAGTCCTCCAATGGTTCCAATTTTGGTCCGATTCCACTATCCGCTGGTGTGGTTCAAGTCCTGTAATTGTCCCACAAAGTGTAAGCCATAAAGAGTTCACCCTCACTGGCTGAAACAGAAATGTGGTCCCAGAACAGCAGTCACTCTCCCAGCCACTTAGGCCTGTCAGGGAGATCGCACAAGAGCTCTTCCAGAGCCAACTGTCCCTCTGCTCACATTGCATCCACATAGTTCAGCATCCTGCATGACATGTTCCTACTTAAATCATAGAGTTGGATTATTTGATGCATCCATCCATAGAAATCAAAACATGGTTGGAGAACAATATCAAATAAAGTCTCGATTCTGTAACCTTAAGAATATGCTCAGATGTGTGTTCAAATGTTTCTTAGAATTAAATATCCATATTGTGAGCAGATTGTAGGCTGCATTGCCTTGGCACTGACATCTCCATATCATGAGAACTGTTTGCACTCAAAAAGCCAATCCTGCAATCATGGTTACACATTTAATGTGCGTGTCGTTATTCCAAACCACGATTGTAAAAGGCTCATCCTTACCTTAACCTCAGAGTATTAACAGATGTTATTTCAAAAGGATTTGTTTCTGATTTTTAAAGAACCACTTGATATTGTGACAAACAGTGGTAAACTGGTTGCAATGACGTCATGCTCAGGTTGAACAATGGTTGGATATCATTTGTTTGTATTTTTAGGAAAACGTCTTCTTCTCAACCACAAAATCAGTTAACAACCAGAAAATCACATAATTAAAAGATGTTATATGGCAAATTTAACCCGCTGGTTAATATACACCGAACTCTGATAGCCAATTGCAGAAGTGTCTCATTTCAATTTGGAAATACACTATATATACATGCAAAAGTTATATAATGCATATATATTAAAAGGAGCAATACGTAATATTTTAGCCATAACTTAAATGTCATTTTATTTTTTAAGACACTGCTTAGAACAACCTGAAATGTCTTAGTACTGCTTCTAACCTTCATATAATGATCCAAAATTGTATTGCTAACATTTTTGCTATCAAGAATGGGAACCTATCATAATATACAAAGTTGTACACAAAACAACAGTTGGACCGACTAGTCACGGGAAAAAAAGGGTAATTTGCAGTATCACGCTGCGTTCTAAAACGTTCTCGCTTGGATTTCCAATCCTTTGCTACTACTGGTATGTAGTTGACAGTTCGCGCTACATGCAGGTGGAAATGTTGCAAAAAAATGATTTAAAAAAAAAAGGTTTTAAAAATATGTTTGATAATTATGCATCTCGCAACCCTTTTAGCCAAAGGATTGGGAATAAAAGGTCATCTGGATTGGCCATTCCTTTATGCTCATTTGTGTCCAGCCACCATCAAATTGCTCAGAGGTTAGATTACTGTGGCCACAAGACATCAGTAGGAATGCACAATTGGACATGGAGGGGATGGGTAATATATTTATCTCTGGCAGCCCAGGGGTCGACCACAGCAACCATGACCTAAAAGCCTCAGATGTGACTTTATGCATCGACCACAATCCACACACAACACCATACATTTAGAAATGTATGAAGGGTGGATAAAAACTTCCAAGGAAGAACTCCCTGACCCAAAACATAGGGATACAAACAATTGTATTATTGGAGCTACCTCCCAAAACCACATCCTTTGTGGGAATTTGTATCATCCAAGGACACAGAGTCTGAACGGTTATTTCTGCAACATGGTCTGATACAATATGAAGGCTCACAAGCGAGAATGGGCAATTCAAGTCAACTCTCTAACATAGATTCCTGTAAATAATCAAAGCCCCAAATTATGGGAATCAACAATCAGAGTCAAAATCCCCAAAAAATTCAGCAGGAACAAATTGTTTAAATCTAAATGCAGCTTTGAAAATTGAAATGTACACTGTTGAAATGTAAGAGTTCAAAACAAAATATTTTTAAATAATAGCCCATTTTTATGTATTCATAAAAGCTGAAAACTATTTATAAAACAATACCATCCATTTTAATCACCTGTTATGCAGATGAGGCATACTGCAGTTTTTATACTGTGGGTAGATAGCCAATTTATGATTCTATGACACTGATTGCTTGAAAGCTGCACTCCCTAGCGCACATACAGTGCCTTGCGAAAGTATTCGGCCCCCTTGAACTTTGCGACCTTTTGCCACATTTCAGGCTTCAAACATAAAGATATAAAACTGTATTTTTTTGTGAAGAATCAACAACAAGTGGGACACAATCATGAAGTGGAACGACATTTATTGGATATTTCAAACTTTTTTAACAAATCAAAAACTGAAAAATTGGGCGTGCAAAATTATTCAGCCCCTTTACTTTCAGTGCAGCAAACTCTCTCCAGAAGTTCAGTGAGGATCTCTGAATGATCCAATGTTGACCTAAATGACTAATGATGATAAATACAATCCACCTGTGTGTAATCAAGTCTCCGTATAAATGCACCTGCACTGTGATAGTCTCAGAGGTCCGTTAAAAGTGCAGAGAGCATCATGAAGAACAAGGAACACACCAGGCAGGTCCGAGATACTGTTGTGAAGAAGTTTAAAGCCGGATTTGGATACAAAAAGATTTCCCAAGCTTTAAACATCCCAAGGAGCACTGTGCAAGCGATAATATTGAAATGGAAGGAGTATCAGACCACTGCAAATCTACCAAGACCTGGCCGTCCCTCTAAACTTTCAGCTCATACAAGGAGAAGACTGATCAGAGATGCAGCCAAGAGGCCCATGATCACTCTGGATGAACTGCAGAGATCTACAGCTGAGGTGGGAGACTCTGTCCATAGGACAACAATCAGTCGTATATTGCACAAATCTGGCCTTTATGGAAGAGTGGCAAGAAGAAAGCCATTTCTTAAAGATATCCATAAAAAGTGTCGTTTAAAGTTTGCCACAAGCCACCTGGGAGACACACCAAACATGTGGAAGAAGGTGCTCTGGTCAGATGAAACCAAAATTGAACTTTTTGGCAACAATGCAAAACGTTATGTTTGGCGTAAAAGCAACACAGCTGAACACACCATCCCCACTGTCAAACATGGTGGTGGCAGCATCATGGTTTGGGCCTGCTTTTCTTCAGCAGGGACAGGGAAGCCTGAAGCCTGAAATGTGGCAAAAGGTCGCAAAGTTCAAGGGGCCGAATACTTTCGCAAGGCACTGTATATGAACTTAATCTGATACCTGCATTTGATGTATATGTACCTCCTTATCTTGTAACTCAGAAGTGTATTACGTGGAAAACCTACTGTTGATGTAGAGATGTACAGGGCCTTCAGAAAGTATTCACAACCCTTCACTTATTCCATATTGTTGTTACAGCCTGAATTCAAATGGATTAAATGTATACTTTTTCTCCCCCATCGACACACAATACCCCATAATGACAAAGTGAAAGAATGTTTTTATATTTTTGAGGCAAATCTATTGAAAATGAAATACAGAAATATCTCATTTACATAAGTAAATCACACCCCTGAGTCAATACATGTTAGAATCCCATTTGGCAGTGATTACAGCTGTGAGTCTTTCTGGGTAAGTCTCTAAGAGCTGTACACATCTGGATTGTACAATATTTGCACATTATTATTTTAAATAATTCTTCAAGCTCTGTCAAGTTGTTGTAGACAGCAATTTTAAAGTATTGCCATAGATTTTCAAGCCAATTTATGTCAAAACTGTAACTAAGCCACTCAGGAACATTCAATGTCGTCTTGCTAAGCAAATCCAGTCTAGATTTGGCATTTTTTTTAGGTTACTGTCCTGCTGAAAGGTGAATGTCTCCCAGTGTCTATTGGAAAGCAGACAAGGTTTACCTCTACGATTTTGCCTGTGCTTAGCTCTATTCCATTTCTTTTCACGCCAAAAAAAAAACTCCCTCGTGCTTGCCAATGACAAGCATAAATAAAGGTTAAAAAAATACCCATAACATGATGCAGCCACCACCATGCTAGAAAAATAAGAGTGGTACTCAGAGTGTTGTGTTTTCCCCAAACCTAACGCTTTGTATTCAGGCCTCAAAGTCAATTTCTTTGCCACGTTGTTTGCAGTTTTACTTTAGTGCCTTGTTTCAAAACAGGATGCATGTTTTGGAATATTTGTATTATGTATAGGCTTCCTTTTCAATCTGTCATTTAGGTTAGTATTGTGGAGTAACTACAATGTTGATCCATCCTCAGTTTTATCACAGCCATTCAACTCTAACGTGTCTCGTGGCAAAATCCATGAGCAGTTTCCTTCCTCTCTGGCAACTGAGTTAGGAAGGTGGCCTGTACCTTTGTAGTGACTGGGTGTATTGATACAGCATCCAAAGTGTAATTAATAACTTCACCATGCTCAAAGGAATATTTAATGTATTTTTATTTTTACCCATTGACGAACATTGGAAAATCTCCCTGGTTTTTATGGTTGATTCTGTGTTTGAAATTCACTGCTTGACTGAGGGACCTTTAGGTTAATCGTATGTGTGCGGTACAGAGATGAAGTAGTCAATCTAAAATAATGTTCAACATTATTATTGAACAGAGATTGAGTCCATGTAACTTATTATGCGACTTGTTAAAAAGCAAATGTTTACAGCTGAACTTATTTAGGCTTGCCATAACAAAGGGGTTGAATACTTGACTCAAGACATTTCAGAGTTTCATTTTTAATTCATTTGTGTGAATACTTTGAATGCATTGTATGACTTAACAGTCCCTGGCCAAGTGATGTATGGCACAGAACAAGGACATCAGATCTGCTGTGAGAAAGGGGTGAATTAGGGTTAGTTCCCTAAGAACCCCTTAAATTTGTGTATTTTGGTTCAATCCAACTGCGATCTGCAGAAAACAGCCTCGCAAATATTTGTTGAGCTTTACTTTTCCCTCGACCTGCCACGATAAGACAATAGAAAAGGTTACACTGGAATGTTTCAGGCGTTGGTGGGAGGAAAATAGAGATATTTTCACGAAGATGATACAATGTGCTCTCATACTGTTCCAGGAGGACATTTATTTGTAAAGGATTCAGTAAATCTCAAATGTCCTCTTTGCCTAGTAGTGCAAGTGACACCGCTCGCATTCGAAGGATGGGGATCCTTAACTTCAGTGGGGCCTCCAGGGTACACCAACCTTAGCCATCAAAGTGCTACAAAAAACGAATATCCACCGATACCCTGCAGCAATGTCAAGACAGTTGAATAATTAGTTCACTGATTGCCTGTCAGTTAAGCCTACATTAAATCGATCCATCTTGTGAAATTTTAAAAAGCACCAAGTTCTATTTAAACAAGGCCTGCTTCTTAGACCGATTACTCTGCATGCCTTATCAATGTACCCGAGTGGAGCTTAATTGTCACATGGGTCCCATGTTACGATGTGAGAGAAACGAGAGCACGACATAAACCATTCTCCTAAAGCAACAGTGTCATCCCTCAGATTAATACGCAGCCAAGGAGCCTAACATGATCCAGCTTTGAACTCGTCCTGTCTGAGAGATCACGGCAACATGCTGTCAGGAGAGACACAAGTGCCGGGCCGACATGTAAACGCGGACGTTCTTCACACTCCATTGATTTAAATGGAATTACGTTCTTGGCGCCGGAATGGTCTGGTCTCCATTCTCAACAGGAGACAGAATCTCTATTGATAGTCACTGAATCAGGTCTAGTGTATGCTGAGTGTTTTCAGATCTCAGGCATTGTGGCGACTGGGTCTAATGGACAGTCATCCTTACAGCAAAACCAAAGTTTTGCTCAGAAACTATAGGACCAGAAAGATTGTGGGCACTATCAATACGGTGGATCAAAGGTTGTGCATGGCCAAATCTTACTGTGTAGCTGCTTAAGAGCAGCTTAATGTTGCTTAATGTTGCTGCTGGCTGTGGGGAGAAATATACCATGTATTTTGTATAAAAATATTCACAAAATATAATTAATTTATTTACTACAAAATATTTGTTTCTTCAAGAAATACATCATAGCACATTTCCTAACTGAATAGTTATCAAACTAAAAGTTAAAAGCACCAACACATTTTTTTTTTTTTTTGCATTGTAATTACAGAAAATGTCCATAACTTTATTTCATTAACAGTGGAATGACAGTGTTTCACAGTATTACTTATCCGCCAGTGTTGTGATTAAGCTGTAATATTTGTCTATTAATTTCTCACACCGGAGCAACAGTTGTAAAACTGAGAAAGCGTTCTGACTTTGTGGCTGTGTTATCTAGTGGAAATGGCTAATTTCCTGGTTGTTAAAAATCTGCAGTTTGCTCAATTTCAGTTTGTGAGAAAACAAGCACTGAATAGCGTAGGTACCGTCAACATCGCTATGCGTAGCACCTTTGAGGACATCCGACACAGTTCAGAAAATAGAAAGTGTTAGGTCAGACTGAAGAGGGGAAGGGGATTGCTGCAGTTTTATGCGCTTTTAACCAACAGTGCTATTTTGTTTGTTTTTTCACATTGTTTCTAACTTATTTTGTACATTACGTTACTGCTACTGTCTCTTATGACCGAAAATAGCTTCTGGACATCAGAACAGCAATTACTCACCTTGAATTGGATGAAGAATTATTCTTTAATGAGTCGACGAGAGGGATTTACAACAGACACCCGAACGGCCCTCATCCCCGTCATTTGCAGGAGAAAGAGATGAAGGTATCGCGGAAGGAGATTGGGGTGCCTTGTGATGATCTGGCGATGAGTAGCTAATCTGCTTTGCCATCAGTACTATTGGCCAACGTACAATCGCTGAATAATAAAGTGGACGAAATACAAGCACATATAGCCTACCAACAGGACATAAAAAAATGTAATATCTTATGTTTCACAGTCGTGGCTGAACGACGACATGAATAACATACAGCTGGCGGGTTATACACTATCAGCAGGATAAAACAGCTGGTGCATGATATCTAAGGAAGTCTCAAGGTTTTGCTTGCCTGAGGTAGAGTATCTCATGATAAGCTGTAATGTTAAAAGCAGGAAGCACCTGTGACTCGGTCAATAAAAAAAGTGGTCAGATGAAGCAGATGCTAAGCTCCAGGACTATTTTGCTAGCACAGACTGGAATATGTTCCGGGATTCTTCCGATGGCATTAAGGAGTACACCACATCAGTCAATGGTATCATCAATAAGTGCATCGATGACGTCATCCCCACAGTGACAGTATGTACATACCTCAACCAGAAGCCATGGATTACAGGCAACATCTGCACTGAGATAAAGGGTAGAGCTGCCGCTTTCAAGGAGCAGGACTCTAACCCGGAAGCTTACAAGAAATCCCGCTATACCCTGCGACGAACCATCAAACAGGCAAAGCGTCAATACAGGACTAAGATTGAATCATACTACACCGGCTCCGACGCTAGTCGGATGTGGCAGGGCTTGCAAATTATTACAGACAACAAATGGAAGCACAGCCACGAGCTGCCCAGTGACACGAGCCTACCAGACAAGCTAAATCACTTCTATGCTCGCTTCGTGACAAGCAACACTGAGGCATGCATGAGAGCATCATCTGTTCCGGATGACTGTGTGATCACGCTCTCCGTAACCGACGTGAGTAAGATCTTTAAACAGGTCAACATACACAAGGCTGTGGGGCCAGACGGATTACCAGGACGTGTGCTCCGGGCATGTGCTGACCAACTGGCGGGTGTCTTCACTGAAATTTTCAACATGTCCCTGGTTGAGTCTGTAATACCAACATGCTTCAAGCAGACCACCATAGTCCCTGTGCCCAAGAACACAAATGCAACCTGCCTAAATGACTACAGACCTGTAGCACTCACGTCCTTAGCCATAAAGTGCTTTGAAAGGGTGGTAATGGCTCACATCAACACCATTAACCCAGAAACCCTAGACCCACTCCAATTTGCATACCACCCAAACAGATCCACAAATAATGCAATCTCTATTGCACTCCACACTGCCCTTTCCCACCTGGACAAAAGGAACGTCTATGTGAGAATGATGTTCATTGACTGGGGCTGGATTGGAGCAGGTTGAGAGCTTAAAATTCCTTGGTGTCCAACAAACTAGATTGGTCCAAACACACCAAGACAGTCGTGAAGAGGGCATAACAAAGCCTTTCCCCCTCGGGAAACTAAAATGATTTGGCATGGGTCCTGAGATCCTAAAAAGGTTCTACAGCTGCAACATCGAGAGCATCCTGACCGGTTGCATCACTGCGTGGTACGGCAATTGCTCGGCCTCCGACCGCAAGGCACTTCAGAGGGTAGTGCGGATGGCCCAGTACATCACTGGGGCAAAGCTGCCTGCCATCCAGGACCTCTACACCAGGCAGTGTCAGAGGAAGGCCCTAAAAATTGTCAAAGACCCCAGCCACCCAGTCATAGACTGTTCTCTCTACTACCGCATGGCAAGCGGTACCGGAGTGCCAAGTCTAGGACAAAAAGGCTTTGCACCATTGGTTAGAGTCTGTAAGTAAGCATTTCACTGTAAGGTTTACACCTGTTGTATTCGGCGCACGTGACAAATAAACTTTGATTTGATGTGAATTTCATTTAACAGAGTCAGGGTATATGCAGCAGTTTGGGCCGCCTGGCTCGTTTCGAACTGTGATGACTATCTCTTCCTAACAAAGACAGCCAACTTCGCCAACCGGGGGATGATTTAACAAAAGCGTGTGCAAATCGGTGCACAAATGTACCTAACCATAAACATCAATGCCTTTCTTAAAATCAATACGCAGAAGTATATATTTTTAAACCTGCATATCTAGTTCAAAGAAATCCAGGTTAGCAGGCAATATTAAACTAGGGAAATTGTGTCACTTCTCTTGCGTTAATTGTACGCGGAGTCAGGGTATATGCAACAGTTTGGGCCGCCTGGCTCGTTGCGAACTAATTTGCCAGAATTTTACGTAATTAAGACATAACATTGAAGGTTGTGCAATGTAACAGGAATATTTAGACTTATGGATGCCACCCGTTAAATAAAATACGGAACGGTTCAGTATTTCACTGAAAGAATAAACGTTTTATTTTCGAAATTATAGTTTCTGGATTTGAACATATTAATGACCTAAGGCTCATATTTCTGCGTGTTATTATGTTATAATTAGGTCTATGATTTGATATTTGGTAGAGCAGTCTGACTGAGCGGTGGTAGGCAACAGCAGGCTCGTAAGCATTCATTCAAACAGCACTTTCGTGCATCAAGCATTGCGCTTTCGTGGTTCAAGCATTGCGCTGTTTATGACTTCAAGCCTATCAACTCCCGACATTAGGCTGGTGTAACCGATGTGAAATGGTTAGCTAGTTAGCGGGGTGCGCGCTAATAGCGTTTCAAACATCACTAGCTCTGAGACTTAGAGTAGTTGTTCCCCTTGCTCTGCAAGGGCCGCGGCTTTTGTGGAGCGATGGGTAACGATGCTTTGAGGGTGGCAGTTGTCGATGTGTTCCTGGTTCGAGCCCAGGTAGGGGTGAGGAGAGGGATAGAAGCTATACTGTTACACTGGCAATACTAAAGTGCCTATCAGAACTTCCAATAGTCAAAGGTATATTAAATACAAATGGTATAGAGAGAAATAGTCCTATAATTCCTATAATAACCTCAACCTAAAATGTTTTACCTGGGAATTTTGAAGACTTATGTTAAAAGGAACCACCAGCTTTCATATGTTCTCATGTTCTGAGCAAGGAACTACAACGTTAGCTTTTTTACATGGCACATACTGCACTTTTACTTTTCTCCAACACTTTGTTTTTGCATTATTTCAACCCAATTGAACATGTTTAATTATTTATTTGAGGATAAATGGATTTGATTGATGTATTATATTAAGTTAAAATAAAAAAGTGTTAATTCAGTATTGTTGTAATTCTTATTGTTACAAACAAACAACAAAAAATACATTTTTAAAATTTGTATTATTATTTTTTTAAATAATTGTCAGATTAATCGGTTTCGGCTTTTTTTGGACCTCCAATAAATCGGTATCGGCTTTTACCCTACAGAGGGTAGTGTGTATAGCCCAGTACATCACTAGGGCCAAGCTTCCTGACATCCAAAGGCTCTATACCAGGCGATGTCAGAGGAAGGCCCTAAAAATTGTCAAAGATTCCAGCCACCCTAGTCATAGACTGTTCTCTCTGCTACCGCACGGCAAGCGGTACCAGAGTGCCAAGTCTAGGTCCATGAGGCTTCTATGCCCACGCACATTGACTCTTTTGGGTATTTTTCTTAAAACTGAATTGTTGGTTAAGGGCTTGTAAGTAAGCATTTCACTGTAAGGTCCTATTGTATTTGGCGCATGTGACAAATTTACTTGATCTCTTAAACATCCAATAAAATAAAACAGCATATGGTCAGACAGCAAAAAAAGATTTGCTTACACAGTCATTCAGAGATTATTTATGTATGTTCCCAAGTATCGCTTTCTTCTTTGGTCTTGTGGCTCAAATTATATTCTTAGCGGGAATGGATTCATTCCACCAAGAGCAAAGGAGGGGTATGTTTCATAATCAACAACTCATGGTGTGATTGTAGTATTGTAAAAACCCTTAAGACTTTCTGTTCTCCCGACCTGGAACACATCACGATCAAATGCTGACCACATTATCTCACGAGAGAATTCTCATCAGTTTGTATCACGGCTGTCTACACCCCTTTTCCACATTACAGCCTTATTCTAAAATATATTTTTAATTCATTATTCTACAAATGATACCCCATAATGTAAAAAGCTAAAACAGGTTAAGACATTTTTGCAAATTTATTACAAAAAAATAAAAAATAGTTACATGAGTATTGAGACCCTTTTATATGAGACTTGAAATTGAGCTCAGTCGCATTTTGTATCCATTAATCATCCTTGAGATGTTTCTACAACTTGATTGGAGTCCACCTATGGTAAATTGAAATTGATTGGACATGATTTGGAAAGGCACACACCTGTCTATATAAGGTCCCACAGTTGACAGTGCATGTCAGAGCAAAAGAGCAATGAGGGCGAAGGAATTGTCAGCAGATCAACTAGACAGGATTGTGTCAATGCACAGATTTGGGGAAGGGTACCAAAACTTTCCGCAACATTGTAGATGCCCAAGAACACAGTGGTCTCCATCCCCTGGCCAAACTGAGCAATCAGGTGAGAAGGGCCTTGGTCAAGGAGGTGACCAAGAACCAGGTCACTCTGACAGAACTCCAGAGTTCCTCTGAGGAGATGGGAGAACCTTCCAGAAGGACAACCGTCTGCAGCACTCCACCAAATCAGGCCTTTATGGCAGAGTAGCCAGAGAAGCAACTCCTCTGTAAAAAGGCACATGACAGCATGCTTGGAGATCGCCAAAAGACACCTAAAAGGACACAGACTATGAGAAACAAGATTCTCTGGTCTGATGAAACCAATATTGAACTCTTTGGCCTGACTGCCAAGCGTCACGCCTGGAGTAAACTCGGCACCATACTTACGATGAAGTATGGTGGTGGCAGCATCATGCTGTGGAGATGTTTTACAGCGGTATGAACTGGGAGACTAGTCAGGATTGAGGGAAGATGAACGGAGCAAAGTACAGCGAGATCCTTGATGAAAACCTGCTCCATGGCACTCAGGACCACAGACTGGGGTGAAGGTTCACCTTCCAACAGGACAACGACCCTAATCACTCAGCGAAGATAACACAGGAGTGGCTTCGGGACAAGTCTCTGAATGTCCTTGAGTGGCACAGCCAAAGCCCGGACTTGAACCCAATCGAACATCTCTGGAGAGACCTGAATATAGCTGTGCAGTGACGCTCCCCATCCAACCTGACAGAACTTGAGAGTGTCTGTAGAAAAATAATGGGAGAAACTCCCCAAATACAGGTGTGCCAAGCTTGTAGAGTCATACCCAAGAAGACTAGAGGCTGTAATTGCTGTCAAAGGTGCTTTAACAAAGTACTGAGTAAAGGGCTTGAATACTTATGTAAACTGTGATTATTCCGTTTTCAATTTTTAATACATTCACAAAAATGTCTAAAAACCTGTTTTGGCTTTGTCATTATGGGGTATTGTGTGTAGATTGAATAGGAAAAATAACAATTTAATCAATTTTATAATAAGGCTGTAACATAACAAAATGTGGAAAAAGTCAAGAGGTCTGAATACTTTCCGAAGGCACTGTATGTATTGGATAACGGCACAATCATTTGGGCTTTTTTGGGCATGAGCTCATTAAATATCTTTAATGTAGTGTTAAAATGTTTTATTTAATGTATGGCTCACCATGCTCAGATAGCATCAGGCTTGAACTTTCGATCAAAGCTCGAAACTAATCCAGACATATGCCTATTTATATGCTTTAAAATGCTTTTGAATGACACTTCTGGTTTTGGGGAGAAATACCGGGTTACCTGGGAGAAAAGTGATTTCTTCTATGGATGGAACATTTGTAAAATACAGGGAAAATATTCAACCCTACTCCCTGCTGTTACGATCAACTAGGAGTGATGGGTGGAATCAGGCGCAGAGAGCAGGGTTCAATCGTTTGTCAAATTTATTCACCAGCGCAACAAAACAGTCACGCCAACACACAGGGCGTATATAAGTTACCAGTCCAAACAACAGGACAAAAATAGTCCGGAGAATAAAGACACTAAATAATCACACTATCAAACACAGCGTAACAAAAAACAAGCCCGCACAAATACCCAGCGGGCCTAGTGCTCTTAAATACCCTACAAACAAACCCTAATACAAAACAGGTGTACCCAATTACCCAATAACCAAAACAAACGGAAAGGGAATCGATGGCAGCTAATAGGCCGGCGACGACGACCGCCGAGCACCGCCCGAACAGGAAGAGGCACCATCTTCGACGAGGTTCGTGACAGTACCCCCCCCCCCCCCCCCCCCCCCCCCGACGCGCGGCTCCCGCAGCACGCCGACCCCGGCCTCGAGGACGACCCGGAAGACGAGGCGCAGGGTGGAGGCGGTGGAAATCCCTAAAGAGGGAAGGATCTAAAATGTCCCTCCCCGGTACCCAGCACCTCTCCTCCGGACCGTACCCCTCCCAGTCCACGAGGTACTGCAGGCCCCCCACCCGGCGGCTCGAGTCCAGAATAGCTCGTACTGTGTACGCCGGGGACCCCTCGATGTCCAGAGGGGGTGGAGGGACCTCTGGTACCTCACTGTCTTGTAGGGGACCAGCTACCACCGGCCTGAGGAGAGACACATGAAACGAGGGGTTAATACGATAATAAGAGGGAAGTTGCAATCTATAACACACCTTGTTTATCCTCCTCAGGACTTTAAATGGCCCCACACACTGCGGCCCCAGCTTCCGGCAGGGCAGGCGGAGGGGCAGGTTTCGGGTCGAGAGCCAGACTCTGTGCCCTGGTGCGAACACCGGGGCCTCACTGCGGTGGCGGTCAGCGTCTCTCTTCTGCCATTCACTGGCCTGCCTGAGAGAATCCTGGACTGCCCGCCAGGTCTCTCTAGAGCGCTGTACCCACTCCTCCACCGCAGGAGCCTCGGTCTGACTCTGATGCCATGGAGCCAGGACCGGCTGGTAGCCCAGTACGCATTCGAATGGCGACATATTCGTGGACGAATGCCGAAGAGAGTTCTGGGCCAACTCTGCCCACGGGACGTACCTCGCCCATTCTCCTGGCCGGTCCTGGCAATACGACCTCAGAAACCTACCCACTTCCTGGTTTACTCTCTCCACCTGCCCATTACTTTCGGGGTGATAACCAGAGGTAAGGCTGACCGAGATCCCCAGACGCTCCATAAACGCCCTCCAAACCCGGGACGTGAACTGGGGACCCCGATCGGAGACGATATCCTCTGGAACCCCATAGTGCCGGAAGACGTGGGTAAATAGAGCCTCTGCAGTCTGTAGGGCCGTAGGGAGACCAGGCAATGGGAGGAGACGGCAAGACTTAGAGAACCGATCCACAACGACCAGAACGGTAGTGTTCCCCTGAGATGGGGGAAGATCAGTAAGGAAATCTACCGAGAGATGGGACCATGGCCGTTGTGGAACCGGGAGGGGCTGTAACTTCCCTCTAGGAAGGTGCCTAGGAGCCTTACTCTGGGCGGATACCGAACAGGAAGAGACATAGCTAGGGATGTGAGGCTCTAAGGTGGGCCACCAGTATTTCCCCCTAAGACCCCGCACTGTCCTAGCAATCCCCGGATGACCCGCAGACGGTAGTGTGTAGGCCCACCGAATCAACTTATCACGGACACCAAGCGGTACGTAACTTCGACCAGTCAGACACTGTGTAGGCGCAGGTTCAACCCTTAACGCCAGCTCAATGTCCGCGTCCACCTCCCATACCACTGGGGCCACCAGCCGAGAGGCTGGAAGGATGGGAGTGGGTTCGATGGACCGGTCCTCGGTGTCATAGAGATGGGACAGCGCGTTGGCCTTAGTGTTGAGGGAACCTGGTATGTAAGAGATCGTAAATCTAAAATGTGTAAAGAACATGGCCCACCTAGCCTGACGTGGATTCAGTCTCCTCGCTGCTCGAATATACTCCAGATTACGGTGGTCAGTCCAGATGAGAAAATGGTGTTTAGCCCCCTCTAGCCAGTGTCTCCACACCTTCAGGGCCTTTACCATAGCTAGTAACTCTCCCCACATCATAGTTCCGCTCCGCCGGACCCAGCTTCTTAGAAAAGAAAGCGCAGGGACGGAGCTTCGGTGGCGTGCCTGAGCGCTGAGACAGCACGGCTCCAACCCAGCCTCGGACGCATCCACCTCCACTATGAATGCTAACGAAGGGTTCGGATGCACCAACACGGGAGCCCCAGTGAACAGTGCCTTCAACTGGTTGAAGGCTCCATCAGCCTCTGCTGACCACCGCAGACGCACCGGCCCCCCCTTCAGCAGTGAGGTAATGAGCGCCGCTACTTGACCAAAACCCAGGATAAACCTCCGGTAGTAATTGGCAAACCCTAAAAACCGCTGCACCTCCTTTACCGTGGTCGGAGTCGGCCAATTACGCACGGCGTTAACGCGGTCACACTCCATCATCATCCCCAAGCTGGAAATGCGATAACCCAGGAAGGAGACGGCTGGTTTGGAGAACACACATTTCTCAGCCTTGACGTATAGGTCATGCTCCAGCAGTCGCCCAAGAACCTTGCACACCAGGGAAACATGCGCGGCGCGTGTGGTAGAATAAATCAAGATGTCATCAATATAGACTACCACAGCCTGCCCGTGCAAGTCCCTGAGAATCTCATCTACAAAGGATTGGAAGACGGCTGGAGCATTCTTCAACCCATACGGCATGACGAGGTACTCATAGTGGCCTGATGTGGTACTAAACGCTGTTTTCCACTCGTCTCCTCCCCGAATACGCACCAGACTATACGCGCTCCTGAGGTCCAGTTTTGTGAAGAAACGCGCTCCGTGGAATGATTCCACCGCCGTAGTGATGAGAGGTAGCGGATAACTAAAACCCACTGTGATCGAGACCTCCCTCCTTTTTCCTCACAAAAAAGAAACTCGAGGAGACGGGTGACATGGAGGGCCGAATGTACCCCTGTCTCAGAGCTTCCGTGACATTAAACAGGAGACGAGGAGGCTCACACTCTCCTCACCCGAGGGAGCCGGACGCACGGTAGCCAGGTAGAGCTCTAGCTGGAGCAAAAATGCCTCGCACCCAGCCGCCGCTCCATCGTACTCCCTCGTAGGGGAGAGACGCAGTGCGCCGGACCCAGAGGACGACGTAGGTGGAGTAGGTGGTGTCGGCAGTGGGGGAGCTGGGGTAGACGTCGGTAGACTCCTCTCCCATCGTTCCATCCTCTCCATCATGTGGTCCATCGCGGTACCAATCCGATGGAGGACAGCTGTGTGGTGATGGACGCGCTCCTCCATAGTGGGGAGAGGGGTGGTCGCTGCTCCTGCTGACTCCATTTCTGGTGGTGCGGGCTTCTGTTACGATCAACTAGGAGTGGTGGGTGGAATCAGGCGCAGAGAGCAGGGTTCAGTCGTTTGTCAAATTTATTCATATAAATTGCCAGTCCAAACAACAGGACAAAAATAGTCCGGAGAATAAAGACACAAAATAATCACACCATCAAACACAGCGTAACAAAAAACAAGCCCGCACAAATACCCAGCAAACAAACCCTAATACAAAACAGGTGTACCCAATTACCCAATAACCAAAACAAACGGAAAGGGAATCGATGGCAGCTAATAGGCCGGCGACGACGACCGCCGAGCACCGCCCGAACAGGAAGAGGCACCATCTTCGGCGAGGTTCGTGACACCTGCACACCCACGACTGCGTGGCCATGCACGACTCAAACACCATCATTAAGTTTGCAGACATGACTGTAGTCGGTCTGATCGCCGACAATGTCGGGACAGCCAACAGGAAGGGCCCTGGCAGAGTGGTGCCAAGATAAATGCTTCTCTGTGGTGAAGAAGGTGCAACAGAAACTGAAGAAATCCAGCATGGGCCCTTGGATCCTCAAGAAGTTCTACAGATGCACAATCGAGATCATCTCGACCGACTGCATCATTTCCTGGTACGGCAACAGCACCGCCCTCAAATGGAAGGCTCTACAGAGGGTGGTGCGGACGGCCTAATACATCACTGGGGGTGAGCTGTCTGGCTTCCAGTACATCTACACCAGGCGAGGAAGGCCCAAAAGATCGACAAGGACTCCAGTCTTCCGAGCCACGGACTGTATCGGTGCATTGGGTCTCGGACCAACAGGCTCCAAGACAACTTCTACCACCAGGCCATCAGACTGCTGAACAGCTAATCCTAGCTGCACCTTAGAGACTATCTGTACCTTGTTGGATGTTTAGAATTGATTTTATTCTGTACAGGCTTCCTTGTTTTCACTCTGTCAATCAGGTTAGTATTGTGGAGAAACTACAGTGTTGTTGATCCATACTCAGTTTTCTCCTATCACAGCCATTACACTCTGCAACTGTTTTAAAGTCACCGTTGGCCTCATGGTGAAATCCCTGAGTGATTTCCTTCCTCTCCAGCAACTGAGTTAGGAAATATTTGTAGTACCAATAGCTACCGCTATTTGCGAGGAATTGGAAAACCTCCCTGTCTTTGTGGTTGAATCAGTGTTTGAAATTCACTGCTCGACTGAGAATCTTAAAGATTATTGTATATGTCTGAGGTACAGAGATGAGGTAGTCGTTCAAAAATCATGTTAAAAACACTTATTGCACACAGATTAAAGTCCATGCGAAAAAAATCTAAATTTAAACCATTTTAAATTCAGGCTGTAACACAAAATGTGGAAAATGTCAAGGGGTGTGAATATTTTCTGAAGGCACTGTAAATACAGTCAATTACTTCCATGCATACTACCTCTACTGTTGTGTTGTTCCTTAAAAGCGCTGGTTGTCACGATTCAAATGTGCTATTTTAAGGGATCATGCCGGCGAAACTCACAGCTGTGCTTGCAATAGTGCATATGAAATGGGAGAGTGTAGCAGACGTAACAATAGTCATTTCATTTTGCTGGGATGTTCTCAGGCAGATTTATAGCTCTCAAAAAGAAAACACACAAAATACATTTGTAGAATTGAAACAAATATCCCATTCACAGAAGCCCTGAAATCAAAAGCCCCCAAAAAAATACAAATATACTATTGGAATTCTCATTTGAATAACTTAGTATCTTGTTTGAACAACTTAGTTAAAAATAGAATATATAATATATAAAAGATACTAAGTCATCTCGTTTGAACAACTTAATTGTTGTTTTGTCTAATAATAATTTTGTTATGCAGCTTGTCAAACCATGTAATGATTGCTGCAGCCATTAATTAACGTATTCCATACACTGATATGATTATTCATTGACAGTTCTTTGATAGCCTAAAGCAGGGCTGCTTTGACTGGCAGAGTTTGTAAGTGGGAAAGTGGAGCAGAGCATAATTCAAACAGATTTTTTTTTTTAAATAAACACCTGCATAACAAATTAGATCTAATTAGACAAAAGAACAATTAAGTTGTTCAAATGACTTAGTCATTCGAACCAGATACTAAGCCGTTCAAGCGAGATACTAAGTTGTTCAAAAAAGATAATTCCAAGAGTAAGTTTTTTTTTTTTTTTTTGCATTGGGCTTCTGTAACTTTCTCTTATTTTTATTTCACCTTTATATAACCAGGTCGGCTAGTTGAGAACAAGTTCTAATTTACAACTGCGACCTGGCCAAGATAAAGCGAAGCAGTGTGACAAAAAAACAACACAGTTACACATAGAATAAACAAACGTACAGTCAATAACACAAGATAAATATATATATATATACAGTGTGTGCAAATGTAGTAAGATTAGGGAGGCAAGGCAATAAATAGGTCATAGTGTCGAAATATTACAATTTAGCATTAACACTGGAGTGATAGATGTGCAGATGATGATGTGCAGGTAGAAATACTTGCACATCATCCGTCTCTTGGTCACAGATGGCTGAAATCACTTTGTGCTTAAAGCTTAAGTTGTAACGAGTCTGCACACATTTGAATGGTGTCTCAGTGCCGCTCAGGAGACGTTTGGCATTACAGTCTCTGTCGTCAAGTTAAATGAAAGTGCCAATATTGTACTGTCACTAAATATGATCATATTTATTTTACAGTAATACGAAAGGTGAAATATTACAGTAAGTCATTTATAATTTGATTGTTACTATATTTAGAAAACATTTCAGTCATTTCAAGCTCTATTGCCCCACTGACTGAATAGGGGAAAAAATCATGTGATTTTTCATATTTTTATCATATTTGTTTGTCCTTGAGCTAGTCTTCAAAAGTGAGTGCACCTCAGCAATTTATAACTATTTTTACCAGAAAGGTGAGTTCCAGACCTTTCTAAAACTATGCAGCATTACAAGTTATTACTTTTGTGTATGTCTATTTAGGCAGAAATCTTCTTTCCAAGAGTATTATATTATTAAGGGACTGGATTCAACCAGACTGGTGGTAAACGTGAGTTACCTGGGTGGAAAGCAGGTTGCAGTCAATGTGAACACCCCTTCCTGTCCTGTGACACTGCAGCAGGGCGGCCATGATGGCTCCGTGGGCGTAGAGTCCTGTGGCCAGGTCAGTCATTGCGACGCCCGGCCTAACTGGGTCCCCATCCTGCGCAACAGAGCAAGTAAAACATTTTTTTATTGAGAAACCATTAAGCAGACTTCCATCCAAAGCAACTTACAGTAGTGAATGTATAAATCTTCGTATGGATGAGTTGTGAGTTAAAATCCCAGGTGAGGACACGCCGAGTTATAATTACTTTATAAATAAACAATGTAGTCACGTATGTCAAAGTAAAATATGTATGTTGAAAACAATGTACAGCGAGCATACAAAACATTAAGAACACCTGTTCTTTCCACGACATAGACTGACCAGGTCAGCATTACTGATGTCACTTGTTAAATCCACTTTAAATCAGTGTAGATGAAGAGGAGACAGGTTGAAGAATAATTTTGAAGCCTTGAAACAACTCATACATGGATTGTGTATGTGTGCCATTCAGATGGTGAATGGGCAAAACAACAAATGTGCCTTTGAATTGGGTATGGTAGTTGGTGACAGGCGCACCGGTTTGTGTCAAGAGCGGCAACGCTGCTGGGTTTTTAATGCTCAACAGTTTACCGCATGAATCAAGATTGCTCCACCACCCAAAGGACATCCAGCCAACTTGACACAACTGTGGGAAGCATTGGAGTCAGCATGGGCCAGCATCCCTGTGGAACACTTTCGACACCTTGTAGAGTCCATGCCCAAACAAATTGAGGCTGTGTCTAGGGGGGAAAAGGGGTGCAACTCAATATTAGGAGGGTATTCCTAATGTTTTGTACACTGTGTATATATCGGGGAGAGAAACATATTCACCTCAGGGCCAGTGATGTGCATCATGCCAGAGACAGCAGAGGCGATTGAGTCATACCCTGGTCGCTGGGACAGCGGCCCAGTTTGTCCATAGCCTTGGAACCAACACACACACACACTTTATAACCTTCCCATAGCAGGACTTTGGCTTCATGCTTAAGAACACCCCTAGGCCATGGAATATTTACAATAAATCATGCACCTCACGCCTTATTGCTTAATTCTACAAATATTAGGGTGGCAGATAGCCTAGGGGTTAAGAGCGTTGGGCCAGTAACCAAAAGGTCGCTAGTTCGAATCCCAGAGCCAACTGATCATGCTCATAGATTAAGCCAGAAGCACTCTAACAAGTGATGGGTTATTAAAGTATACTATGCAGAAATCACTCTGCCATTTCTTGGTTGCCAAAACTTTTAATAGTTCACCTAATTTCAGTGACAAAATAAGCAAGTAAATAGTAGATAATCATTGTACCATCAAAACCGCTGTGAAAGATATATTTTCCATAACCTGGTGTACAAAACCGAAAATAAAAGGAAGTGAAAACAAAACTTAAGAATGAATATATACTTACATTTCTATGTGCATTTGGTCAGCATCTCCCAAAAAGTTACATATTGCCACTAATAACTAGAAGCATAGAAATAGCACACATAGAACAGATCTACCGCTTCTTAGACTTGCTTTCAATGATAATGACAGATCTATAACTCACATGTCTATGTGAATTTGGTTGGGTTGCCCCCAAAAAGGTCACATCGTAGCCTCAGCACGAAACCTTTCCACCTCTATACCATGGCAGAAATATTTTACCCCAATGTGAAACACACACAAACCATCTAACCCCTCTGTACTATACAGCAGCAGCATGGTATTAACCCCTATGAAAAGTCACACTAAATAATTAACCCCTTTACATAAAGCAAACACAATTGCAACTCTGTTGTCCCGTGTCAACACTGGGCAAATATAATCTTGAGCTGACAGCCTTAGAGTGATTTTAACCAATATTTGCTATTCCGGGAAGTATAGAGAGGGCCATAAAGAATAGACTAGTAAACCCTTATATCTACAGAAAGCTTGGGAGCAGTAGTCCATATTTGGATAAGACTTACTGGATTGGCACAGCACAGGCTCAAATACATGATACAAATGATTATTTTTTTCTATAAAAACCTTGAGTATCAAAAAAAAAATTATATGAATTATTCATGTGAATGAAAAAGTATTTTCACCCTTTGAATCCTTTACAAATATTATTTCAAACAGAGGGTTCATGACATGACGGATTATTTGTCTTATACCTTTAAAATGTTTTATGAAATTATTTTAAAAAGATAGATACAGTAGAGACGTCATATAGCGGAATATACCTTCAAGAAGTCTGGGGGGTAAATAAATATAAATTCCTACAGAGACAAAATGCATGTTTTTCTATTCCCCCAGAACAGACGAGTAAAACGTTATCTTGCATTTCTCTCTGCCTGACACAGAAATTTGGAAATCACATGAGCTTCAGACATTCTTTCCCAAGATGGCATAGCAGTTCAGACGTATTTTTGTCCTCGTCCTGTCGTGTCCCGTATATAGATATATTTACAACTTTTTTTCACAAACATTTTTAATTTTCCAAAAACTCATCTTCAGAACACTCTCCTGCAATCCGCTTCACCAATTTATATTTATATAAAAAAGTATTATTTACCTCAGATCTGTAATCCTCCGAGAGGCTAGCCAGAAATTATCCAGAAGCTAGCCGGGAGCTAGCCAGAAGCTGGTCCAGAAGCTACTCTGAAGCTGGTTCAGAAGAGTGTTAGCTTATTTACTGGCTAATCGTTAGTACTCAGCTAACCAAGGTTTGTGGTCATCGGCTGTCCTTTGGCTCGAAAATCTATCGCCAGTTTTGTACGGCACGGTGCAGCGCAGCGCGGCTCGGAACGGAACATACCGGATTTCGGCCGCTGGCTCTGGACATCCATACCTGGATCTCACAGCTAGCTAGCTGCTATCCGTGCGACTATCGGCTTTCGTCAATTCCGGAGCTAACATCAATTGTTCCGGAGCTAGCCAGCTGAAGAGTTCCATCAATCACTCCTGGGCTGCAGTCACCTATCCGGACCCGTTTTTCTGCCTACGCAGAGCCCCACCGGGCCTTCACAGCTGGACTGCCGACGTTGTCTACCCGAGGGAATTGTCCGGCTGGCTCCTCCGGCGCAACGTTGCCTGGGCGCCCATCTGCGGCCTGCTAGCCGTTGGCTATCTTATCGGGTGCTATCTGAATAGACAATCGGACAATTTTTGTTTTTATTTTATTTTTTATTTATTTATTTTTCTTCTTGGGCCTCTATAACTATATCTATTGTTTTTATTTTTGTTGTTGTTGTGTGATTTGGATTAATCCCCTCTACCAAACGGAAACCCACTAATCTACTGACGGAACGCAAGAGTTGGCTAATAACAGACCTCCATCCTATGCTAGCTTGCTCCTATGCTAGCTTGCTCCTATGCTAGCTTGCTACCGATTTAGCTGTCTAAATCGCCGTGACCCCCAACCAACCTCTCCACTCACTGGACCCTTTTGATCACTCGACTGAGCATGCCTTTCATTAATGTCAATATGCCTTGTCCATTGCTGTTCTGGTTAGTGTTTATTGGCTTATTTCACTGTAGAGCCTCTAGTCCTGCTCATTATACCTTATCCAACCTATTAGTTCCACCACCCACACATGCAATGACATCTCCTGGTTTCAATGATGTTTCTAGAGACAATATCTCTCTCTTCATCACTCAATACCTAGGTTTACCTCCACTGTATTCACATCCTACCTTACCTTTGTCTGTACATTATACCTTGATGCTATTTTATCGCCCACAGAAACCTCCTTTTACTCTCTGTTCCAGACGTTCTAAACGACCAATTCTTATTGCTTTTAGCCGCACCCTTATTCTACTCCTACTCTGTTCCTCTGGCGATGTAGAAGTTAATCCAGGCCCTGCAGTGCCTAGCTCCACTCCTATTCCCCAGGCGCTCTCTTTTGACGACTTCTGTAACCGTAATAGCCTTGGTTTCATGCATGTTAACATTAGAAGCCTCCTCCCTAAGTTTGTTCTATTCACTGCTTTAGCACACTCTGCCAACCCGGATGTTCTAGCTGTGTCTGAATCCTGGCTTAGGAAGACCACCAAAAATTCAGACATTTTAATTCCAAACTACAACATTTTCAGACAAGATAGAAGTGCCAAAGGGGGCGGTGTTGCAATCTACTGCAAAGATAGCCTGCAGAGTTCTGTCCTACTATCCAGGTCTGTACCCAAACAATTTGAACTTCTACTTTTAAAAATCCACCTCTCTAAAAACAAGTCTCTCACCGTTGCCGCCTGCTATAGACCACCCTCTGCCCCCAGCTGTGCTCTGGACACCATATGTGAACTGATTGCCCCCCATCTGTCTTCAGAGCTTGTGCTGCTAGGCGACCTAAACTGGAACATGCTTAACACCCCAGCCATCCTACAATCTAAACTTGATGCCCTCAACCTCACACAAATTATCAATGAACCTACCAGGTACCTCCCCAAAGCCTTAAACACGGGCACCCTCATAGATATCATCCTAACCAACTTGCCCTCTAAATACACCTCTGCTGTTTTCAACCAAGATCTCAGCGATCACTGCCTCATTGCCTGCATCCGTAATGGGTCAGCGGTCAAACGACCTCCACTCATCACTGTAAAACGCTCCCTGAAACACTTCAGCGAGCAGGCCTTTCTAATCGACCTGGCCGGGGTATCCTGGAAGGATATTGATCTCATCCCGTCAGTAGAGGATGCCTGGATATTTAAAAAAAATGCCTTCCTAACCATCTTAAATAAACATGCCCCTTTCAAGAAATTTAGAACCAGGAACAGATATAGCCCTTGGTTCTCCCCAGACCTGACTGCCCTTAACCAACACAAAAACATCCTATGGCGTTCTGCATTAGCATCGAACAGCCCCCGTGATATGCAGCTGTTCTGGGAAGCTAGAAACCATTATACACAGGCAGTTAGAAAAGCCAAGGCTAGCTTTTTCAAGCAGAAATTTGCTTCCTGCCACACTAACTCAAAAAAGTTCTGGGACACTGTAAAGTCCATGGAGAATAAGAACACCTCCTCCCAGCTGCCCACTGCACTGAAGATAGGAAACACTGTCACCACTGATAAATCCACCATAATTGAGAATTTCAGTAAGCACTTTTCTACGGCAGGCCATGCTTTCCACCTGGCTACTCCTACCCCGGTCAACAGCACTGCACCCCCCACAACAACTCGCCCAAGCCTTCCCCATTTCTCCTTCTCCCAAATCTGCTCAGCTGATGTTCTGAATGAGCTGCAAAATCTGGACCCCTACAAATCAGCCAGGCTAGACAATCTGGACCCTTTCTTTCTAAAATTATCTGCCAAAATTGTTGCCACCCCTATTAATAGCCTGTTCAACCTCTCTTTCGTGTCGTCTGAGATTCCCAAAGATTGGAAAGCAGCTGCGGTCATCCCCCTCTTCAAAGGGGGTGACACTCTTGACCCAAACTGCTACAGACCTATATATATCCTACCATGCCTTTCTAAGGTCTTCGAAAGCCAAGTCAACAAACAGATTACCGACCATTTCGAATCTCACCATACCTTCTCTGCTATGCAATCTGGTTTCAGAGCTGGTCATGGGTGCACCTCAGCCACGCTCAAGGTCCTAAATGATATCTTAACCGCCATCGATAAGAAACATTACTGTGCAGCCGTATTCATTGATCTGGCCAAGGCTTTCGACTGTCAATCACCACATCCTCATCGGCAGACTCGACAGCCTTGGTTTCTCAAATGATTGCCTCGCCTGGTTCACCAACTACTTCTCTGATAGAGTTCAGTGTGTCAAATCGGAGGGTCTGCAGTCCGGACCTCTGGCAGTCTCTATGGGGGTGCCACAGGGTTCAATTCTTGGACCGACTCTCTTCTCTGTATACATCAATGAGGTCGCTCTTGCTGCTGGTGAGTCTCTGATCCACCTCTAAGCAGACGACACCATTCTGTATACTTCTGGCCCTTCTTTGGACACTGTGTTAACAACCCTCCAGGCAAGCTTCAATGCCATACAACTCTCCTTCCGTGGCCTCCAATTGCTCTTAAATACAAGTAAAACTAAATGCATGCTCTTCAACCGATCGCTACCTGTACCTACCCGCCTGTCCAACATTACTACTCTGGACGGCTCTGACTTAGAATACGTGGACAACTACAAATACTTAGATGTCTGGTTAGACTGTAAACTCTCCTTCCAGACCCATATCAAACATCTCCAATCCAAAGTTAAATCTAGAATTGGCTTCCTATTTCGCAACAAAGCATCCTTCACTCATGCTGCCAAACATACCCTTGTAAAACTGACCATCCTACCAATCCTCGACTTTGGCGATGTCATTTACAAAATAGCCTCCAATACCCTACTCAACAAATTGGATGCAGTCTATCACAGTGCAATCCGTTTTGTCACCAAAGCCCCATATACTACCCACCATTGCGACCTGTACGCTCTCGTTGGCTGGCCCTCGCTTCATACTCGTCGCCAAACCCACTGGCTCCATGTCATCTACAAGACCCTGCTAGGTAAAGTCCCCCCTTATCTCAGCTCGCTGGTCACCATTGCATCTCCCACCTGTAGCACACGCTCCAGCAGGTATATCTCTCTAGTCACCCCCAAAACCAATTCTTTCTTTGGCCGCCTCTCCTTCCAGTTCTCTGCTGCCAATGACTGGAACGAACTACAAAAATCTCTTAAACTGGAAACACTTATCTCCCTCACTAGCTTTAAGCACCAACTGTCAGAGCAGCTCACAGATTACTGCACCTGTACATAGCCCACCTATAATTTAGCCCAAACAACTACCTCTTTCCCTACTGTATTTAATTTATTTATTTATTTTGCTCCTTTGCACCCCATTATTTGTATTTCTACTTTGCACATTCTCCCATTGCAAATCTACCATTCCAGTGTTTTACTTGCTATATTGTATTTACTTTGCCACCATGGCCTTTTTGCCTTTACCTCCCTTATCTCACCTCATTTGCTCACATCGTATATAGACTTGTTTATACTGTATTATTGACTGTATGTTTGTTTTACTCCATGTGTAACTCTGTGTCGTTGTATGTGTCGAACTGCTTTGCTTTATCTTGGCCAGGTCGCAATTGTAAATGAGAACTTGTTCTCAACTTGCCTACCTGGTTAAATAAAGGTGAAATAAAATAAAAATAAAAATTTAGCAGGGATTCTTATGAAACTAGGTAATGTAGTATCGCTGACATCCACTGTACTACAGTATAATGCACATAATTTGAAGCACAGCGGCAAGCTGAAACCAGCCATATGTCATACTTATATTTCTGACAGTTTTATATAGTACAATAAAAACAACATATTTTTTTTCTATAAACAGCCTACTATCCGATTTCAGGGACTAAGATGTGTCAGCTCAAGACGTAATTAATTCAATAATAGCAAGTAACTTTTAGCTTACAAGGTCCCACCTTATGCAGACATAGATGTTTTTAAAAGAATATATTGAAAACATACAGTATGTTGCATAACACGAACTAACTAAAACAGGGAAAAGGAATATTGGTCTTGTTTGATTGAGGCCAAAAAACAGACATTGCAGAAGAAAATCAGGAGTGTTTACGTGTACTACGCTATAGCCACTGCAGCCCAATCAAAATAAGGACTCCAGGGGGAGAAAAAATAATAATTAAAAAATCGAACCATATTTCACGGTCTTCGACTTAGATTCTTGGAAAAAACTGGGCAGACGTGTGGCCACAAAGTGTTTAAGCCATGTTTTGTAAGGAGCTAAGCATCCTGTACAGAGGTCACAACATAGCTTGACTATGTGTGTCTGCATAACCCTTTTAAGAAAAAGAAATACACAATATTCTATTAAGCAGTGTATATTTTTGGGTGACAATGCCATTGAAGTTACTGGCAAGGACATAACATGCAAGGCTACAGTTTGTCGTTTTTAGAAACAGCAGGCTAAATATATTGGAAGATTTCAACCACTGCCGAGTCTTTTGCAAAGTGGGCACTCTGTCTTAAGTCGTTTCCATGAGTGGGACTGCCGATATGCGCCATCACTGGGATCTGAAAGATTACATAAGCAATCATACCCCATGTGTTATTGCTTAGTTAAAAAAAAAAATCATAATAAAATATGGCTACTCAAAATTGCCACGAGGTCACTAAATTTCTCCAAGGCAATCAACCAATAAGCAAAAATAAATCAAATGATGACATCATTGCAAGAGGCTCACTGCACATAAAGCAAGCACGTTCATTAAGTGAACTAAAATGTATTTTAAACTGTCACAGGCATAAATGGTTTCCTGTTCACTTGATTGCAGCATAAAGCTAAGAAGGGAAATCGATAAAATGTATATTTTCCTAAAAGTGTGTCTTATCCTGGAACTTTAATGGCTTAATACTGAAAAAAAGAGCTAGGTGGTCTGCTCAAATTAAAGATCAGAACACTTAAAACAACTTTGAAATTGAAAACTGTGTATGGATATAAATAAGGTTGAAAAAGCTATTCTATAAATATCTGGAGACATCAAAAAACTGAAATGGTTTATGAGGCAAAGGCCACATGAAGCTAATCAAAACACATTAGCTACAGATTCACAAAAGGAAGTTGTCTAAATCCAGCTAAATTAAACATTTCAACATGAGCATTGTAAATCTTTCCAATTTCACTGTAGTGTTTACCATCCACAATTTACCAAGGCCTCGTGGGTAACGTCTCCAGCATTTAACAAGAAAGTGGGCTTGGAAATTTGGCAACATAAGTCACCTTCCAACAAGACTTGGGGAAATTAAAACGATCTGCAATTCATTGCTTTCCTTACCACAGGGAATACAATGGCAAATCTTAAACCAACTCACCACATCTGACGTATCTGGGTACTAAGACAGGAGGTATGTACTAATGGTTGACACTTTATTTCGACACTTTATCTTGACCCTGTGGTGTTTGAAGAAACTAGAAATCCAGGGGAATACATGTTTACTAGGGTGTTAGGCTCCCTCTAGTGACCATCAATGAGAACTTTAGCCATTTACTTTGATCTGATTTGACACAAAAAGGCCCGTGATAACATATAGCAATACCACTTCAACACAGAAGGGTATGCCAAGGTGACACGACATCACTGCACAGGAGACGGTGACGTGGGCTTTTGAACAGTGTGACAAGATTCCAGGATTTAACAGCTTGACCACACGCGAAATCAATCTCTAGCGTGGGGACATACGCCATCAGTTACAGATTAGTGTGGCAACGGAGCAATTTTCGCATAAAGCCTCACTTGCTTTGCGAGTGAATAATGCAGACAGTAAACTGAAATGGGCCTTTTCACAAGGTCCCAAAATTAATTGAAAACATGGATAGTAAAGATTGACAGCATACAAAACAAAACAAACAAAAAAACACTCTTTAGAGGCATCAACATAATGGAGTAGAAATTGTCACCCAGTCATTACATTTCCTCAATTAAGGATTTGCAAGCCATAAACTAGAGCTCTCCCACACCATACACACGCACGTTGACTAGCTAAAACCCAAAGTCGGGGTCATTACATTCAGGGTGTGGAAACGGAATTCCAATCAAAACGATTCAGAGACTTTATTCGGTTTTCTGATGCTAAATATTTCATACATGTTGATCACAGAAATGGAGTTGCAGAAAGGTGTGGGTTCAATATAATGCTGGGATAATTTGAAAGCTGGGTGGAGAGGAATGAGCACAGATCCAGGGGTAGGTACCTGAAATAGAGCAATACACCAGTCTCGGGGCTGCTTTGTGTACATCGTCGTAGCCAAGGCCCATCTGATCAAGCTTTCCAGGTAGATAGTTTTCCACAAGGACATCACACATCCCTGCAAGCTGAGGAATGCAGCCCATTACATCGGTTTCTCCTGTGCTGTATATTGTCACCCAAATCGTCATTCGCAATGTCAATGCACCCACATATCATCATCGGGAGAAAGATTGGAATGGAATGCGAAGGTCATTCTAGCATGATTATCAATAAAACGTCACAATGCGGTGCAGAGCATTTGATTTGGCTGCTGGGGGGGCAAGGACACCTCCAGCTGCGCTAAAACCATTGACAACTGCGTTTCGTTTTCAAGGGATTGTTAAATTAATGTTAGCTATAACTCTTTGGTTTTAATATAGTCACCTCTTGAAGAAGATCATAGTCTGAAAGATAAGAGTTATACAGCAAGTAACTGCATTTTCATGATAGTAAACGTGTATTGGTATAGAACAAGAATGCCCGCACACGGTTAAAGCTCCCAATGCACATTCGGAAATATACACGTTTCATCACACCTGACCATTGCGGACACGACGCATGGTGGGTGCAAAAACTATTTGTGTATCTCTAATCATTTTACGACAATGAGATAGGTACATGTTGTAGTTCCAGAAAATAACATATGTATTTACAAAATGACCAAGTGGGTAACCTGGAAGGCAAGACAAATCAAAGTGACATATTCATTGTAAGAAATGGTCTGATATCAAACCTCTAGGAGACATGGTACACAAACGCTGAATCCAATACAACTCTCTTCTCAATTATCGATTATCAGTATCACCCCACCTTCCTGGGAGTCTTAACATGTTCAATGCCAATTGAAAGAGAGCTACATTGGCATCGAAAGAGCTTGACGGCGGCAAATCCTCATCCTGGTAGACATAGTCAGTCGGACTACCGCCATTACCACTATAGGCTAGTAAATCAAACAATATTTAGATTTCCAGGGATAAACTAGATGGCTGTTAGCTTGTTAATTACTAGCAATACTGACATGGTCCATCAATCAATGTAGCCTATCATGTCTGTCAGCAGCAACGGTGAAATACTTATTAACAAACATTTTTTAAAGGGGATGTGCGCTAGGTAGGGCTACATTGGTTGAAGAAAAAAAGTACATTAGGTCTACTTCCCAAAGTAGTGTAGTTATACGACTTATCAAGTATGTAGTACAATAGAGAAATAATGCACAAAGTAACCTGGTGTCAGGAAAATAACCTCACACTCCACGTCAACAAAACAAAGGAGATGATCGTGGACTTCAGGAAACAGCAGAGGGAGCACCCCCCCTATCCACATCGACAAGACAGTAATGGAGAAGGTGGAAAGTTTTAAGTTCCTCGGCGTACACATCCACCCACACAGACAATCTGAAGAAATTTGGCTCATCACCAAAAACACTCAAACTTTTACAGATGCACAATCGAGAGCAACCTGTTGGGCTGTATCACCGCCTGGTACGGCAACTGCTCCGCCCACAACCGTAAGGCTCTCCAGAGGGTAGTGAGGTCTGCACAACGGAATTACCGGGGGCAAACTACCTGCCCTCTAGGACACCTAAACCACCCGATGTCACAGGAAGGCCATAAAGATCATCAAGGACAACAACCACCCGAGCCACTGCCTGTTCACCCCGCATTCATCCAGAAGGCGAGGTTAGTACAGGTGCATCAAAGCTGGAACCGAGAGACTGAAAAACAGCCACTATCTCAAGGCCATCACTACCATTGAGTGGCTGCTGCCAACATACTGACTCAAATCTCTAGCCACAATAATAAAAAAATGGATGTAATAAATGTATCACTAGTCACTTTAAACAATGCCACTTTATATAATGTTTACATATCCTACATTACTCATATATCTCATATGTATATACTGTACTCTATACCATCTACTGCATCTTGCCTATGCCGCACGGCCATCGCTCATCCATATATTTATATGTACATATTCTTATTCATTCCTTTACACTTGTGAGTATGAGGTAGTTGTTATGTAATTGTTGTATTACTTGTTATCACTGCACGGTCGGAACTAGAAGCACAAGCATTTCGCTACACTCGCATTAACATCTGCTAACCATGTGCTTGTGACCAATAAAATTTAATTTACAATTTACAAAAGCACGTTAAATATATTCACATGAGTGCAGCACACATAGCCTAGTTTCATCGGAATATCATCTGCAGGCAGCAAAAGTGTGCAGCTCTCAACTGGTTTTGGCATGGGGTATCTCACAGAAGAATGACATCAGTAGCCGGTAGGGTAGGAAAGCAGTTTCCACCAGTAAAATCTAATGCTAACTCAGGCAACAATGGGTATGCAAACCAGGTATTGAAAAAGTTTAGTCTGAAGTGTTGGTTAGTAGGCTACGTGGGATGCGCAAATGTCATCATGCACTGTTCGCATCAGGGGCATTGACATGGATAGACATGGGCCAGGGTGGTCAGAGGACCACCCACTGGGGAGCCAGGTCCCGAGGTCGATCAAATCAGTTGTGTGGTTTAAGTAGTGTTGTGGACTTAATCCATCAAATCGTAGAAAAAAATACTATGTAAAAATAAAATAAAAAGTAGTATAGAAAAAAAATTAAAAAGGGTGTGATTTTGAGAGTGAAAAGCTGAAAAATCTATAGGAAAATGTGATTTATTTTTTTAAACATACGGGTTCCTTTCCTTCGCAGGGTGCCTTTCCTTCGATGGGCATGCCCTTTGGGAACTTTTTGGAAAAATGTTTGTACACGCACTTCTCCAGGAACCCCTACACCACTGCATAGGGCCAATGGAAAGACAGCAGTCACACAAAGCATGATGTTAAAGCATAAGCAGTACATAAACTCGGACATAATACACCAGTAGGTCCCAATCATAAGAATACAAAAACACAACCATTAAACATTTCCCAATTGAAATGTATAACTATTACTTCCCAAACCAACAAAAACATTTCACGTTTAGCACACAAAGTAACCGGTGACCTAAAGTTTAATGTGGAACTGACTGCGTTGGAACTAATTTGCAGATTTGAAACAAACAGACAATCATAATATTAGTAAAAAAATATCAAATTCCCAATTTGTGCTACAAAACCAACTGAATCTCACTTTAGTTGGTCTCGAACACAAGACAACACTGTTACAATCATTTATTCAACAATCCCTTGAAAACGGCACGCAGTGGTGGAGCTACCCCGGGTCTCCTTTCACCCCAAGAGACAAATGGAATGCTCTGCACCTTAGCAACATTTTATTGATAACGATCTTGAGAACAGCAGCCTGTTTCGGCCCATTCAATGTGAGTGGAATTCAAATGAAATGTACCATTCTGAGAAATAGCACATTCCCAATCATCTTCCTACCTCTAAGATTATCTTGGCTCCTCTTGGGTCTTTGAGATTTACAGCAACGCTCTACAGACAGAATCAATACATTGTTAAAACAAACATAAAATATTTTTCAGGCAAAATTCATATACATCAAGTAAAGCAAACAATAGCAACTTTCAATGTGACAATACAAGACACTGCTTCTTGTACATGTAACTGATGTGATCTAGTGAGCTGTGTACACTAGTAGTAGTATAGTAAGTAGAGTTACCGCCCATGACCGTATTTGTTAGTGACAGAGACATGGTTGTTGAATTTGATCCATTTTAAGTCCTGTGGCCTTCACCGAGCTAGTTCCTAGGCGAAAGCTATCATAAAAACTTTGACAATACGGAACATCATAAGGCCTTACTTTGATGGCCTAGTTTTACCCTAACACAGGGGTGTTAGGAATTTCCTAGTTTACAGGCTACATTAGGCCTGCAAGTCACATAAAGCTGTCTTGCAAAGTGATTGGTGATTCTATTGGAATCCAGAGTTCCAATAGAATCCAACAGTTGGAATAGTATTCACCTGCATTCAGAATGACTGTCAAGGTTAGGACAATTGAAAAAGGACACGACCTAAACCATTTAAACTGGAACAACCATTTCAGTAACAGGTGCAATAAATCTAGCTGATTGGGTTAGTTTAGAAAAAGGTATGTTATTTATCTTTGTGTAGCTTAAGAAAAGGTCCAACGCAGCAGTTTTTATCTCAATATCAAATCATTTTGGGGTAAGAATTAAGTACCTTACTGTAATTATTTGCAATTGCAAATGGTCAAAAAGAAACAAAAATAGCTTCTTAGCAAAGATACATTTCTCATGCAAGAATTCTGCTAGGACTGGCAATAATTTTGCTAAAACAGGTATTTTCAAACACCTATTACACTAAAAGGGCATTATCATAGTTTTCACAGTATTACTACAACTTTTGTGCACTGGGCTTTTAAGATTAACCAAACAATCAATGTACATGCAAAAACAGATATTAAAAACAATCCCCCCCCAAAAAAATCTTCCTGTAGTAGACCATGGGAAATAGGATAATGATGGGTGTGGTTTTGATGGGAATGTTTTACTCTCTACAGAGTAAAACAATAACTCTGGTTATTAATACTAATAATGTGGTGATTTGAACCACTGAGTGTTAATTTCACTCTTTGACTATGTACAAAAAGTGATGTAATTTCTATACGGTTTTCCCAATATGGATGGAAATACCCTCAAATTAAAGCCGACAGTCTGCACTTTAACCACAGGCATTGTATAATTTAGAATCCAAAGTGTTGGAGTATAGAGCCAAAACAACAAAACTGTCACTGTCCCAACACTTTTGGAGCTCACTGTACATGTCAGAAACACCTTTGGCAGTTTTTCTTTTTTTTCTCTTTTTTTTTTACCTTTATTTTACTAGGCGAGTCAGTTAAGAACAAATTCTTATTTTCAATGACGGCCTAGGAACAGTGGGTCAACTGCCTGTTCAGGGGCAGAACGACAGATTTGTACCTTGTCAGCTCGGGGATTTCGGTTACTAGTCCAACGCTCTAACTACTAGGCTACCCTGCCGCCCCAGTGATTAGCGGTGAGTCTTCTTGCGTAAATCCGTAAGAGCTTTGCACACCTGGATTGTGCAATATTTTTCCATTATTCTTTTCTAAAGTATTCAAGCTCTGTCAAGGTGTTGGGGATCATGGAAAGACAGCAATTTTCAAGTCTTGCCATAGATTTTGAAGCAGGTTTCAGTCAAAACTGTAACTTGGCCACTCAGGAACATTCACCCTTCTTGGTAAGCAACTCCAGTGTGGATCAGGCAGTAGGAAGCTCTCTCAACCATTTATATGCAGATGATACAGTCTTATACTCAGCTGGCCCCTCCCTGGATTTTGTGTTAAACACTCTACATCAAATAATTCTCAGTGTCCAACTAGCTTTCTCTGCCCTTAACCTTGTTCTGAACACCTCCAAAACAAAAGCCATGTGGTTTGGTAAGAAGAATGCCCCTCTCCCCACCGATGTGATTACTACCTTTGAGGGTTTAGAGCTTGAGGTAGTCACCTCATACAAGTACTTGGGAGTATGGCTAGACGGTACACTGTCCTCCTCGCAACACATCAAAGCTGCAGGCTAAAGTTAAATCTAGACTTGGTTTCCTCATTCGTAATCACTCCTCTTTCACCCCAGCTGCCAAACTAACCCTGATTCAGATGACCATCCTACCTATGCTAGATTACAGAGAAGTAATTTATTTATCGGCAAGTAAGGGTGCTCTTGAGCGGCTAGATGTTCTTTACCATTCGGCCATCAGATTTGCCACCAATGCGCCTTATAGGACACTGCACTCTATAGTCCTCTGTAAACTGGTCATCTCTGTATACCTGTCGTAAGACCCACTGGTTGATACTTATTTATAAAACCCTCTTAGGCCTCACTCCCACCTATCTGAGATATCTACTGCAGCCCTCATTCTCCACATACAACACCCGTTCTGCCAGACACATTCTGTTAAAGGTCCCCAAAGCACACACATCCCTGGATTGCTCGTCTTTTCAGTTCGCTGCAGCTAGCGACTGGAGCGAGCTGCAACAAACACTCAAACTGGACACCTATCTCAATCTCTTCATTCAAAGACTCAATCATGGACACTCTTACTGACAGTTGTGTTTGCTTTGCGTGACGTATTGTTGTCTCAACCGTCTTGCCCTTTGTGCTGTTGTCTGTGCCCAATAATGCTTGTACCATGTTGTGTTGTCATGTGTTGCTGCCTTGCTATTTTGTTGTCGTGGGTCTCTCTTTATGTAGTGTTGTCTCTCTTGTCCTGATGTGTGTTTTGTCCTATATCTTTTTTTATCCCGTCCCCGCAGGAGGGCTTTTGGTAGGCCGTCATTGTAAATACTAATTTGCTCTTAACTGACTTGCCTAGTCAAATAAAATATGATTTGTTAAGCCAAATCATGGGGGACATCCATTTCACTCCTGAACTGATTTAGGCTCGCCTAAAATAAAATAAAAAAGTGGTGAAAACGTTTGAAACATTTGTTATTTCATTTATTAACATTTGTAGAATTGTCTTTTCACTATGACATTGTGGAGTATTGTGTGTAGATCAATTACATAAAATGACAAATAAATCCATAAAAAAATTATACTTTGTCACACAACAAAATGGGATCAAATTCAAGGGTTGTACCTTTTTGTTTCTGTTCACACTGAGAAAATAAGCACTCTCATCACCAACAAACGGAGGTCCCCATGATCTGGTGTCGTCCCCAGCACCTGTCAGAAATGATCACTAATCAGAAAAAAATACTATTTCTAATCATTTTAAATACTTTAGCTTGATTGAGGTTTCCTGGTGCAATGGAAGCAATATAATAATTGCTTCAAAACTGAATTGAACCCAGGTCTGATGGATTTCACTATAATTACATGTCATTACATTATTAAGATGCCAGTGAAACATTGGCCAATGATCACCATTGCCTATGCTAAGGAAAGTTCAAAATCCTTCTTAAAACCTTCTTAATTAAATTAAAACATAATTCCTTCCACCCTTCTTTTAGGTTGTTGCTGATCTGACGTGATTGGGAAGCACTTTAGAATAACTCCAAGTAATAAAAGCATTTTATGGATTTAATAGTAAATAGTTTATTCATAATTTATTCATCATTACTCCATTCATAATACGTTTAATATAGGTCCTTATAAACAATTTACTAATTATTTGTTAAGTCTTTCTACGTGGCCTCATCTAAAGTGTGGGCCTTTTATACTTTATAAATGTTTTGAGTGTAATTTCTCACAAAAAGATGGACATGCCATTGTTGGACATTCCAGCAGTACCTGATGCTCTTTAATGTCTCAAAACAGCCTCAATGGTAAAATAATATGCACACAACACAGGATGTTAGAACGACTGCCCATACAAAGCAACTTCTCATTTTGAAAATGGCCTACTGTATGTGGCATCGATATGAGTCAGAAACATTTATTCTATTGTCAAAATGTACTGCAAAGTGGAAATAAAGTCAGTCTCGTCCAAAACGGAGATTTGTGAAATAGGAAACAAATGGTATGTTACAGAATGAAGGGTAATGTAACAGTTTTCCTTGTGTTGGGTTTATTTTAATCCTTCCCACATCTGGCAGCACCCAAGTAATCATACATTCGGAGTGCAGCTGCATGTGACACCATCGTAACGCCCACAGTCAATTTGGGTGGACATTCGATGTCCCTAAGGGGCAAATTACACAATGTACATGAGGGAAAAAATGTTTTTAAATTCAATAGCTACGAATCTAAATGCCTTAAAAACCTCAAAACAACTATAAATTGTAGAAATGCATATACAAATATTGAAAGCATTTAATGAGACCACAAAAAAATGAAATATTAAAATATTGTCCCATTTACAGTGCAATTTATTGACGGTACTAGCCCCAGAGATAGGCTATCTAATGTCAAACCGACTTTGCCATGGTTCCACAACAGCTGGTTGAAGCTAATTGGTGAAAGAAGTTGGCTAGCACTAGCTAGCCTAGGCGACTTCAAGACACAAGATCTGGTTAGTCTGTTTCAAGTTCTCTAGAAGGGTGAGCTGTGTACTGTTATTAAACATGTTAAACATGTTATGAATCATTATTAAAAACGTTAAAAGTTTTTATATGTGTGTGAATAACTAGGTTACCAACATTTACATATGTGGGAGAAATTATTAAGAAATTCTTAACTATTTAGTAATCCGTTATAAATGCTTTATTGTGTTGAGCTAGTTTAAAGGGCTACTCATGATTGGTGAAAACAATGCCGTGGAAGCCTTGCTTGCGCCTATCAAATGATGTTACAGCAGTGATTACTTTGAGGAAGGATGCAATCCAACAGAGCCTTCAAAATATTCACAAAACTTCATGAAATAGGTTCACATTAGTCTTACACAGCAGTGACACCATGTGGCTGCTGATTGTCAGAGTCACTGAAAACAGAACAACGTCAACAAATACTCTAGTCTAGGATAGTGTCGAAGTTGCAAGTGAGCACCTTTCGTAACTGCACGTTTACATTTTCCACTGACAACAATCAATATTTTTCCAAAATCTTACAGAATGTAACACAGAATGTGTCTCATCACTTGCCTGGTCTCTCGACTTTGATAATCTCAGCACCCATGTCTCCCAGTATCATTGTGGCAAATGGGCCAGCCAGGACCCTGAAAAAAAAGAAAATAGATCATGCACACACACACACAACGACAACCAATTTCTGGCCCACCTCCCTAACCTCAAGGCTGACGGATAACAAGCGAAGAACAATAGATTATATTGGATAATTGAATGAGAACATTTTTGTATAATTTTTTTTATTTTTATATATATATATAAATAATTAAAAAAAGAGTAGGCTATGTGAATATACCTTGTGAGGTCTAGGACTTTAACACCCTCCAGTGGTCGAACATTCTCTCCTGCGTCAGACAAATAGAGTGGTTAGACTAGTACAGCACCGGGTGCATAATAACTTGCAACAATAGAGCCTGTTGGTGGGCTATATGCCTTGATTAGCATAAAGCACATCAAGGTAGGCCTGAGACTTATGCCGGGATTTAAAATGTCAGCATTTTGGCATTTACCTTTCCATTGGCAGTTCTATCAGTCCCCCTTTGTGCTTTTTAGTAGACACTCTTATCAAGAGCGACATACAGGAGCAATTAAGGCTAAGTGCCTTGCTCAAAGGCACGTCAACAGATTTTCACCTAGTTGGCTCAGGGATTCGACCCAGCGACCTTTCGGTTACTGGTCCAACACTCTTAACCACTAGGCTACCTGCCTAGCGGTTGGCATAGCCAGAACGTGGGCATATAGAGTATCTGTCAAATAAAATAGTTATTGTAGTGCTGACAGAGAGCTTGCGCTCAACGTAGGAAGCTAGCACACAACAGAAATACTGCCATTTAAAACAGCTGAGAACTCTGAAATCTCAGACTTCCGACTTCAGTGCATTGAAGACTAAGAACTCGGAAATCAAACGAACTCCGACTGGAGATTTTTTTTATTTTGAACTGTCAGAGTTCACGGTTGTCTTGAAAGCACCAAAAAAAAAAGTTTATCACAACAGTCATAACGTCGAACAATTACACAAGGACCACAGCCCGTGAAAAGTTATCTTCACAATAATTTCAGAGTTTCTTGTCCGCTGAAAAGAAAAAAGTAAAATGGAATTGGAGTCAAAAGGAGATGGTTCCTCAATGCGGTAAAAAATGAATGGATTAAAAATGGGATGTTGGAGGAGTGTGAGAGACATTAAGTTCTACAACCTCCTAAAAGGAAGCAATTCCCAAACCTTCCATAACAAAGCCATCACCTACAGAGAGATGAACCTGGAGAAGTGTCCCCTAAGCAAGCTGGTCCTGGGGTGCTGTTCACAATCACAAACAGACCCCACAGAGCCCCAGGACAACAACACAATTAGTCCCAACCAAATCATGACAAAAAGATCATTACTTCACACATTGGAAAGAATTAACAAAAAAAACAGAGCAAACTAGAATGCTATTTGGCCCTAAACAGAGAGTACACAGTGGCAGAATACCTGACCACTGTGACTGACCCAAAGATTTGACTACGTAGACTCAGTGGGCATAGCCTTGCTATTGAGAAAGGCCGCCGTAGGCAGACCTGGCTCTCAAGAGAAGATAGGCTATGTGCACACTGCCCACAAAATGAGGTGGAAACTGAGCTGCACTTCCTAACCTCCTGCCAAATGTATGACCATAGGGATACACATTTCCCTCAGATTACACAGATCCACAAAAAATTTGAAAACAAACCCAATTTTGATAAACTCCCATATCTACTGGGTGAAATACCAGTGTGCCATCACAGCAGCAATATTTGTGACCTGTTGCCATAAGACAACCAGTGATGAACAAACACCATTGTAAACACAACCCATGTTTATTTTCCCTTTTGTACTTGAACTATTTGCACATTGTTACAACACTGTTTATAGACATAATATGACATTTGAAATGTCTTTATTCTTTTGGAACTTCTGTTAGTGTAATGCTCACTGTTAATGTTTATTTCACTTTTGTTTATTATCTACTTCACTTGCTTTGGCAATATTAACATATGTTTCCCATTCCAATAAAGCCCTTGAATTTTGAGAGAAAGAGACAGATCAAAATATACCCTATGAGTAGCCTGCTACAGTACCTTTATGGACCTTAATAGACCCATAACTGATCCAAATGGTTGGATAATCAGGACTAGGCTGTATGGTAGTCCATAGCTCCTTTCTTGTGTATTTTATTCCTCATGTTAAACAATCGTTGGAAATGACTCGTAAGCATACATTTCACGGTAAAGTCTACACCGGTTGTATTTGGCGCATGCGACAAACACAAATTGATAAGTTATTTCGGCATTAACCATTCAAAACAGGACGTTTGAGTAGTTGTCTTGCTCTTCACTATCACAGGGTTCATATCAAATGCAATACTATGCATGCCAGTCTCTCTTTTGGCTAAAAGTAAATACTAAATACTGAGTTCATTTTAGTATACTGTAAACAAATGACGTCCTTTCAGTTGAGCGTACTAGAGCTTCGCCTGTCTACCAGAAGTTGATGCTGTTGCTACGCAACCTCTTGCTAGCTTGTTAGCATAAGAAATTACTAGCTAGACATTTTACGACTTTAGGTGTGTTTGTAATTTCAATCTGGGGTGCCAGAGTGGGTGTTCATAAATTCAGCCTGTTCAAAGCGCACACTGCCTGCTCTGGCCGAGGAGTAGGGTTGATCCGAGCCTTCTGACCTCCCTCACAACCAACGGCAGTCAAGCACCCAAGCTAATTGGCTAAAGTTGGCTAGCTACTTCCAGACACATAACAGAACCCCACACTCTGACCATTTTACTCGCCCTAGCAGAGAGCGTTGGTAACTGTGCTGCTGGCAACAATTTAATTACGCTTTTTTGCCAATGTGTGTTTGTAAATTCAACAGCTATTCTGCGCTTTGGCACACAGACGAGAGTGCTCTGAAATCAGAGTAGATAGCCAGAGCAAATATTTACAAATGCACCCGAATGCACAATGTCCATTGAGAACACACAACAACTATACCACTTAGCTAAGAATGACGTGAATAATCAAGTCAATAAACATTGAGTTGTTAGATTGCATATAGTTAATATACTGGCAAGTTCAATGTAATAGTAGCCAACTAACATTGGGTAGCAAGCTAACATACCGGTACATACTGGTGTAATGATATGCTATGCGGTTCATAAAGATAGCATAACTAAAAAATTGTCAGCCAACATAACATGTAACTTATTTGAAATGTCATTACTTTATTACATTGCTCAAAATTTTCTTAACATTTGTCATAACTGGTTCAAGCAATGACTTGGTATCCGCTCTCGTTGGAATTCAGCTGCATATTTTCCTCAAATTTGAAAATGTTGAAGCCACGCCCATTTGGTGAAGAATTGCATTATGGGCCCTAAAAACCAGGAAGTAGTGTCCACTGCTTGTATGCTTCGTATTTTGGCAAATGTAGTACAACATCCGTGAACTTTTGGAATACTAACTATATCCATACTACATTCTCAATTTACATCACAAATAGTACTGTTAGCATGAGTATTCAAACACAGCTAAGGAGAAACTGAATGCACCAATTTTTGTTTTAAATTTATACAACAGGTGGGTCCAATCCTAATTGGTTCCAGCCGGTGTCTATTCCACAAGTTAACACCAGCTAAATCTATGACGTTAAAATGAATATTTACTCTGTTCCATCTGACTACGCAATCCACTGTCTCATCAGCCCAGACACTAGATAACACAGAGAAAGGCCGAACAGCTTTCCCAGTTTTGACAACAGATGCTGCTCCGGCGGGAGAAATCATTAGGCAAATATCACAGCCAGGTACACTGGCAGGTAAGTAATACTGTGAAACACTATCAGTCCACTGTTTGCACCATATATATTTTAGGTACATTTTCTGAAATTACAACCAAAAACCCTGTGTAGCACCATTAAAATAACTGTGAGAAAGCAGTGCTCGGAGGGCTGGGTCAAAGGACATTGTGTGCAGTGTCCTACCGTAGCTTGCTAGCAGCCTCAATGGTAGTGGGAACGGCATGTAGTAAACGTGGTCTGCAGATATACATAGGAGTAAGGGTCTATAAACTCAATGACTGACAGGGAGCTCTGTATTGAAGCCACCACACATCCATATTGGTTCTCCTCAATTGTAAAAAATTAAATAAAATAAATAAATAAAAGATTTGGGAAGCTATAGAAATGCATTTATTAATGTCTACATTCATTTGACACATGTATTATATTACAGACATCTTAGTGTATACTTTTAAATTACAATATGTGAGCTAAACATACAAATATATATAAAAAAAAATCCTTAAAGGTTTTTTTTTTGTACTAATGTTACTGTCCCCAATACTGCAAAATACTTGAAAACGTAATTTTGTCCTTAAAACATGTAATAGTAATACTGTAGAATTACATTTATTCCTATGGAGGACTGAGCCTACTAGGGCCAATATGTCCAACCAGTGGCTTCAAAGCCTCTCAATGGACAATACATAGCATCAGCAATCCAGGGTTTAAAAACAACATTAGTTTTGACCCGTAGCTGCGCATGGTCGGTTTTATGGGTGACTAACTTTCTTGGCATGGGGTGTAATGGTTACTCCAAACAGTTTTCCATTGGACAGTTTCAGGTAGGTCCCGCCCTATTTACTAAACCTGTCCAATAGAAACGCTAGGTTGTTGAAACGTCGGCGTGTTGATTAAAACCATGCATAGTCCTAGGTCATCAATATGTTGATGAGTGAAAAGTCTACCAGTATTTGTCCACTACACAATATCAAATATTTGTTCATGGTGTTTAGACCCTACTTAGATAAGGACATCCAACAATTTGATAATTGCTGAATAGCAGCATACTATCGGCGAGAAGTTTAATGACACATCAATTCGCTATCGTACTTGTAGGCAAGTAAAGGACAAGAAAACGACACCTCAGCTCAAATACCTGGCTGTGTGTTGGAAAGCAGCCGCCTGAGATTAGTGCGAATACTTTGATGTTGTCGAAACATACAGGGTTGAATCCCGCTGGCCAAGAGTCGAACAAATGCACCGCACTTGACGCGTGTTAGTATCTTCGACATGTTTTTGGAGTCTTTATTCAGAGCGATGTCCGTGTTGGAGTGTTAGGCCTACACTAGCCTATCAGAAGGCATTGAATAGCCCTGCCTCCTCTTGGGTGCGTTCAAGACACACTATACAAATTCCACTCTTACCGGCACAATACCATTGCATATTGAAGTGCTTGAACAGACAGTTTAAAAAAAATGATTGTCTCATTTCTTAATTAAGTCATTTTTGGTGATGTCTAGTGCTGTAGGTAGAAGACAATCACAGACAGCAAGAAAAGTTCGGGGTCCACGCCTTGGTTCTGCTTCCCCCACATGGATAGGGTAATACGGGGTAGCAGAACCAGCTAAGAACAATGTCTAATTGCTGACACAAAAAGCAACGTTTGGAGAAAAAAAAATGGTAGGTGAATGACGGTCATGCATGTATGGTCGAATAAACTATGAAGGGAAATAAATGGCTACAGTTTACACTTTTTTAGTTTTTTCATGAACTGTTGTTTTTAGAAAAGGGGAAGATCATTTTAAGTACCGGAGGTGCCAGGTACCCGGTAGAAGATTATGGCGTAGGGTTTCACACAAGTGTATTAAAATCAATTTTATCCGTTCTATTTAGAAATTATTTAGTAAGAAATACTTAAAAGCTAAGTATAGTTGTCTTATTTTACTTATTTAAATAAAATATTTGGCTGAAATGGTGTCGCACATGTCACCATTAATATCTGCACTATGAGGAGATGTGATGTAAAAGTCCCTCTTTTTAACTCACATTCTCTTTGTTCTTTCTTTGTTGTTCCCTTTCAATACCATCCATTATGTACAATTGCTCTAAATATTATTTCAATAATGCAAAATTTTAAATCCCAGCAGTCTTTAAAATTACATTCAGGAGCAAAAGGTTTTCAATAGTTGTTTTTAATTCATTAAAAAAATGTGAATTGGAATATAATGTTGGACTGTAATATAACTAATAACTTTAAATAAAATTGGAATATAACACTTAATAACAATAACTTAAGTAATTAATTCAGTGTAACATTGATGTGGCAACTCTCTTATGCTCTTGCACGATTGTAATTTGTACATAGGTCACCAATAAAATAAGCTATCCCCAGTCAAATTACCTTCTACACTGCTCACACCTAATCCAGTCCCCACCTGTGACTGAAAACGGGGAGAGATGCTGATTGAAAAGCTCTCTTGAAAACATAGCTAGCTATCTAGCTATATGACATAAAATGCTGTGTAAAATAGCTAAAAGGCTTTAAAGTATCAGTCCCTAATGGAAACATTGAATAATGGAATTGAGTTACATTATCGTTTTTATATACACTGCTCAAAAAAATAAAAGGAACACTAAAATAACACATTCCAATCTCTGAATGAATGAAATATTCTTATTAAATACTTTTTTCTTTACAAAATCACACAAAATCACACAAAATTATCAATGGAAATCAAATTTTTCAACCCATGGAGGTCTGGATTTGGAGTCACACTCAAAATTAAAGTGGAAAACCACACTACAGGCTGTTCCAACTTTGATGTTATGTCCTTAAAACAAGTCAAAATGAGGCTCAGTAGTATGTGTGGCCTCCACGTGCCTGTATGACCTCCCTACAATGCCTGGGCATGCTCCTGATGAGGTGGCGGATGGTCTCCTGAGGGATCTCCTCCCAGACCTGGACTAAAGCATCAGCCAACTCCTGGACAGTCTGTGGTGGATGGAGCGAGACATGATGTCCCAGATGTGCTCAATTGGATTCAGGTCTGGGGAATGGGCGGGCCAGTCCATAGCATCAATGCCTTCCTCCTGCAGGAACTGCTGACACACTCCAGCCACATGAGGTCTAGCATTGTCTTGCATTAGGAGGAACCCAGGGCCAACCGCACCAGCATATGGTCTCACAAGGGGTCTGAGGATCTCATCTCGGTATCTAATGGCAGTCAGGCTACCTCTGGCAAGCACATGGAGGGCTGTGCGGCCCCCCAAAGAAATGCCACCCCACACCATGACTGACCCACCGCCAAACCGGTCATGCTGGAGGATGTTGCAGGCAGCAGAACGTTCTCCACGGCGTCTCCAGACTCTGTCACGTCTGTCACGTGCTCAGTGTGAACCTGCTTTCATCTGTGAAGAGCACAGGGCGCCAGTGGCGAATTTGCCAATGTTGGTGTTCTCTGGCAAATGAAAAACGTCCTGCACGGTGTTGGGCTGTAAGCACAACCCCCACCTGTGGACGTCAGGCCCTCATACCACCCTCATGGAGTCTGTTTATGACTGTTTGAGCAGACACATGCACATTTGTGGCCTGCTGGAGGTCATTTTGCAGGGGTCTGGCAGTGCTCCTCCTGCTCCCCCTTGCACAATGGCGGAGGTAGCGGTCCTGCTGCTGGGTTGTTGCCCTCCTACGGCCTCCTCCACGTCTCCTGATGTACTGGCCTGTCTCCTGGTAGCACCTCCATGCCCTGGATACTACGCTGACAGACACAGCAAACCTTCTTACCACAGCTCGCATTGATGTGCCTTCCTGGATGAGCTGCACTACCTGAGCCACTTGTGTGGGTTGTAGACTCTGTCCTTTATTGGGTGTGTCTTGCTAATTGCCTATAATTTCCACCTGTTGTCTATTCCATTTGCACAACAGCATGTGACATATTGACATATTATTGTCAATCAGTGTTGCTTCCTAAGTGGACAGTTTGATTTCACAGAAGTGTGATTGACTTGGAGTTACATTGTGTTGTTTAAGTGTTCCCTTTATTTTTTTGAGCAGTGTATTTTACCCCAGACGATCTGGTAGTAAGGTTGCTATCTAGCACTCCAAGCAGCTTATGCTAACTAGCTAGCATAAACTAGCACTAACTGGGTTAGAAATAGTCTAAATGCCAGGTAGACACACATTCATAACCATAAAGAGGTAACTAGTCCCCCTAGTAGGGGGGCAGGGGCGAGTTTCCCCCAACACACTCATCCAACATCCAACAGTGGTTTGCAAAAGTATTCATCGCACTTGGCAATTTTTCCTGTGTTGTTGCCTTACAACCTGGAATTAAAATAGATTTTCTTTGTGGGTTTGAGTCATTTGATTCACACAACATGCATACCACTTTGAAGATGCAAAATATTTTAAAACAAGAAATAAGACAAATAAACAGCACTTGAGCGTGAATAACTATTCACCACTCCAAAGTCAATACTTTGTAGAGCCACCTTTTGCAGGGATTTTTGCCCATTCTTCAAGGCAAAACTGCTCCAGCTCCTTCAAGTTGGATGGGTTCCGCTGGTGTACAGCAATACTTAAGGCATACCACAGATTCTCAATTGGATTGAGGTCTGGGCTTTGACTAGGCTATTCCAAGACATTTAAATGTTTCCCCGTAAACCACTCCAGTGTTGCTTTATCAGTATGGTCATTGTCCTGCTTGAAGGTGAACCTCCGTCCCAGTCTCAAATCTCTGGAAGACTGAAACAGGTTTCCCTCAAGAATTTCCCTGTATTTTAGCACCATCCATCATTCCTTCAATTCTGACCAGTTCCCCAGTCCCTGCCGATGAAAACATCCCCACAGCATGATGCTGCCACCACCATGCTTCACTGTGGCTGCAGCTCCTTCAGGTTTATCTTGTGACTCTTTGTTGCCTCTCTGATTAATGCCCTCCTTGCCTTGTCTGTGAGGTTTGTTGTGGTGCCAGATTCTTTCCATTTTTTTATAATGGGTTTAATGGAGACTCACATCTCCCTCACTAGCATTAAGCACCAGCAGTCAGAGCAGCTTACAGATCACTGCACCTGTACATAGCCCATCTGTAAACAGCCCATCTATCTACCTACCTCATCCCCATACTGGTATTTATTTATTTATTTTGCTCCTTTGCACCCCAGTATCTCTACCTGCACATTCATCTTCTGCCGATCTACCATTCCAGTGTTTAATTCCTATATTGTAATTACTTCGCCACCATGGCATATTTATTTCCTTAACTTACCTCATTTGCACTCACTGTATACAGACTTTTTGTTTTATTTTGTTCTACTGTATTATTGACTGTGTTTTGTTTATTCCATGTGTAACTCTGTGCTGTTATATGTGTCGAATTGCTACGCTTTATCTTGGCCAGATCGCAGTTGCAAATGAGAACATGTTCTCAACTAGCCTACCTGGTTAAAAAAAGGTGGGGAAAAAAAAAAATGGTGCTCCATGGGATGTTCAACATTTCTGATACTTTTTTATAACCCATCCCTGTTCCACAACAGGTCCCTGACCTGTTTGGAGAGCTCCATGGTCTTCATGGTGTCGCTTGCTTGGTGGTGCCCCTTGCTTAGTGGTGTTGCAGACTCTGGGGCCTTTCAGAACAGGTGTATATACAGTTGAAGTCAGAAGTTTACATACACTCAGGTTGGAGTCATTAAAACTTGTTTTTCAACCACTCCACAAATTTCTTGTTAACAAACTATAGTTTTGGCAAGTCGGTTAGGACATCTATTTTGTGCATAACACAAGTAATTTTTCCAACAATTGTTTATAGACTACTATTTCACTTATAATTCACTGTATCACAATTCCAGTGGGTCAGAAGTGTACATACACTAAGTTGATTGTGCCTTTAAACAGCTTGGAAAATTCCAGAAATGATGTCAAGGCTTTAGAAGCTTCTTATAGGCTAATTGACATCATTTGAGTTAATTGGAGGTGTACCTGTGGATGTATTTCAAGGCCTACCTTCAAACTCAGTGCCTCTTTGCTTGACATCTGGTTCATCCTTGGGAGCAATTTCCAAACGCCTGATTGCACCACGTTCATCTGTACAAAGAATAGTACGCAAGTATAAACACCATGGGACCACGCAGCCGTCATACCGCTCAGGAAGGAGACGCGTTCTGTCTCCTAGAGATTAACGTACTTTGGTGCAAAAAGTGCAATTCAATCACAGAACAACAGCAAAGGACCTTGTGAAGATGCTGGAGGAAACAGGTACAGAGTGTCTATATCCACAGTAAAACGAGTCCTATATCGACATAACCTGAAAGGCCGCTCAGCAAGGAAGAAGCCACTGCTCCAAAACCGGCATACAAACCCAGACTATGGTTTGCAACTGCACATGGGGACAAAGATCGTACTTTTTGGGGAAATGTCCTCTGGTCTGATGAAACAAAAATAGAACTGTTTGGCCATAATGACCATCGTTATGTTTGTAGGAAAAAGGGAGGCTTGCAAGCCAAAGAACACCATCCCAAATGTGAAGCACAGGGGTGGCAGCATGTTGTGGGGGTGCTTTGCTGCAGGAGGGACTGGTGCACTTCACAAAATAGATTGTATCATCATGCAGAAAAATGATGTGGATTCCTGCCGTAATCCCTGGACCATTGCTCCTGACCTTCATAGCTAGCTAGCACCCACCGAGTTACCCAGTACCGAAGTAATCCCTGAGGCCCACCTCCCGGCCTACTCAGTTGTTCACCCGGACTCCACCCAAACACGGCTAGAACCCACTACTCCACCGGATCCTTGCCGTAAGCTCTGGACCTAGGCACCGGATCACCGCTGCTACCGAGTGGCTTTGTCGACACGGCGCCCTGCCGCACCACCATGACTGGTCTGCCTTCAACCGGCCTTCGTCGGACGTCGGACAGACGCTTCTACAATCCCCGGGCTACTAACTTTAAATGCTGTGTCGCCCGCATGCTAGCGTATTAGCGACTACTCCGCGGCTTTCCTGTTCCATCTATTGCTGCCCCCTGGACCCTATGATCACTTGGTTACATAGCTGATGCCTGCTGGACTGTCCATTAATCACAGTACTCCATTCTGTTTATTTTTTTGTTTATCTGTCGGCATCAGCCGCAAACTCAGTCTTTGTGTGTAGTTAACCGACCCTCTCTGCCCATTCATCGCCATTTTACCTGTTGTTGTTGTTTTAGCTGATTAGTTGTTGTTGTCTTACCCGTTGTTGTCTTAGCTAGCTCTCCCAATCAACACCTGTGATTACTTTATGCCTCGCTGTATGTCTCTCTCAAATGTCAATATGCCTTGTATACTGTTGTTTAGGTTAGTTATCATTGTTTTAGTTTACGATGGAGCCCCTAGTTCCTCTCATCATACCTCTGATACCTCCTTTGTCCCATGACCCACACATGCAGTGACTTCACCCATTTCAACCAGCATGTCCAGAGATACAACCTCACTTATCATCACTCAGTGCCTGGGCTTACCTCCACTGTACCCGCACCCCACCATACTACTGTCTGCACATTATGCCCTGAATCTATTCTACCACGCCCAGAAATCTGCTCCTTTTATTCTTTGTTCTCAATGCTCTAGGCGACCAGTTTTGATAGCCTTTAGCCGTACCCTCATCATACTCCTCCTCTGTTCCCCGGGTGATGTGGAGGTAAACCCAGGTCCTGCGTGTCCCCAGTCACCCTCATTTGTTGACTTCTCTGATCGAAAAAGCCTTGGTTTCATGCATGTTAACATCAGAAGCCTCCTCCCTAAGTTTGTTTTACTCACTGCTTTAGCACTCTCCGCCAACACTGATGTCCTTGCCTTGTCTGAATCCTGGCTTAGGAAGACCACCAAAAATACTGAGATTTCCATACCCAACTACAACATTTTCCGTCAAGATAGAACTGCCAAAGGGGGAGGAAGCCTGCAAGTTCTGTCATACTTTCCAGGTCTATACCCAAACAGTTCGAACTTCTAATTTTTAAAATTAATCTCTCCAGAAATAAATCTCTCACTGTTTCCGCCTGCTATCGACCCCCCTCCGCTCCCAGCTGTGACCTGGACACCATTTGTGAAGTGATCGCCCCCCATCTAACTTCAGAGTTTGTTCGGTTAAACTGGGATATGCTTAACACCCTGGCAGTCCTACAATCTAAGCTAGATGCCCTCAATCTCACACAAATCATCATGGAACCCATGAGGTACAACCCTAAATCCGTAAACATGGCCACCCTCATTGACATTATCCTGACCAACTTGCCCTCCAAACACACCTCTTCTGTTTTCAGTCATCATCTCAGTGATCACTGCCTCATTGCCTGTATCTGCTATGGGTCCAGGGTCAAACGACCAACCCCCATCACTGTCAAACGCTCCCTAAAACACTTCTGCGAGCAGGCCTTTCTAATCGACCTGGCCCGGGTATCCTGGAAGGGTATTGACCTCGTCCTGTCAGTTGAGGATGCCTGGTAATTCTTTAAAAGTAATTTCCTCACCATCTTAGAAAAGAATGCCCCGTTAAAAAAATACAGAACTAAGAACAGATATAGCCCTTGGTTCACTCCAGACCCGACTGCCCTTGACCAGCACAAAAACATCCTGTTGCGGACTGCAATAGCATCGAATAGTCCCTGCGATATGCAACTGTTCAGGGAAGTCAGGAACCAATACACGCTTTCAGCAAAGGCTAGCTTTTTCAAGCAGAAATTTGCATCCTGTAGCTCTAACTCAAAAATGTTTTGGGACACTGTAAAGTTCATGGAGAACAAGAGCACCTCCCAGCTGCCCACTGCACTGAGGCTAGGTAACAAGGTCACCACCTATAAATCCATGATAATCAAGAATTTCAATAAACATTTCTCAACGGCCGGCCATGCCATCCTCCTGGCTACTCCAACCCCACCCCCCAGCTACTCGCCCAAGCCTCCCCAGCTTCTCCTTCACCCAAATCCAGATAGCAGATGTTCTTAAATTGCTGCAAAACCTGGACCCATACAAATCAGCTGGGCTAGACAATCTATCTGGACCCTCTCTTTCTAAAACTATCCACCGCCTTTGTTGAAACCCCTATTACCAGCGTGTTCAACCTCTCTTTCGTATCGTCTGAGATCCCTAAAGATTGGAAAGCTGCCGCGGTCATCCCCCTCTTCAAAGGGGTTGACACCCTAGACCCAAACTGTTACAGACCTATAACTATATCCTGCCTATCTAAAGCCAAGTTAATAAACAGATCACTGACCATTTCAAATCCCACGCTCAAGGTACTGAACGATATCATAACCGCCATCGATCCAAGGCTTCAACTCTGTCAATCACCGTATTCTTTAAAAAATATATATTTTATTGTTTTTACCCCAATTTCATGGTATCCAATTGTTTTAGTAGCCATTATCTTGTCTCATCACTACAACTCCCGTACGGGCTCGGGCGAGACGAAGGTTGAAAGTCATGCGTCCCCCGATACACAACCCAACCAAGCCGCACTGCTTCTTAACACAGCGTGCATCCAACCCGGAAGCCAGCTGCAGTGTCAGAGGAAACACCTGCACCCAGCCTGCCACAGGAGTCGCTGGTGTGCGATGAGACAAGGATATCCCTACCGGCCAATCCCTCCCTGACGACGCTAGGCCAATTGTGCATCGCCCCACAGACCTCCCGGTCGCGGCCGGTTACGACAGAGCTTGGGCGCAAACCCAGAGTCTCTGGTGGCACAGCAGTACAGCGCCCTTAACCACTGCGCCACCCGGGAGGCCCTAATCACCGTATTCTTATCGGCAGACTCGATAGCCTTTGTTTTTCTAATGACTGCCTCGCCTGGTTCACCAACTACTTTGCAGACAGAGTTCAGTGTGTCAAATCAGAGGGCATGTTGTCCGGACCTCTGGTAGTCTCTATGGGGGTACCACATGGTTCAATTCTCGGGACAACTCTTTTCTCTGTATATATCAACGATGTAGCACTTGCTGCACACCATTTCCTGATCCACCTCTACGCAGACTACACCATTCTGTATACTTCTGGCCCTTCCTTGGACACTGTGTTAACTAACTTCCAAATGAGCTTCAATGCCATACAACACTCCTTCCGTGGCCTCCAACTGCTCTTAAACGCTAGTATAACCAAATGCATGCTTTTCAACCGTTCGCTGCCCGCACCCATCCGCCCGACTAGCATCACAACCCTGGACGGTTCCGACCTAGAATATGTGGACAACTATAAATACCTAGGTGTCTGGTTAGACTGTGAACGCTCCTTCCAGACTCATATTAAACATCTCCAATCCAAAATCAAATCTAGAATCGGCATTCTATTTCGCTACTAAGCATCCTTCACTCACGCCGCCAAACTTACCTTAGTAAAACTGACGATCCTACCGATCCTCGACTTCAGGGATGTCATCTACAAAATAACTTCCAATACTCTACTCAGCAAACTGGATGCAGTCTATCACAGTGTCATCCATTTTGTTACCAAATCACCTTATACCACCCACCACTGCGACCTCTAGTCGGCTGGCCCTCGCTACATATTCGTCGCCAGACCCACCGGCTCCAGGTTATCTATAAGTCTATGCTACGTAAAGCTCCGCCTTATCTCAGTTCACTGGTAACGATAACAACACCCACCCATAGCACACGTTCCAGCAGGTATATATCACTGATCATCCCCAAAGCCAACACCTCATTTGGCCGCCTTTCCTTCCAGTTCTCTGCTGCCAGTGACTGGAACGAATTGCAAAAATTGCTGAAGTTGGAGACTTTTATTTCCCTCACCAACTTTAAACATCAGCTATCTGAGCAGCTAACCGATCGCTGCAGTTGTACATAGTCCATCTGTAAATATCCCACCCAATCTACCTACCTCATCCCCATACTGTTTTTACTTTTCTGCTATTTTGCACACCAGTATCTCTACTTGCACCTCATCATCTGCTCATTTATCACTCCAGTGTTAATCTGCTAAATTGTAATTATTCGCTCCTGTGGCCTATTTATTGCCTACCTCCTCATGCCTTTTGCACAGACTGTATATAGACTTTATTTATTTTTCTACTGTGTCATTGACTTGTTTATTGTGTTATTGCCTTGTTTATTGTTTATTCCATGTGTAACTCTGTGTTGTTGTCTATGTCACACTGCTTTGCTTTATCTTGGCCAGGTTATAGCTGTAAATGAGAACTTGTTCTCAACTAGCCGACCTGGTTAAATAAAGGTGAAATACATTTAAAATAAAAAGACTACCACACTCCCTGACAAAACTGTATCACTTGAGGGTCCTAGCTCTGTAGCGTGTATATGACACATGTGATATTTCCTGTGATATAATACCATTTGTAATAACATCATAACCAGAATTTCAGTTACTACCATTTTGTTGATTTAAAATAACTGCATGCACCACAGAAAAAAATGAAACAGCACAAAATCCTGCAGAACATTGACCCAAAATACCCGCAGTTGCGTATCACCACTACTAGATGTCAGTAAACGACCATATTTCAGTCTGCATCAAAGCCATGGAGACATACCTTGGCCATATGACTTGAAGGTATTATTTTAACATTGGCTGTCACTTATACAGACTGAGTCAGTTAATGCTTCAAACTGCCCAGCATCCAATACAGACTATAGGCTGTTTTTGTTTCACATAATGATCATTATGTGGAGAAAAATAATAATTATTTTCACTGAAAAGGATTTAATAATTTTATTGTTTTCATAATAATACAAAAATAAATACTGACCCCCTAAAATTATGCCAACTGACATGTCATTTAACACAATGCTGCTCACCTCCTTCTTCAGTTGCGAGTGGAGCTGGTTCAGGGGTATGGGGATGGGGAGACAGGGCTGCTGAGCCTGAAGCTGCATCTGTTGGGCCTGGCACCAGACGGGGGGCAGGGACAACTGATTTAGTATGAATAGCTTGCGAAACATTTGCCTGCATTGATTAAATGTCGGCTAAAAGAGGAGCGAAATGTAAACACTCAGAAATTTCTGTGAAGATATTAAATAACTAATGTTAGGGGAGCAAAAGTAGCCTATTTAACTTTGGACTAAACTAACAGATTCATTTCCACCACTAATGGACTGCACCCACCTTCCTCCTCACTCGCAATTCACTGCTAGCAAGTAACGTTCGCGCATGGTTTGGAGGGGGGGAGGGGAGTTGCCAAAAACAAGAAAAGAAAAATAAACCGTTCGTTTTATTAGTACATTCTAAATAAAATATTATATTAATGATGATAGGTTAATAATAAAAAAATTAAAAATTATACCTAATGCTCTAATGATTTTTTTAGGGCCCCTGTCAGTCATAGGCCCTTAGAATCGTCCTAACTTTTTGTTTTTGTAAGAAGTGTTGACATGCTGAATGCACCAAGGTGTCTGTTTAAACTACTAGCGCACAGCTTGAACACCCATGCATACCCCACAAGACTTGCCACCAATGGTCTCTTCACAATCCCCAAGTCCAGAACAGACTATAGCAGGCGCACAGTATTACATAGAGTCATGGCTACATGGAGCTCTATTCCACATCAGGTAACTGATGCAAGCAGTAGAATCAGATTTTAAAAACAGATAAAAATACACCTTATGGAACAGAGGGGACTGTGAAGAGACACACACATGCACAGACACACATGATTAGACATGCAATCTACACACACTCTACACACACGTACATGTGGATGTTGTATTGTAAATATGTGATAGTGGAGCAGAGGCCTGAGGGAACACAGTACATGTATTGCGTAAAGTGTTATGAAATGTCACATAATATTTTAAACGGTATATAATTGCCTTAATGTTGCTGGACCCCACGAAGAGTGGGAGCAGCTAATGGGGATCCTTACTAAATACAAATACAACAGATACATTTTTAGATGGGCACAGATCAGAGGTTACAAAATAATTCCAAGAATATGTGTATATGGTATGGTAATTCATCTGTGGATGGTATATCATATCACCCTGGCACTGGGAGGATTTGGCCATACTTCCTAACTGAGCTGCGGGAGAGAATGGAATCTGCTCAGAATATCACTGTGATGCCAAATATAATTTTAAAACGGCCACAGAGTTAATTCGCTGAGCTGTGAGAAAACTATGCATAGATCAACAACATCACGTTCACTCCACATTAGTGGCCTGTGGGACAGAGTGAAAGTCTGTGCAAAAAAATATCCTGATCATCCACCCTATTTGCAACAACGCCCTTAAGTAATTCTGCTAGTAATAATAATATCGCAAAGAATGTAACTTTCTGGGCAAATTGAACAACTTTTGGTTCGAATCAAATCAAAATCAAATCAAGTGTTATTGGCCACATACACATGGTTAGCAGATGTTATTGCAAGTGTAGCGAAATGCTTATGCTTCTGGATCCGACAGTGCAGAAGTATCTAACAGATAACATCTAACAATTCCACAACAAAACCTAATCTAGTAAAGGAATGGGATGAGAATATATAAGTATAAAATATATAGATAGGGCACCATCATGTTATAGGTATGCTTGTCACTGGCAGGGACTCGGGAGTTTAGTCAGGACCAAAATAAATATGAAAGGGGCAAATCCCAGGTAAAAACTATTTGCCTGTGCGCTTCTCTCTGGGGCAACAGGGAGAGCTTGCTCTGACCCCCATTCATCCTTATCCATGTCTTCTGCTTCCTCCTTCAGGGTGAAATTGTGCAGAAGACATGCAGCTCTAAAAACAATAGTTTTCTCAAGGGAATAATAACCTGGGTGGAACTGTGATGTATTTTTCTATACCTTACTAGTCCAGTTGGATGGCCATTATTATACCTTTATTTAACTAGGCAAGTCAGTTAAGAACTAATTCTTATTTCCGATGACAGCCTAGGAATAGTGGGTTAACTGCCTTGTTCAGGGGCAGAACGACAGATTTTTACCTTGTCAGCTCAGGGAATTGATCTTGCAACCATTCGGTTACTAGTCCAGTGCTCTAACCACTAGGCTACCTGCCGTATGGCGTGAGGAGATATGTTTTCAGAGAGTATGCAGAATCGCCCAGGATGTGAAACTGTGTGTGTTTGAGGTGGATGTAAAGAAGGCAGTTTCTGTTAACTCTTCCATCATGCACTGAGCCTAGTATAGATGTCCAAGAAGCACATTGTTTTCATCTATGTATGTATCTTAATTGTTGGTACTGGTATGGGGATGTTTGTGCCATGTATGGCTCCAATGACTCCAGGGAAATTTGTGTTGGAGGGAAAGGCTCTTGACCTCTCAGGGAACTCAACGCTAGGGCCATTTAACAAATTCCTCTCTTGTTAGAGAGGACTGTACAAACCTTCGATGGTCACTTCTGGTCACCCTCACGGACTCCACAGTACCCAATGCTTACTTCACAATCTTTGAAACATCAAACGGATCTCCCAGGTACATCTTTCTTATCAATAAACCCCACTCCTACTCCAGACTGAGAACCGTTCGGATGCTACAGACTTGAATGTTTGAATGTTGAATGCCAGCCCAGGACCTCCACATGCAGCTTCTTCACCTGCAGGATCATCTGAGGTGGAGTGTGGAGGGGTGCTGAGGAGTATTTCTGTCTGTAATAAAGCCCTTTTGTGGGGAAAAACTCATTCTGATTGGCTGGGCCTGGCTCCCCAGTGAGTGGACCTATGCCCTCCAAGGCCTACCCATGGCTGTACCCCTGCCCAGTCATGTGAAATGCATAGAAAGGGCCTAATTAGTTTATTTCAATTGACTAATATCCTTATATGAACTGTAACTTAGTCAAATCTTTGACATTTTTGCATGTCGTGTTTATATTTTTGCAGTGGTGGAAAAAGTACCCAATTGTCAAACTTGAGTAAAAGTAAAGATACCTTAATAGAAAATTACTAAAGTAAAAGTGAAAGTTACCCAGTAAAATACTACTTGAGTAAAAGTCCAAAAGTATTTGGTTTTAAATATACTTAAGTATCAAAACTAAATGTAATTGCTAAAATATACTTAAGTACTTAAAGTAAAAGTATAAATAATTTCAAATTACTTATATTAAACAAACCAGACGACACCATTTTATTTTTTATTTACGGATAGTCAGGGGCACACTCCAACACTCAGACATAAACGTAGCATTTGTGTTTAGTGAGTCTGCCCGATCAGACGCAATGCGGATGACCAGAGATGTTCTCTTGATACAGTAAGTGCATGAATTTAACCATTTTCCTGTACTGTTAGCCATTCAAAATATAACAAGTACTTTTGGTGGTCAGGGAAAATGTATGAAGTAAAAAGTACATTATTTTCTTTAGGAATGTAGTAAAGTAAAAGTAGTCAAAAATATAAATAGTAAAGTAGAGTACAGATACCCCCCAAAAATGACTTAAGTAGTACTTTACACTACTCTATTTTTGTTCAGTATATGTGAATACAGATTTGAAAAAAGTACTACTTTTTCAAATCCAGAGCGATTTACAGGAGCAATTAGGGTTAAGTGCCTTACTCAAGGGCACATCAACAGATTTTTCACTGAGTCAGCTCTGAGATTCAAACAAACAGCTCTTCAGTTACTGGCCCAACCTCTTAACCGCTAGGCTACCCACCATATGTATTTCAGGCCTTATTTTGAGGTCCTAGATTTACCCTAATACAGGGGCCTGAAACTCATACACATAATTTTTTACCAAAACCACACCCATTCCACTTTTTAAAAATGATAACATATTCAATTAGGATCTCACTTGGTGAAGTCATTGTTCAAAGGACTCAAAGTGGATGAATTCAACAACCATCTCTGTCACCAACCAATGCAGTCATGGGCAAGGCAATCTGGGAAATATTTGAATAAGCTTTACACTAAGCAATGTGTTTGATTTAACACTGTTTAACACTGTAACTTTCAATTTCAACACGAAGTGAAGAAGATAACCTAGCCTTTAAACCAGAAAAGTGTGGAGCGTTAGCTACATGTTGGAAATTATTGAAACATTGAATCAACACGAGATGAAGAAATAAACCCACCTTCCTTTAGACTAGAAAGACATGAGACCAAACCCCAGTTGTACCACGTGACCACCCAGATGACACATTTGAAATGGTTAGAAAACATATGTCTTCTGCCTCCCGGGTGGCGCAGTGGTTAAGGGTGCTGTACTGCAGTGCCAGCTGTACCACCAGAGACTCTGGGTTCGCGCCCAGGCTCTGTCGTAACCGGCCATGACCTGGAGGTCCATGGGGCGATGCACAATTGGCCTAGCGTTGTCCGGGTTAGGGAGGATTTGGCCGGTAGAGAAATCCTTGTCTCATCGCGACTCCTGTGGCGGGCCGGGCGCAGTGCTAACCAAGGTTGCCAGGTGCACGGTGTTCCTCCGACACATTGGTGCGGCTGGCTTCCGGGTTGGATGGCGCTGTGTTAAGAAGCAGTGCGGCTTGGTTGGGTTGTGTATCGGAGGACGCGTGACTTTAAACCTTCGTCTCTCCTGAGCCCTTACGGGAGTTGTAGCGATGAGACAAGATAGTAGCTACTAAAACAATTGGATACCACGAAATTGGGGAGAAAAAGGGGTAAAAAAAAACAAACATATATCGTTAAAAAACTTCTGCCATGGTGCCCCAAATTCCTAATGAGTTAATGATTTAATTTAATCGGGTAACAATTAAACATGGTTAGTGGATTAAATAAATAACAGTCATCAGATTAATGAAAGCCAAGTCACAACAGCCTCATTCCTATGCTACCAAACAGTGGTCATCAACCTGTTCTACACTTTTGTTAAATTGAAACATTTGTTTTCCTCCTTCACAGGAAAGACAAGATGGTGATTTTCACAAGAGCAACAAGTGACGTGAATGCACTTTTTATGTATTACATTTTATAAATTAAATTATACATTTTATAAATTAACTTTTAAAGCTCACAATATGTGGACTATGCATTAAATATACTTGTGTCCAATAAACCCTTGACTACCATGCTTGGTGCAGAGCTTGTTTTTGTTTGCTTGTTGATTGGGACAGTCAAGGGCCCAAATTAGGTTAGCAAAGGGAGAGTGTATTACTGGAAACTTCCTGAATTTTGGTAACTTTCAAGTAAGAAATAATAATTATACAATTACTTCTAGTGGCATTTTGCGGTACTTCAGATTATCTTTGGCCCTCTGTGACCTAATCACATGTAAAATATATTAAAGGAGTTTCAAGCAAAATAAATAGAATGACAAAGCTGTAAAATATTATTCTAAATATATACCATCAACTTGGTGAATAACATTGTTTAATGAGGATTTCAGCATTAGATATCCTTTATATATTTTTACACATGTATTTATTCATCTTTGTTGTGAATGTTTTGGTGGCAGTTGTGAAAGAAGTCCATAGTTGGAAGAGTTGCAGTTATTTGAATTAATTATTTGTTGGTGCATGCTTAATGATTTTATGTTCTAGATGGCTCTTTTTTTTTTCCAAAGAGTGCACTTCAGTTCTTTGTCTTGCCCATTCATCCTCTAAATGGCACACACACAATCCATGTCTCAATTGTCTCAAGGTTTAAATATCCTTCTGTCTCCTCCCCTTCATCTACACTGATTGAATTGGATTGAAAAAATTGGATAAATAAGGGATTATAGCTTTCACCTGGAGTCACCTGTTCTTAAAATAAGGGAATCAAATTTGCAAAGGACAACTTCTCATTTATTTTCTCAAGTCTTAGATGCTTCTCTTCTCTTCATCGCCCCCTTATGGAGTCTTCCTCGTGGAACAGCACCATAATGTCCCATCTTCAGACAGAAGAAAGAGCAACTTTTGTTCATAGTTTGAAATGGAATCATAGACAAAAATCGTTTACATTAAAAAATATATTTTTTTAAAGTTTCAAATTATGTCTGGGGACTGGAAAGTTTATTTTGACAAATCTGACAACATAACCCAGTGCAGGCAAGGAGGAAGTTTGGGCTTCTTCAGTGGAACGGTATGATTTCCCCTCAGAGTTGGGATGTTGGGAAGAGAGGCGGAGAGAGTGATCGAGATCCTCAATGGTCTCAAATCTCATATCTCACAAACAGACGGACTGCATTCTCACTCGGGCTACCTTTTTCATTTTTATGAAGTGTACATGATGGGTGAATTTGAATATGATTGGCTCTCAAGGGGGTTTGGCTCTCAAGGGTGGCTAGAAATAATTGGTATTTCTGTCTGGTGGTATAACAGAGGTACTGGTTGTGTCCCAAATGGATCCCTGTCCCCTATATAGTGGATGGTTCAGGTCAAAAGTTGTCCACTAAATGGAGAATATGGTGCCATTTGGGTCACACTAATGTGTGCATGGATGCCACACATGATTCCACATAGCAGGGTAGCAAAAAAACAGCTAGCGCCAACCCTGATTGGGAACCTTTGGGTGAGTGTCTTGCTTTAAATAATTTCCCTTCACTGTGTGCAGTGCTTCCATCCCAAATGTCACCCCATTCCCCAGCATAGAGCCTTATGCACCCTGGTCAAATTGAGTGTACTAAATAGGGAATAGGATGCCATTTGGCCCATTCTGTTTTTATGCAGGCATATGTGTTGTGGGCAGTGGGGTGTGTAAAACCCATAGGAAGTTTAAGAACATCTATCCTTGATCCATACATTTTTAGAGTGATTCTGTCAAGCTGTCGGTCGGGGAGGTTTCTCACAAGAGTGGCAGAGTGGAGTGTCACACGGTTCAAGTGTTTCTAGACGCTCATCAACTCCTGCTGCTCGGAGATGAAGAAGGGTGTGTGTGTGTGTGTGTGTGTGTGTGTGTGCTCCCTCACTCTAAGATGATGAAGTGGGATCTGAATAGAAGATTGCTTGTGTTAAATAGATAGTTCACCAAAATTACACTAACACATTGGTGGATACCTTGTCCATACACTGGCTACAGGGTAAGGAAACAATGTCGTTTTGTAATTTGAGTCAACTCTCTCTTTAACCTTCTACTGCAGTGGGCTAAATCAGGGTCACAGTGTTTCTTGGTAGTCTTAAATCTACTTTGAAACAAAATAATATATATCTCACACACATGGTTATGGGCTGAAAAAAAAGGACACCTGTACCATGTCAGATATAGTTGAAATGTATTAAATTTTGAGTTTGCGTTGCGATATTACACTTGATAAAAATCACAGTTGGCAGTTGGGTTGCTTGAATAACCCAAAATGTTGGTTTGGATTACCCAAACATGGGTTAATTTAGGTTATTTTCACGAGGCTTGGCTTATTATGGGCTAGTTATTTTTGGCAACCCGTGAGAGTAAACGTAATTCCTGTTCAGTCAATTATGTTTTTCATGAAATTAGATGATAAATCAAAGTATGAAAAATGACTGTTGCTTTTACGCTGGTAAAATTTGATCATAAAGTTCCTGGTCCCCTCCCCCATGTCAAACAATTAGATTAATTATTAAGGGGACAAGGTGACATCAACTTAACTTTCATTTTAATACACCCATGTTAACATATTCTCTTACCTAATTTAAATAAGTACCACCTTGTAACTAACATCGGAGAAGGCGTGTTTGCAGATAGGCATGGTTCCATGCCTGCAAATGTCTGCAAATATAATACATTTCCCCTTTCATCTGTGTCTGTTGTTAAATGGTTACTGGCTAGCTAGGTCTTCAGCCAGCATGGAACAGGAACTCCGATGCAGTTTTTAGGTCAACACATTCGTCAGTGCTGCTGTGAACCACAATCCAAATGGGAGACATAAAAATATATAACTGATGAAATGTCAATGTTTGAGTTGCTTTGTTACTGCAACACTGCATCCACGTTAATTGACATAGGTGTTTCAAAGTGCTGTCAGTCAATGTGAGCTCATGAATAAAAGCTCCCCGCCGACTCAGTCTCTCTTTATAAACTTCCTGGTAGTTAGCCTACGAGAAAAACTCATTTTCAGATTGACTGTTCAGGACCTTTAACTTCGTACACTGCAATTTGACATTTTCCTTGAATATTTTAGAACATTACAAAACTCTAATATAATATAAAAAATATTATTTGCATATTGTATCAGTGATAACTAGCCCGACATTTGTATTTGCATTGGATCTTAAACTCATACACTTGTGTAAGCCTCAGGAAAGCTACAAATGCCAGTGTTAAACCTTAACAAGTTAACTGGAATGACATTTACTCTCAAGGGGAGCCAATAAGAATGATCAGGAAAAACACACCCCTACTAAGCCACAACTCCCATCTTCTGATCTGACCTGCTGGGTCATATCTCAGTAACCCAGCATCCATAACTCAGCCTCAACAACCCAACCTTGTTTTTTTTAAAGAAAACAAACCAACTAAGTGACCCAATGCCTGCAATCCAGGAATTGGGTCATCCAAACAACCCAGCATTTTTTAGAGTGCATGTAGCGAACGTCACTAGAAAGCTAAAATTGGGAAGTGTATGTGCGTGTGTGTGTGTGTGTGTGTGTGTGTGTGTGTGGACAAGTTAGGACTTGGTTGATGGGTCAGAGTGACTTTCAGAAACCAAGTTTGTACTACATGCAATGTGACAACTTCGAGTATGATGTTGATAAATTACTATGTGTGTGCGCGCATGCATGTGTGTGTCTGCATGACAACTTGAGCCATACATTCCATGCGATAAATGACTACATGTATTAAGTCACTCAAAAGGGCCTTCCTCTGCCAGAAATGCTTCAGGAAATGCTAAGGTTGTAACTCAGCCAGGAGGACATGAATCTTACTTTGGCTTTATATTCAAAAATTACTTTATATTCTGTAGCTCCAGGCTGTAAACTTTCAATGATTTACCACCCTCAGGAAAACATCAAGGTCTTCACACGTTTAACAGATAGAAAGAAGGAAAAAGAGACAATCATCCCAATTTTCAACAGGTTTTTATTTTTAAAACATTCACACCAGGAAATCAAGCTCTAATTTATGGATTCCACATGACAGGAATTACAGATATGCATCTGTTGGTCAGAGATACCTTTAATAAAAAAAGGTAGGGTTGTGGTCCCAAACATGCTCAATGGATGACATGTCTGATGACTATGCAGGCCATGGAAGAACTGGAACATTTTCAGCTTCCAGGAATTTTGTACAGATCCTTGGAACATGGGGCTGTGCATTATCATGCTGAAATGTGAAGGGATGTCGGTAGATGAATGGCATGACAATGGGCCTCAGGATCTCGTCAGAGTGCCCCATGGTGGCGGTGGGGTTATGGTATGGGCAGGCATAAACTATGGACAATGAACACAATTGCATTTTATCATCGTCGTGTTTCAGCATGATAATGCACGGCCCCAACGTTTATATCGGCAAACCACTCGCCCACACAATGCCATCTACCTGGTACAGTTGAAAGCGAGAATCATCCATGAAGAGCACACTTCGCCAGCGTGCAAGTGGCCATCGAAGATGAGCATTTGCCCACTGAAATAATTTACAGTTTTTTACAATCGCTTACACATGAAGTGGTACTTGAGGCACACTCAGTGAAACCATTAACTCATGTAACTAATATTCAGACCAAGTCTGCAAAACTGCAAGACCCATTATCTGCTTTACACTCAGTTTGCAATTGTAAAACACACTTTTTGCAAAACACTAAACACAGTTCTCTACATTAGACACATCATTCAAAATTAACAGGTCTTGTGTTTCGTTTGGAAAACACTGCCATTCCAAATGCCTCACTCATTTACTGATTACCTACACCCAGTGCTCACGTGTGAATACACTTATAGCTAATTTCTTCGCTTATAAATCAGAGCTTGAGCACTATAAATATGCTTCAGGTTGGCTTTCTTGGTTTGGACAACAATGGAGGCCAATTTTGGAGAGAGAGTTAGAGGAAGAGGGGGACGAGGGCAAGGAGGAGGACAAGGACAAGACTATTTGTTAATCTTCTACTGTATTTGTTTTGTCTGTTTCAGTTCATCCTGAAAACTGGATGAAAATATGTTTTCAGAAAGAAATATATTTTATTTCCCCCCCTTACATTTCTGTTTATAGTGTAAATATATACTGAATATGCATACATACTGTATATATTTGTGCACGTGTGAGTGCTATGACAAACTGCCGCGGACTCCACTGAACATGCAAAAGACACAACATAGTAGTGTTTTACATTTGTCACATCCGTGTGTAGTTGACGTGTATCAGAGCTAATCATTTGATGGTTTGTGTGTAGAGTTTTGATGCAAAAACACAATTTTGACAAGTTAAAATAGCAAAATTAACGCAGTTATAAATGTTTTTTAACGTTTAAAATACATTCACAAAATATTAAGTGTGTGCCCTCAGGCCACTAGTCTACTACCACATATCTACAACACAAAATCTACGTGTACATGTGTGTGTGTATAGTGCATATGTTATTGTGTGTATGTACAGTGCCTTGCGAAAGTATTCGGCCCCCTTGAACTTTGCGACCTTTTGCCACATTTCAGGCTTCAAATATAAAGATATAAAACTGTATTTTTTTTGTGAAGAATCAACAACAAGTGGGACACAATCATGAAGTGGAACGACATTTATTGGATATTTCAAACTTTTTTAACAAATCAAAAACTGAAAAATTGGGCGTGCAAAATTATTCAGCCCCCTTAAGTTAATACTTTGTAGCGCCACCTTTTGCTGCGATTACAGCTGTAAGTCGCTTGGGGTATGTCTATCAGTTTTGCACATCGAGAGACTGAAATGTTTTCCCATTCCTCCTTGCAAAACAGCTTGAGCTCAGTGAGGTTGGATGGAGAGCATTTGTGAACAGCAGTTTTCAGTTCTTTCCACAGATTCTCGATTGGATTCAGGTCTGGACTTTGACTTGGCCATTCTAACACCTGGATATGTTTATTATTGAACCATTCCATTGTAGATGTTGCTTTATGTTTTGTATCATTGTCTTGTTGGAAGACAAATCTCCGTCCCAGTCTCAGGTCTTTTGCAGACTCCATCAGGTTTTCTTCCAGAATGGTCCTGTATTTGGCTCCATCCATCTTCCCATCAATTTTAACCATCTTCCCTGTCCCTGCTGAAGAAAAGCAGGCCCAAACCATGATGCTGCCACCACCATGTTTGACAGTGGGTATGGTGTGTTCAGGGTGATGAGCTGTGTTGCTTTTACGCCAAACATAACGTTTTGCATTGTTGCCAAAAAGTTCAATTTTGGTTTCATCTGACCAGAGCACCTTCTTCCACATGTTTGGTGTGTCTCCCAGGTGGCTTGTGGCAAACTTTAAACAACACTTTTTATGGATATCTTTAAGAAATGGCTTTCTTCTTGCCACTCTTCCATAAAGGCCAGATTTGTGCAATATACGACTGATTGTTGTCCTATGGACAGAGTCTCCCACCTCAGCTGTAGATCACTGCAGTTCATCCAGAGTGATCATGGGCCTCTTGGCTGCATCTCTGATCAGTCTTTTCCTTGTATGAGCTGAAAGTTTAGAGGGACGGCCAGGTCTTGGTAGATTTACAGTGGTCTGATACTCCTTCCATTTCAATATTATCGCTTGCACAGTGCTCCTTGGGATGTTTAAAGCTTGGGAAATCTTTTTGTATCCAAATCCGGCTTTAAACTTCTTCACAACAGTATCTCGGACCTGCCTGGTGTGTTCCTTGTTCTTCATGATGCTCTCTGCGCTTTTAACGGACCTCTGAGACTATCACAGTGCAGGTGCATTTATACGGAGACTTGATTACACACAGGTGGATTGCATTTATCATCATTAGTCATTTAGGTCAACATTGGATCATTCAGAGATCCTCACTGAACTTCTGGAGAGAGTTTGCTGCACTGAAAGTAAAGGGGCTGAATAATTTTGCACTCCCAATTTTTCAGTTTTTGATTTGTTAAAAAAGTTTGAAATATTCAATAAATGTCGTTCCACTTCATGATTGTGTCCCACTTGTTGTTGATTCTTCACAAAAAAATGCAGTTTTATATCTTTATGTTTGAAGCCTGAAATGTGGCAAAAGGTCGCAAAGTTCAAGGGGGCCGAATACTTTCGCAAGGCACTGTATATGCACGTACATGTGTGTGTCTCTTCCCAGTCCCCGCTGTTCCATAAATCAAATTAAATCAAATTTTACTGCTTGCATGAGTTACTTCATGTGGAATAGAGCTCCATGTAGTCATGGGTCTATGTAGTACTGCGCGCCTCCCATAGTCTGTTCTCGACCTGGGGACTGTGAGGAAACCTCTGGTGGCATGTCTTGTGGGGTATGCATGGGTGTCCGAGCTCTGTGCCAGTAGTTCAAACAGACAGCTCGGTGCATTCAACCTGTCAATACCTTTCAAATACAAGTCGTGATTAAGACAATCTCTACTCCACTTTGAGCCAAGAGAGATTGACATGCATATTATTGTTAGCTCTCTGTGTATATCCAAGGGCCAGCCGTGCTGCCCTGTTCTGAGCCAATTGCAATTTTCCTAAGTCCTTCTTTGTGGCACCTGACCACATGACTGAACAGTAGTCCTGGTGCGACAAAACTTGAGCCTGTAGGACCTACTTTGTTGATAGTGCTGTCAAGATGGCAGAGTAACACTTTATTATGGACAGTCCTCTCCCCATCTGAGCTACTGTTGTATCAATATGTTTTGACCATGACAATTTACAATCCAGGGTTACTCCACGCAGTTTAGTCACCTCAACTTGTTCCATTTCCACATTATTCATTACAAGATTTAGTTAGGGTTTAGTGAATGATTTATTCCAAATACAATACTTTTAGATTTTGAAATATTTAGGACTAACATTCCTTGCCACCCATTCTGAAACTAACTGCATCTCTTTTAGGTGTTGCAGTGATTTCACTGGCTGTAGTAGCTGACGTGTGTAGTGTTGAGTCATCTGTATACATAGACAAACTGGCTTTACTCAAGGCCAGTGGCATTTCATTAGTAAAGATTAGAAAAGTAAGGGGCCTTGGCAGCTGCCCTAAGGAATTCCTAATTCTACCTGGATTATGTTGGAGAGGCTTCCATTAAAGAACACCCTCTGTTCTGTTGGACAGGTAACTCTTTATCCACAATATAGCAGTGGGTGTAAAGCCATAAGACCTAAGTTTTAACACCTATCAGCAGACTATGATCAATAATGTCAAAAGCCGCACTGAAGTCTAACAAAACAGCCCCCACAATCTTTTTATGACAAATCTCACTCAGCCAATCATCAATCATTTGTGTAAGTGACATACTTGTTTAAGGTCCTTCCATATAAGCGTGCTGAAAGTCAGTGGCCAATTTGTTTACTGTAAAACAGCATTACCTGGTCAAACACAATTTTTTCCAAAACTTTACTAAGGGTTGGTAACAGGCTGATTGGTCGGCTATTTGAGCCAATAAAGGGGCCTTTACTATTCATAGGTAGCGAAATTACTTTAGCTACCCTCCAGGCCTGACGGCACACACTTTCTAGTAGGCTTAAATTGAAGACATAGCAAATAAGAGTGGCAATATCGTTCGCTATTATCCTCAGTAATTTTTCGACCAAGCAGATGAGCTTCCTTGACATGGTTTCTGACAGTTTGTGCAGAAATTATTTGGTTGTGCAAACCCACAGTTTCATCAGCTGTCCTGGTGGCAGGTCTCAGACGATCCCTCAGGGTAGCCAGGCCAGGGCTGTGCAATCCTCAATGGGGGTGGAGAAAACACTAGAGAAATGCTCAGCCTGCAGCTATACAGAGTCTGCGTCCCAAATAGCACCCTATTCCCTACCTAGTGTACTACTTTTGACCAGAGCCCTGTCCAAAGTAGTGCACAATATAGGGAATAGGGTGCTATTTTGGACACAAACTCTGTATAGCTGCAGGCTGAGCATTTCTCTAGAGCTGTGGTGATCGCATAGCAGATAATTTAGTCCTTCCTTCCCTCGCTTGGCAGTTGTTCTGTCTTTAATACCTGGGGCTTTTAGTCTTTACTGTCTTTCGTTTGACAAATTATCCTTGTTTGTATGAAGTGTCCCTCTGTTCCTCTCAGACCTGTAGACATATAACTTATAGGGCAGTCAGGATTGGTTAGTAATGGAGAGAAGTGGGAGAGACAGCCAGACAAAGAGAAAGAAATAGAGGGGGGGATCGAGAGAGACTGCTTGGTTTTTAGAGGGATTTAAAAAAAAGCAATTTGGAGAACTGCATAGTACTTAGTTTGGAGGACCTACCGATCATATTATACTGTATAACCTGCCTTCAGTACAGGATACAGAGATTCATGTTTCAGTACGTACTTATACTGTACCACCTGGATTCGGTCTTATGTATCAAATTTGAAATGGTGTTTTTTACACTGGATAAAAGTAGAGACTCAGAGCTACAAAATGGTATATCATACACTGCATTTGAGGAACAATGGAAAAGTTATTCTGCTTTGAAAGTTGATCAACTTGTAAACTCACTTTTGAGAAAATGGCCTTTGAATGTTTTGGTATCTAGTGAAGAGCTCTTCTTGGCCTACACCCATTCAGCATCGTTCACAGCCTCTTAACCTCTTGAATCTAGGGGGCACTATTTTCATTTTTGGAAAAATAATGTCCCCAAAGTAAACGGCTATTTTGTCAGGACAAGATGCTAGAATATGCATATATTTGACAGCTTAGGATAGAAACCACTCCTCCAAAGTTTCCAAAACTGGCGAAAGCCTGAGAAAAATCCAATCAGGAAGGGACTCTTATTTAGAAAGCTCTGCGTTCCTATGCGTCCCTATTGAGCAGTGAATGAGATATCTACCAGATTCCTTTTTCTATGGCTTCCCTGATGTGTCTAGTTTCACAATACATAGTTTCAGGCTTTTATTTTGAAAAATGAGCCTGAACGTCAACATTGCGTCAGTGGTCAGCTGAAGTCTCTCAGAGTGTTTTGTGCGTAAAGGACAAATGCGGCCATTGTTTCTCTCTATCCTACTAAGAAGCCACCAGTCTAGGTTGATATATTATCGAATAGATATTTGAAAAACACCTTGAGGATTGATTATAAACAACGTTTGCCATGTTTCTGTCGATATTATGGAGCTAATTTGGAATATTTTTCGGCGTTGTAGTGACCGCAATTTCCGTTCGATTTCTCAGCCAAACGTGAAGAACAAACTGAGCTATTTTGCCTACAAAAATAATATTTTTTGAAAAAAGGAACATTTGCTATCTTACAGTGAGCCTCGTGAGTGAAAACATCTGAAGCTCATCAAAGGTAAACGATTTGATTTGATTGCTTTTCTGATTTTCGTGACCAGGTTGCCTGCTGCTAGCTCTTCATAATGCTATGCTAGGCTATCGATAAACTTACACAAATGCTTGTCTTGCTTTGGCTGTAAAGCATATTTCAAAATCTGAGATGACAGGGTGATTAACAAAAGGCTAAGCTGTGTTTCAATATATTTCACTTGTGATTCCATGAATAGGAATATTTTGTAGTAATATTTATGTCCGTTGCGTTATGCTAATTAGTGTCAGTTGATGATTAAGCTCCCGGACCCGGGATGGGTAGTACAACAACGAACACAATGCCAACAATGCCACAGTTCTGGGAATTAACTAACCATGTTCAATGTTAGCTAGCTAACACATTAGGCTCTAACTAGAAAAGCAAACGACTCTGAGATACGAATAATAACGTCAGCTAGGGAGCCAGCCAGCTAACGTAACAGTAAACTTTAGCTTAATCCTCTATGGCATGGTGTTGCCCACAAGCAACAAACTACCTTTTTGGACCTCACACCGCCCCTTTAATAAAAAATTATAAAAAAAGATATATAATATCCCCTGACATGTCTGTGTCCAATGAAATGAGGGGCTGAAGTGGGTGTGGCCTTTTGTCTGGTGGTGGAGCAGTCCTTTCAGGAAGCAAAGCCGCATGGGACACAGTGCCACCAATTGGTAAGATAAAATCACTTTTTAACGTTTAAATTGAAATAACTTTATATTTAAAAAAATATATGCATGAGTATGCAAAGAAGTATGTTTGATTGTTTAAAGACTTATTTTGGTTTCATTTATATACTAAAACTGTGTTTTTTGGTTCATTGTCTCAGGGCAACATTGTGCAGTTAGAACCCTTTTGTTGGGAGAATATCATGCTAAAGTGTGGAGATGTGCTCGGATGCTTAATTCAAATCAAAATCATATCAAATGTAATTTGTCACATGCACCGAATACAACAAGTGTAGACTCTACCGTGAAATGCTTACTTACAAGCCCTTAACCAACAGTGCAGTTCAAGAAGAAGAAAATATTTACCAAGTAGACTAAAATAAAAAGTAATAATAAAAGTATCACAATAAGAATAATGAGGCTATATACAGGGGGCACCGGTACCGAGTCTGTGTGCGGGGGTACAGGCTAGTTGAGGTAATCTGTACATGTAGATGGGGGCAAATCAAATCAAATCTGAGTTTGTCACGTGCGCTGAATACAACAGTGAAATGCTTACTTACAGGCTCTAACCAATAGTGTAAAAAAGGTATTAGGTGAACAATAGGTAGGTAAAGAAATAAAACAACAGTAAAAAGACAGGCTATACAGTGCCTTGCGAAAGTATTCGGCCCCCTTGAACTTTGCGACCTTTTGCCACATCTCAGGCTTCAAACATAAAGATATAAAACTGTATTTTTTTGTGAAGAATCAACAACAAGTGGGACACAATCATGAAGTGGAACGACATTTATTGGATATTTCAAACTTTTTTAACAAATCAAAAACTGAAAAATTGGGCGTGCAAAATTATTCAGCCCCTTTACTTTCAGTGCAGCAAACTCTCTCCAGAAGTTCAGTGAGGATCTCTGAATGATCCAATGTTGACCTAAATGACTAATGATGATAAATACAATCCACCTGTGTGTAATTGCCACAAGCCACCTGGGAGACACACCAAACATGTGGAAGAAGGTGCTCTGGTCAGATGAAACCAAAATTGAACTTTTTGGCAACATTGCAAAACGTTATGTTTGGTGTAAAAGCAACACAGCTCATCACACTGAACACACCATCCCCACTGTCAAACATGGTGGTGGCAGAATCATGGTTTGGGCCTGCTTTTCTTCAGCAGGGACAGGGAAGATGGTTAAAATTGATGGGAAGATGGATTGATCCAAATACAGGACCATTCTGGAAGAAAACCTGATGGAGTCTGCAAAAGACCTGAGACTGGGACGGAGATTTGTCTTCCAACAAGACAATGATCCAAAACATAAAGCAAAATCTACAATGGAATGGTTCAAAAATAAACATATCCAGGTGTTAGAATGGCCAAGTCAAAGTCCAGACCTGAATCCAATCGAGAATCTGTGGAAAGAACTGAAAACTGCTGTTCACAAATGCGGAATGGGAAAAAATTTCAGTCTCTCGATGTGCAAAACTGATAGAGACATACCCCAAGCGACTTACAGCTGTAATCGCAGCAAAAGGTGGTGCTACAAAGTATTAACTTAAGGGGGCTGAATAATTTCGCACAACCAATTTATCAGTTTTTGCTGTTGAGCTGTTGAGGAGCCTTTTGGTCCTAGACTTGGCGCTCCGGTACCGCTTGTAGTGCGGTAGCAGAGAGAACAGTCTATAACTTGGGTGACTGGAGTCTCTGACAATTTTATTTTATTTCCTCTGAAACGTCCGATTATATAGGTCCTGGATGGCGAGAAGCTTGGCCCCAGTGACTTGGGCCATTCGCACTACCCTCTGTAGCGCCTTATGGTCAGATGCCGAGCATTTGCCATACCAGGCAGTGATGCAAACGGTCAGGATACTCTCGATGGTGCAGCTGTAGAACCTTTTGAGGATCTGGGGACCCATTTTCAGTCTCCAGAGGGGGAAAATGTTTTGTCATGCCCTCTTCACGACTGTCTTGGTATGTTTGGACCATGATAGTTCGTTGGGGATGTGGACACCAAGGAACTTGAAAACCTCGACCCGCTCCATTACAGTCCCGTCGATGTTAACGGGGGCCTGTTCGGCCTGGCTTTTCCTGTAGTACACAATCAGCTCCTTTGTCTTGATCACGTTGAGGGAGAGGTTGTTGTCCTGGCACCACACTGTCAGTTCTCTGACCTCCTTCCTATAGGCCGTCTCATCGTTGTCGGTGATCAGATCTACCTACCACTGTTATATCATCAGCAAACTTAATGATGGTGTTTGAGTCGTGTTTGGTCACGCAGTCGTGGGTGTACAGGGAATACAGGAGGGGACTAAGTACACACCCCTGAGGGGCTTCAGTGTTAAGGATCAACGTGGCAGACGTGTTGTTGCCTGCTCTTACCACCTGGGCGGCCCGTCAGCAAGTCCAGGATCCAGTTGCAGAGGGAGGTGGTTAGTCCCAGAGTCCTTAGCTTAGTGATGAGCTTCGTGGGCTCTATAGTGTTGAACGCTGAGCTGTAGTTAATGAACAGCATTCTCACATACAGTAGGTGTTCCTTTTGTCAAGGTGAGAAAGGGCTGTGTGGAGTGCAATTGAGATTGCGTCATCTGTGGATCTGTTGGGGCGGTATGCGAATTGGAGTGGGTCTAGGGTGTCCAGGAGGATGTGTTGATGTGAGCCATGACCAGCCTTCCAAAGCACTTAATGGCTACTGACATGAGTGCCACCGGGCAGTAATCATTTAGGCAGGTTACCTTCACTTCCATGGGCACAGGGACTATGGTGGTCTGCTTGAAACGTGTAGGTATTATAGACCCGGTCAGGGAGAGGTTGAAAATGTCCGTGCAGAATCTTGACAGTCGGTCCACGCATGCTTTGAGTACATGTCCTGGTAATCCATTTGACCAAGCAGCTTTTTGAATGTTGACCTGTTAAAAGGTTTTGTTCATGTCGTCTACCGAGAGTGTTATCAAACAGTCACCCAGAACAGCTGGTGCTCTCGTGCATGCTTCAGTGTTGCTTAACTAGAAGCGAGCATAAAAGGCATTTAGCTGGTCTGGTAGGCTCGCATCACTGGGCAGTTCGAGTCTGGGTTTCCTTTTGTAGTCCATAATAGTTTTCAAGCCCTGCCACATCCAACGAGTGTCTGAGCCTGGTGTAGTAGGATTCAATCTTAATACTTTATTGACGCTTTTTTCATGGTTCGTCTGAGGGCATAGCGGGATTTCTGATGTGTCCGGATTAGTCTCCCGCTCCTTAAAAGCGGCAGCTTTAGCCTTTAGCTCGATGCGGATGTTGCCTGTAATCCATGCCATCTGATTGGAATCGGTATGTACAGTCACAGTGGGGGGGAACGTCATCGACGCACTTATATATGAAGCCGATGACTGAGGTGGTGTATTCCTCAATACCATTGGATGAATCCCAGAACATATTCCAGTCCATGCTAGCAAAACAGTCCTGTAGTGTAGCATTCATGTTATCTGACCACTTCCGTATTGAGCTAGTCACTGGTACCTCCTGTTTTGTTTTTGCTTGTAAGCAGGAATCAGGAGGATATAATTATGGTAAGATTTGCCAAATGGAGGGCATGGGAGAGCTTTGTATGCATCTGTGTGTGGAGTAAAGGTGGTCTATGATTTTTTTCCCCCTGGTTGCACATGTGATATGCTGGTAAATATTTGATTTAAGTTTGCCTGCATTAAAGTCCCCGGCCACTAGGAGAGCCGTAGTCAATGCTTTTACTATACTATCTACTGATCCTTAAAGGAATTGGACACAAGAACATTTTATGGGCTAAAGGAACATGATCGAGCAGTTAGGGTCATTCCCTCTGACAGTGAGCTTGAGGAGAGTGACAATGAGGACAGTGAGCAAATGGTCCCATTCAAGAAGAAGAAATAGATTGAACCAATACCTGCCATCAAAACCAAAGAAATTAGGCTACAAGATACTCGTCTTGCATGGCTCTGATGGTGTCCCGAAACAACTTAGAAATCTACACAGGGAGAGTTGTACATCCCCCTGAGCTAGCAGATGGGAGCAAGTGGCAATGTTGTCCTCCGCCAGCCAGCCAGCTAATGTTAGCTAGTTAAACAACAATGAACACAGTGCCAAATCATGTTTTACTACCCTGCATGAATACAGCTCTGGGATACGAATAATAAAGTCAGCTAGGGAGCCAGCTGGCAAACATTAGCTAGCTAGCTAGCTAACTCTACACTTTAGCTTGAAATGAAAATGAGAAACGTGTAATATCTTAAAATGTAGCTAGCTAATGCTAGACTATCTTACCTGTATACATCATCATGCATGATGGACGTGTCTCCCTGTCAGGAATGCCATACCACGGTTGCCCTTAGTTTGAAGATGTAATCCGAAGACAGGTGTTTTCTCCATCTCTACAGATAACATACTCTAATTCCATTGGGTTCAAAACTTGATCCTCCAGAAAGTGGAGAGCAACACTTATGCAGCTCCGCTACACAAAACATTAAAAAAGCTGTGTTCAACAGGATTACCAACACAGACTGACAAGCTCAAATAGACCGAAGACTTCTATACGGAAGACCAATCCGAACTCTGAACTCGACATGTCCAGCCCACTCATTATCTCAGCCAATCATGGCTAGACGGAAGGTCAAATAATCAAATCTAATTTTATTTGTCACATACACATGGTTAGCAGAAGTTAATGTGAGTGTAGCGAAATGCTTGTGCTTCTAGTTCCGACAATGCAGTAATAACCAACGAGTAATCTAAACTAGCAATTTCACAACAACTACCTTATACACACACAAGTGGAAAGGAATGAAGAATATGTATATAAAAATATATAAATGAGTGATGGTACAGAAAAGCATAGGCAAGATGCAGTAGATAGTATCGAGTACAGTATATACATATGAGATGAGTAATGTAGGGTATGTAAACATTATATGAAATGGCATTGTTTAAAGTGGCTAGTGATACATTTTTCCATTGTTAAAGTGGCTCGAGTGGAGTCAGTATGTTGGCAGCAGCCACTCAATTTTGAGATAGAAGCTGTTTTTCAGTCTCTCGGTCCCTGCTTTGATGCACCTGCACTGACATCGCCTTCTGGATGATAGTGGGGTGAGCAGGCAGTGGCTCGGGTGGTTGTTGTCCTTGATGATCTTTATGGCCTTCCTGTGACATCGGGTGGTGTAGGTGTGCTGGAAGGCAGGTTGTTTGCCACCGGTGATGCATTGTGCAGACCTCACTACCCTCTGGAGAGCCTTACAGTTGTGGGCGGAGCAGTTGCCGTACCAGGCGGCGATACAGCCAGACAGGATTCAATCAATTGTGCAACTGTAAAGGTTTGAGTGCTTTTGAGTTTGAGTGCTTTTTTTGAAAACCCAAATTTCTTCAGCCTCCTGTGGTTGAAGTGGCGCTGCTACGCCTTCTTCACCACGCTGCCTGTGTGGGTGGACCAATTTAGTTTGTCCGTGATGTGTACGCTGAGGAACTTAAAACTTACTACCCTCTCCACTACTGTCCCGTTGATGTGGATAGGGTGGTGCTTACTCTGCTGTTTCCTAAAGTCCACGATCATCTCCTTTGTTTTGTTGACATGGAGTGTGAGGTTATTTTCCCCAAAACACCCCGAGGGCCCTCAGTTCCTCCCTGTAGGCCGCAAACTTGATGATTGAGTTGGAGGTGTGCATGGCCACGCAGTCGTGGGTGAACAGGGAGTACAGGAGAGGGTTCAGAACGCACCCTTGTGGGGCCCCAGTGTTGAGGATCAGCGGAGTGGAGATGTTGTTACCTACCCTCACCACCTGGGGGTGGCCCGTCAGGAAGTCCAGTACTCAGTTGCACAGTGCGGTGTCGAGACCCAGGGTCTCGAGCTTGATGACAAGTTTGGAAGGTACTATGGTGTTAAATGCTGAGATGTAGTTGATGAACAGCATTCTCACATAGGTATTCTTCTTGTCCAGATGGGTTAGGGCAGTGTGCAGTGTGGTTGCGATTGCGCCGCCTGTGGACCTATTGGGGCGGTAAGCAAATTGCAGTGGGTCTAGTGTGCCAGGTAGGGTGGAGTTGATATGGTCCTTGACTAGTCTCTCGAAGCACTTCATGATGACGGAATTGAGTGCTAGTTGTTTAGCTCAGTTACCTTAGGTTTCTTGGGAACAGGAACAACGGTGGCCCTCTTGAAGCATGTGGTGACAGCAGACTGGGATAAGGGTTGATTGAATATGTCTGTAAACACTCCAGCCAGCTGGTCTGCGCATGCTCTGAGGACGCGGCTGGGGATGCCGTCTGGGCCTGCAGTCTTGCCAGGGTTAACACGTTTAAATCTTTTACTCACGTCAGCTGCAGTGAAGGAGAGCCTGCAGGTTTTGGTAGCGGGATGTGTCAGTGGCACTGTATTGTCCTCAAAGCGGGCAAAGAAGTTGTTTAGTCTGTCTGGGAGCAAGACATCCTGGTCCGCGACGGGGCTGGTTTTCTTTTTGTAGTCTGTGATTGACTATAGACCATGCCACATACCTCTTGTGTCTGAGCTGTTGAAATGCGGCTCTACTTTGTCTCTATACTGACGCTTAGCTTGTCTGATTGCCTTGCGGAGGGAATAGCCACACTGTTTGAATTCAGTCATGTTTCCGGTCACCTTGCCCTGATTAAAAGCAGTGGATCACGCTTTCAGTTTCGCGCGAATGCTGCCATTAATCCACGCTTTCTGGTTTGGGAATGTTTTAATAGTTGCTGTGGGTACGACATTGTTGATGCACTTGCTAATAAACTCGCTCACTGAAAGCGTATTCGTCATTGACGCAATGTGGAACATATCCCAGTCTACGTGATCGAAGCAATCTTGAAGAGTGGAATCAGATTGGTCGGACCAGCATTGAACAGACCTGAGCGTGGGAGCTTCCTGTTTTAGTCTCTGTCTATAGGCTAGAAGCAACAAAATAGAGTCGTGGTCAGCTTTTCAGAAGGGAGGGCTGGGGAGGGCCTTATATGCATCGTGGAAGTTAGAATAACAATGATCCAGGGTTTTACCAGCCCTGGTTGCACAATCGATATGCTGATAGAATTTAGGGAGTCTTGTTTTCAGATTGGCCTTGTTAAAATCCCCAGCTACAATGAATGCAGCCTAAGGATATGTGGTTTCCAGTTTACATAGAGTCAAATGAAGTTCGTTCAGGGCCATCGATGTGTCTGCTTGGGGGGGAATATATGCAGCTGTGATTATAATCAAAGAGAATTCTCTTGGTAGATAATGCAGTCGACATTTGATTGTGAGGAATTCTAAGTCAGGTGAACAGAAGGACTTGAGTTCCTCGATGTTGTTATTATCACACTACATCTCATTAATCATAAGGCATACCCCCCCCCCCCCCCCGCCCTTCTTCTTACGAGAAAGATGTTTGTTTCTGTCGGAGCGATGCGCGAAGAAACCAGCTGGCTGTACCGTCTCCAATTACAGTCTCTTATGTCTCTCTGGAATGCTACCCTTGCTCGGATTTCATCTACCTTGTTGTCAAGAGACTGGACATTGGCAAGTAGTATGCTTGGGAGCGGTGCGCGATGTGCCCATCTCCGGAGCCTGACCAGAAGACCGCTTTGTCTGCCTCTTTTACGGCGTCGTTGTTTTGGTTCGCCGGCAGGGATCCGATCCATTGTCCTGAGTGGTGGGCAAAACAGAGGATCCTTTTCGGGAAAGTTGTATTCCTGGTCGTAATGATGGTGAGTTGATATTGCTCTTATATCCAATAATTCCTCCCTACTGTATGTAATAAAACCTAAGATTACCTGGGGTACCAATGTAAGAAATAACACGTAAAAAAACAAAATACTGCATAGTTTCCTAGGAACGCGAAACGAGGCGGCCATCTCTGTCGGCGCCGGATTATCCGATCCAGTTGCTCGCTTTTTCTGTGGCATATCCAAGAAAGCTGGTAATTTAACCATTTTATTTGAATTTACAGATGGCACACAAGTTTGTTGTTAAGGCACAAGAAAGTTCACATGTTCGAGAAGGCATTTCTGCCAAAAAACACATTTTGATTAAAAAAATATTTTTTGTTCAAACGGCTCTCCTGTGAAGTCGTGACTTGCAACATATGCCTAGTTTCCTGAATCGGGTCACATATGATACTGTACACATCTGTATACTACCGCAAGATGTACACCGGCACAGGAGCATACTAGGTTTCTCTGTTCACAGGAACATCAGCCTGTGCTCAGTGCTGCTCTTGGATCATCTTACCCCCACCCAGAAGTAGTTTCACACACCAGCCTGATCTCATAGAATGACATTTTCAACCTCTCCCTGACAGTCTGTAATACTTACATGTTTCAAGCAAACCTCCATAGTCCCTGTGCCCAAGTCCCATAGTCCCTGTCTAAATGACTATCGCCCCGTAGCACTCACATCTGTAGCCATGAAATACTTTGAATGGCTCACATCAACATCATCATCATCCCAGACACCCTGGAACCTCTCCACTTCGCATACCGCCTCAGCAGATCCACAGATGATGCAATCTCTATTGCACTCCACAATGCCCTTTACCACCTGGACAAAAGGAACACCTCCTTGATAATGCTGTTAATTGACTACAGCTAAGCACTCTATACCATAGTGCCCTCAAAGCTCATCACTAAACTAAGGACCCTGGGATTAAACACTGTACAAGGCACACAGACCCCCTCGCACATTCGTCGAGATATGCTGAGTTTCCTTGTAGGCCTATTTGGCGGGGAAACTGTGAAGCCAGCTCTATAGCCTATTGCCGATTTCTGTTTCACATTTATTTAATAAAAGGCTCAATGTCTGTATGCAGCTTTTAATTAATTCATACATAACTGTTCTTTATATGGCCTAAAATAAACGTGTTAATATGGGCAGAATATTAGCTATAGGCTATAGCATACCGGATTTTTATCTGTTTATGAAAATTTGGTATTGATAGTGAGCATGTTTCCCTAGTGAGGGGAGTCACATGGATAGGCCTACTTTTAGCTACTTTGAAACTACTTAGCATGTTAGCTAACCCTTTCCCTGACTCCTAACATAAACCTTAGCCTTAACCCCTCTGTAACATATAATACGAATTGCAATTTGTAACATACTGTACGAATTACAATTCGTAACATATCATAAGAATTGTACTTCATAACAATTGTACTTCATAACATATCATGGACATCCACAAAATAATACATACCATACCAAAAGTAAAATACCATACTAATTTGAGTGTCTCGGATTTTAGTTTACTAAGTTACGTCTAAACCTGAGACTAAATGCACGCACGCACGCATGCACGCACACACACACACACACACACACACCACCCAGAGGTAATCACCAAAGCTGAGGTTTTCCAGCTTGAGCTAAGCCGATGGTTAAGGGTGCGTCCCAAATGGCACCTTATACCCTATATAGTGCACTACTTTTGACCAGGACCCATAGGGCTCTGTTATGTAGGGTGTCATTTGGGATGCAGCGCACAGGGCTTTGTACCCAAAGAAACACAGCAGGGAGGAATGTCAATTATTACCAAATTCAGGAAGGGAGAGATTACAAACTCCCATGGCTTCAAAAGGTATAAAAACTGCCCTGTTCCCCTGTAAATCGCTAGAAACTTGAACCAGATGTATTGTACCGGAGTGCATTTGTGCAGCAACATAACATTGTTGTTGTGGATTGCCTAAAAAGTTATTAGATAGGCTAATGTAGGGAGCTGGTGGTGTGTGTGTGTTATGCTGCTGGAGTAATGATGTAATCACAGTTATAACATTGAAAGACCAATGGATGGGGTAGCTAGAGGAAAACAAAGGACCTGTGAGTTCAAGTTACTTCTGTAAATACAGTATATCTACACTGATTGTACAAAACATTAAAACAAACCTTCCTCAACCTTCCTCATATTTTCCCTTCCTCAAAAGGGGGAGGGGTGAGTTGCACCCCTCCCCCTTTTGCTCTCAGAACTGCCTCAATTCATTGGGTCATGGACTCTACAGGGTGTCAAGTGTTCCACAGAGATGCTCCACTGCTTCCCACAGTTGTGTCAAGTTGGCTGGATGTCCTTAGGGTGGTGGACCATTCTTGATACACATGGGAAACTGTTGAGTGTGAAAAACCCAGCAGTGTTGTAGTTCTTGACACAAAGTGCTGAGCTGGCAGCTACTACTATACCCTGTTCACACACACACAATCCATGTCTCAATTGTCTAAAGACTTAAACATCCTTATTTAACCTGTCTCCAACCCTTCATCTACACTGATTGAAGCAGATTTAATAAGCGACATCAATAAGGGATCATAGATTTTTACCTGGATTCACCTGGTCAGTCTATTCCATACACTCTTAAAAATAAAGGTGCAAGTTGGAACCAAATACCATAAGGTTCTTGAGAGCGATGCCACAGGGGAACCATTTTAGGGTCTCGGATGAACTGTAAATGGGATGTTTTTTTTTTCCAAAACCAGAAATGTTTTGGCCATATAGGACCAGAATTGTGGCCTTGCTGTAGGGTTTAAAGATTTATTTGCACATTTCCCAGGCTGCCTTTGAAGTGAAATATCCACAGAGCAGTTGTTGTTGGGGTTTAAAACCTCTCTGGTACCAGTGGGACAGTAGCGTCCCACTTTGACAACGGCCAGTGAAATTGCAGGGCGCGAAATTCAAAACAACAGAAATGCCATAATTAAAATTCCTCAAACATACAAGTATTAGACACCATTTTAAAGATAAACTTATTGTAAATCCAACCACTTTACAGCGAAAGCACACCATGCGATTATGTTTGGTCAGCGCCTAGTCACAGAAAACCATACAGCCATTTTCCAGCCAAGGAGAGGGCTCACAAAAGTCAGAAATTGTGATTAAATTAATCACTAACCTTAGATGATCTTCATCAGATATCACGCACAGGACTTCATGTTACACAATACATGTTGTTTTGTTCGATAAAGTTAATCTTCATGTCCAAAAACCTCGGTTGAAATTGGCGCATTATGTACAGTAATCATTGTCTCAAACAAACATCCAGTGCAATTTCAGAGAGCCACATCAAATTACAGAAATACTCATCATAAACATTGATGAAAAATACAAGTTTTATACATTGGATTAAAGATAAACGTCTTGTCCAGCCGCTGTGTCAGATTTCAAAAAGGCTTTACTGTGAAAGCACACCATGCCATTATGTTAGGTCAGCGCCTGGCCACAGAAAACCATACAGCCATTTTCCAACCAAGGAGAGGTGTCAGAAAAGTCAGAAATAGCGTTAAAATTAATCACTTATCTTTGATGATCTTCATCTGGTGGCACTCACAGGTCTCCATGTTAGACAATAAATGTTTGTTTTGTTCGATAATGTCCCTCTTTATGTCCAAAAATCTCAGTTTTGTTGGTGCGTTTAGTTCAGTAATCCAAAGGCACAAAGCGCACTCTCAACATCCAGACAAAAAGTCCAAAATGTACAATAAAAGTTTGTAGATACATGTCAAACGATGTTTAAAATCAATCCTCAGGTTGTTTTTGTCATAAATAATCAATAATATTTAAACCGGACAAAAGCTTCGTCAATAGAAAAGGAGAAACAAGAAATGCGCACTCCCGATCATGCGCTGGACTCATGTCTGGAAATTTCCACTGTCCACTCATTGAAAGTACTGTATCTCCCTCATTTTTCAGAGTAAAAGCCTGAAACAATGTCTAAAGACTGGCCACATGTAGAAGAAGCCATAGAGATTGTGAACTGGATCCTAAGTCTTTGTATGGTGGATAGGCTTTCAATGGAAAAACAGCCTTTCAAAATAATAGTACTTCCTGGATGGATTTTCCTCTGATTTTCGCCTGCCATATCAGTCCTGTTATACTCACAGACATTACTCTAACGGTTTTGGAAACTTTAGAGTGTTTTCTATCCAAATCTACTAGTTATATGCATATCCTATCTTCTGGGCCTGAGTAACAGGCAGTTTAATTTGGGCACGCTTTTCATCCAATATACCAAATGCCACCCCCTACCCTAGTGAAGTTAACTGCCTTGCTCAGGGGCAGAGAGGAACATTTTTCCACCTTGCCAGCTCTAGGATTCAAACCAGCAACTTTGCGCTCTTAACCGCTAGGCTACCTGCCGCACAGTTCCCAGTACCACCCATGACTGTGTTTGTTAGTGACAGAGACAGGGTTGTTGCATTAATTCATTTTCAGTCCTGTGGCCTTCACCACGTGAGATCCTAAGGGAATATGTTGTCATTCAAAATTAATTATTCAATACAATAGATTTTCCATAAGGCCTTATTTTAAGGGCGTAGTTTTATTCTAATGCAGTGGCCTGAGTAGCATAAGATGAATTAATTAATTAATCAATCAATCAATTTACATGCAAAAACATAGATATTGAAACAAACATAAAAAATCAACCTGCAAGAGCTGAGGAAGAATCATTTAAGAAACTTTTATTTTTTTTCAGTGTATATAGGGGATGTGGTGTCATTTGGGAAGCGCCTCCATATAGCTAGATAAGTACATCAACTTCCATCCACAGAGGCACATAGCCTGTAACCTGATTTGAGGCTCTCCGTTCAGCTCAGTAACTGAGGGAAGGCTCCCTCCTTAACACAATTACCTCTCATTCACAAACATCCATTTGAGAGCAGAGCTCTGCCGGACCACCACTCAGAGGTGAGCTGGGGATTTTTACCTGGAATAAACCCAATCTTCATGGTTCAGTCCCAACACTATTCCCTACACAGTGCACTACCTTTGACCAGGGCCCAGAGGGCTTTGGTCAAAAGTAATACCCTATCTAGGGAATACGTGCCATTTTGGATGCGGCCCATGTCACAATGTGTCACCAATTATATAGCTGTGCCAGCAGGATGATTCAGAACAGGGTCACCTTGGACCTTATCTCTGCCTCATCTAGGGGAGATTGGACTGGTTCAATTGTGAGTTTGGTTGGGGCGGGAAAGGAGTGGAGGGCTGACTTTTTGTTTTCATTAACTCTCTTTTATTAAAGGAATGCTGGAAGGGACAAACTGGGGAGAGAGGGGAGGGTTGATTCAGGTGAGAAGAAAAATGTGTCCCAAATGGCTCCCTACTCCTACAGTTCACTGCTTTTGAAAAGAGCCCTATTGGCCCTGGCCAAAAGAAGTGCAATGTAGGCAAGATGGTGCCATTTGGGACGCAGGTGAAAAGGCTGGTCAGTTGTGGTGATGATGGTGATAAGTCAGTTGATGTGTTGTCAATTCTCCCTGTGAACTGACAAAGATCAGTGAGCGGCAGCTTGCGTCTCCACACGGAGCAGACGTCTGTCAGTTTGCATTGCCACTCAGGCCAGGGCCAAGGTCGTCTACAGACCATATCTGTCACTTCCTAGGGGATACTAGGAAGTGACAGATAGTCAATGGCTTTTTCCCTTTTATAATTAATATATGCCATTTAGCAGACGCTTTTATCCAAAGCGACTTACAGTCTTGCGTGCATACATTTTATGTATGGGTGTTCCCCATGCTCTACCAACTGAGTTACAAGGGACTCTTCTTCTCATCATCTAGGCATGGATGAATGAAGACCACAGACTCAGACCCTTAGGCTGCCAGTGGGACAAATTCTAAGACGTAATTGGAGGAAATTTGACTAAAAGATTAACATTTAATTTTCTGGAAACTTGTAGCGATACTGGAGTAGATCCCTTTTTCTTTGTTGAATTGTTTTTTTTTATTTTTTTTATCACGTAATGGACAATAGCAGCCACCATTACAACAACACTGTTCCAATGATTGAAAACGGATGAGGGAGACCAATTTGAAGCATTATTTTTTCAACTGAATCAGATGCAGTTTGAATCTTAAAACTCTGCGACTTCTCCACCCTATTAATAGTCAGCCAGACCTCTGAGTCTATCAAGAAGAAGTTTATCCGCCAGCTTCATTCTCATCTCTCTCTCTTTCTGGTTCCACAGCTTTCTAATTGCCTATTGTTCTGTAGCTGTACAGTCTGGATCATGCACTGACAACCAACCAACCAGCATCCTCACAAATTCATGTGAAGACCACTACAGAGGTTTCACAGGGAACTCAGCAATTCTACAGTTTTTTTCCTCTCCCTCTCTCCATCTCTCTTGCTCTCTCCATATCATCTTTCTGTCTGGTAAGAGTACATGTCAAGATGTAACGTCCTCATGCATTTGTCATTTGTCAATCAGATGTCCTCTCCTCTCATCCACATGAGTTGCTTACATAAAATCATAAGCCTGACTGAATGTTCAGATATTATGTTCAGATAGGTTCAAAGTCATCACGAACAATGAAAAACATAAAGACAAAAGTATGACAACAGACTTAATACCAGTCTGTCCCAACAGAGGGACAGGGGGGACAGGATCAAACCTATTTTGCTCAGGCATCTAGCTGGCAGCATGAGGTTTAGAGTTGCAAAGCTACAGGTCATTTACTAAAGTTACTGGAATTTTCAGTAATTTATGGCAATATACAGTAATGGTAACTTTGGTAAATTATACTTGAATAACTTAAATATATATACAGTACCAGTCAAAGGTTTGGACATCTACTCATTCCAGGGGTTTTCTTTATTTTCACTATTTTCTACATTCTAGAATAACAGTGAAGACATCAAAACGATTAAATATCACATATAAAATCATGTAGAACACAAAGTGTTGAACAAATGGTAGTCACCTGGAATTCATTTCAATTAACAGGTGTTCCTTGTTAAAAGTGAATTTATGGAATTTATTTCCTTAATGTGTTTGGGTCAAACACTTGTGTTGTGACTAGGTAGGGGGAGTATACAGAATATAGCCCTATTTGGTAAAAGACCAATTCAATATTATGGCAAGAGCAGCTCAAATAAGCAAAGAGAAATGACAGTCCGTTGCTTTGAGACATGAAAGTCAGTCAATGTGGAAAATGTATAGTGCAGTCGCAAAAACCATCAAGCTCTATGATGAAACTGGCTCTCATGAGGACTGCAACAGGAAAGGAAGAACCAGAGTTACCTCTGCTGCAGAGGATAAGTTCATTAGATTTACCAGCCTCAGAAATTGCAGCTCAAATAAATGCTTCACATAAATGAGTTCAAGTAACAGACATATCTCACCAACTGTTCAGATGAGACTGTGAATCAGGCCTTCATGGTCAAATTTCTGCAAAGAAACATCCACTAAAGGACACCAATAAGGAGAAGAGACTGGCTTGGTCCAAGAAACACACGCAATGGACATTAAACTGGTGGAAATCTGTCCTTCAGTATGGGTCCAAATTTGAGATTTTTGCTTCCAACCTTCGCGTCTTTGTGACGCAGAGTAGGTGAATGGATGGTATCAGCATGTGTGGTTCCCACCGTGAATCATGGAGTAGGAGGAGGTGTGTTGGTGTGGGGGTGCTTTGCTGGTGACACTGTCTGTGTTTTATTTAGAATTCAAAGCACACTTAACCAGCATGGCTAACACAGCATAATGTAGCGATATACTATCCCATCTGGTTAGCGCTTAGTGGGACTATCATTTGTTTTTCAACCGGACAATGACCCAACACACCTCCAGGCTGTATAAGGGCTGTTTGACCAAGAAGGAGAGTGATGAGTGCGGCATCAGATGACCTGGCCTCCACAATCACCCGACCTCAACCCAATTGAGATGGTTTGGATGAGGTGGACTGCAGAGTGAAGGAAAAGCAGCCAACAAGTGCTCAGCATATGTGAGAACTCCTTCAAGACTGTTGGCAAAGCATTCCTCATGAAGCTGGTTGCGAGAATGCCAAGAGTGTGCAAAGCTGTCAAGCCATATCTCAGACTGGCCAATAAAAAGAAAAGATTAAGATGGGCAAAAGAACACAGACACTGGACAGAGGAACTCTGCCTAGAAGGCCAGTATCCCGGAGCCGCCTCTTCACTGTTGACATTCATACTGGTGTTTTGCGGCTACTATTTAATGTAGCTGCCAGTTGAGGACTTGTGAGGCATCGGTTTCTCAAACTAGACACTCTAATGTACTTGTCCTCTTGCTCAGTTGTGCACCGGGGCCTCCCACTCCTCTTTCTATTCTGGTTAGAGCGCTGTTCTGTGAAGGGAGTAGTACACAGCGTTGTACGAGATCTTCAGTTTCTTGGAAATTTCTCGCATGAAATAGCCTTAATTTCTCAGAACAAGAATAGACTATTGTGTTTCAGAAGAAAGGTCTTTGTTTCTGCCCATTTTGAGCCTGTAATCAAACCCACAATTGCTGATGCCCCAGATACTCAACTAAAAAAGGCCAGTTTTCTTGCTTCTTCTTTAAATGCAATAACTAAAATACAGTCAGTCATTGCATAAGTATTCAACCCCTTTGTTTAGGCAAGCCTAAATTAGCTGAGGAGTAAAATTTGTTTTAACAAATCACTTTAAAAGTTAAATGTACTGTGTAAAAGAATAGAGGTTGACATTAATAATTTTATATTATTACTATTAAACCTTCCTCTGCCCCCCATGCATACAACATCTGTAAGGTCCCTGAGTTTAGCATTGCATTTCAAGCACAGATTCAACTACAAAGACCAGGGAGGCTTTTCAAAAGCCTAATAAAAAAAGGGCAGTGATTGGTAGATGGGTAACAATAACAAATCAGACACTGAATATCTCTTTAAGCATGGTCTAATTAAAATTATACTGTGCATGATTAATTAAACCACCAGACACCACAAAGATAAAGTCATCCTTCTGAACTGAGTTGCAGGGGAGGAATGAAACTGCTCAGGAACGTTAACATGAGGCCATTGGTGATTTTAAAACCGCTACAGAGTTCAATGGCCGTGGTGTGGGAGAAAACTGAGGATGGTTCAACATTGTAGTGACTCCATAATAATGACCAAAATGACAGAGTGAAAAGAACACATATACAAAATATTCCAAAAACATGCAACTTGTATGCAACAAGGCACTAAAGTAATAAAGTAGTACAAAAACAAAACATGGCAAAGGAATATACCTTTTGGCCTAAATGCAGGTAACTGCATCCTTATTTTCAAGCATGGTGGTGGCTGCATCATAGTATGGGTATGCTTGACATCAGCAAATAATAGGGAGATTTCCAGGATAAAAAGAAACAGGATAGGCAAAATCCTAGAGCAAAACCTGCTTCCGTCTAAAATGACATACCCAAATCGTAGCTCAGGACTTGAAGCAAGGATATGCATATTTTCATTACCATTTGAAAGGAAACACTTTGAAGTTTGTGGAAATATGAAATGAATGTAGGTGAATGTAACACATTAGATCTGGTAAATGATAATACAAAGAAAAAAACATGTGTTTCTTTATTTAATTTTTGTACCATCTTTGAAATGCAAGAGAACGGCCATAATTTATTATTCCATCCCAGGCGCAATTTAAATTTTGTGCAAAGCAGTGTATGTGCAAAATTTTAGAGTGAAAATGTTGAATCAAGACTGCCCGAATGTGCCTAATTGGTTTATTAATACATTTTCAAGTTCATAATAGTGCACCCTTGTCAAACAATAGCATGGTATTATTTCACTGTAATAGCTACTGTAAATTGGACAGTGAAGTTAGATAAATTATTGTTAAAGGTTTCTGCCCATATCAGATATGTTTATGTCCTGGGATTTTTTTGTTTGTTACTTACAACCTTATGCTAATCACATTAGCCTACGTTAGCTCAACCGTCCCGTGGGGGGACACAGATCCCGTAGAGGTGGACTTAGGGAGCTGAATACTTGAACTGCCTTCGGAAAGTATTCATACACCTTGACATATTCCACATCTTGTTGTTACAGTCTGAATTCAAAATCGATTAAATCATTTTTTTCTCTCACCCATCTACACACAATACCCCATAATGACAAACTGAACCTGTATTTAAACATTTTTTGCAAATTTATTGAAAATTACATACTGAAATATCTCATTTATATAAGTATTCACAACCCGAGTCAGTACATGTTCTAATCACATTTGGCAGCGATTACAGCTGTGAGTCTTTCTGGGTAAGTCTCTAAGAGCTTTGCACACCTGGATTGTACAATATTAGCCCATTTATTATTTTCTAAATTGTTCAAGCTTTGACAAATTGGAGCATTCACTGCCTTCTTGGTAGATTTGGCCTTGTGATTTAGGTTATTGTCCTGCTGAAAGGGGAATTCAGTGTCTGGTGGCAAGCACACTGAACCAGGTTTTCCTTTAGGAGTTTGCCTGTGCTTAGCTCCATTTAGTTTTTTTTTATCCTGGGAAACTGCCTAGTTCTTAACGATTTAGAAGCATACCCATAACATAATGCAGCCACTGCTGTTGTACTCAGTAATGTGTTGTATTGGATTTTTCCTAAACTTAACACTTTGTATTCATGACAAAAATGTATTGCTTTGCCACATGTTTTGCAATATTACTTTAGTGCCTTGTTGCAAACAGGATGCATATTTTGGAATATTTTTATTCTATACAAGCCTCCTTCTTTTCACTCTGTCAATTTGTGTTAGTAGTGTGGACTGACTAAAATGTTGTTGATCCAGCCTCAGTTTTCTCCTATCACAGCCATTAAGTCTCTAACTGTTTTAAAGTCACCATTGGCCTCATAGTGAAATCCTTGAGTGGTTTCCTTCCTCTGGGAATTAGGAAGGACGGCTGTATCTTTGTAGTGACTGGGTGTTATTGATACACCATCCAAAGTGTAATAACTTCACCATGCTCAAAGGGATATTAAACATCTGCTTATTTTTTTTAAGCATCTACCAATAGGTACCTATCTTTGCGAGGTCCATGGAAAGCCTCTGTGGTCTTTGTGGTTGAATCTGTATTTGACATTCACTGCTCGACTGAGGGACCTTACAGATAATTGTATGTGTGGGGTACAGAGATGAGGTAGTAATTTAAAAATCATGTTAAACACTATTGCAACGTATTAGTCCATACAACATGTTATGTGACTTGTTAAGCAATTTTTTACTCCTGAACTTACTTTTGTATATCTAATGTATGTGGACACCCCTTCAAATGAATGGATTCGGGCTATTTCAGCCACACCCGATGCTGAAAGGTATATAAAATCGATCACACAGCCATGCAATATCCGTAGGAAAACATTGGCAGTAGAATGGCCTTACTGAAGAGCTCAGTGACTTTTTTTGTATTAATCTTTAAAAATGATTCTTCCACTTTAACATGCGTTTTGTATACATTGTTGACAAAAAAATACAAGTAAATACATTTTAATCCCACTTTGTAACACAATAAAATGTGAAGCAATCCAAGGGGTCTGAATTATTTTGCAAGGTAATCTAACTAGACACCTGTGAAAATCTGAGGTACCCTAAAAGGCCACGAGATAACGAAAGTTCTAGTAGTTTATTGGTAAGTTTCCGGAAATATACCCTCCCTTTGCAACTCTACTGAGGATGCATCCCAATTCCCCACATATATTGCTATACACTGATTATAACAAACATTAGGAACACCTTCCTAATATTGAGTTGCACCCCCCTCCCACTCCCTTTTCCCTCCTCCCTCCAGAACAACCTCAATTTATCGGGGCATGGACTCTACAAGGTATCGAAAATGTTCCACAGGGATGTGGCCAATGTTGACTCCACTGCTTCCCACAGTTGTCAAGTTGGCTGGATGTCCTTTGGGTGGAGGACTATTATTGATACACATGGGAAACTGTTGAGCGTGAAAAACCTAGGTGCAATGCTGTTTTTGACACACCGCTGCACCTGGCACCTACTACCATACCCCATTCAAAGGCACTTATATTTTGTCATGCCCATTCACCCTCTGAATGGCACACATGCACAAACCATGTCTAAATTGTCTCAAGGCTTAAAAATCCTTCTTTCACCTGTCTCCTCCCCTTAATCTATAATTGAAGTGGATTCACCTGTTCAGTCTAGGTCATGGAAAGAGCATGTTTTGTATACTCAGTGTATAGTGCAGTAGTTCTTGACTAGAGCCCAATGGCCATTTGGGACACAGTCCCAGAGAGAGTAGTAATACAACCCCCATTCAATTTGCCTGGTTCTGAGAATGAAGAGTAACAGAACAGAGTGAAGTGAAGCTCATCCATTAAATTATACTTTTCAGTGAACCTCTCAGTGCTACTTCTAAAAGATCTGTCATATCCCTATCTGCTCCATGCCACTCTCACAACACAGCCCTCATCATACATAGCTCAGTCAGCCTGACTGTCCAAAAACCAGGGCACACCGTTTATTTTAAACTCTGAAACAAATCAAATTAAATTGCATTTGTCACATGTGCTAACAACCTTACCATAAAATGCTTACTTACAAGCCCTTAACCAACAATGCATTTCAAGAAATAGTTAAGAAAAATATGTATTGAATAAACGAAAGTGAAAGAAAAAATAATCTAAAAGTAACACAATAAAATAACAATAAAATGCTATATACAGGGGGTACCAAGTCAATGTGCGGGGATACGGGTTAGTCAAGCACATTTTTTAAGTGACTATGCCTAGATTATAAATAGCGAGTAGCAGCAGTGTAAAATCAAATGGGGGGGTCAATGTAAATAGTCCATTTGATTAATTGTTTAATTGGTAGAAGCTGTTAAGGAGCCTTTTGGTCCTAGACTTGGCGATCCGGTATCGCTTGCCATTTGGTAGCAGAGAGCACAGTCTATGACTTATGGTCAGATGCCTAGCAGTTGCCATAACAGGTGGTGATGCAACTGGTCATGATGCTCTCGATGGTGCAGCTGTAGAACTGTTTTCTTTAAATGTTTTATTTTTTAACTCTGTTTATTCAGTTTTACACACAAGACAACACAAAACAATATAAATAATATACTCAACTAGAAAAAATGCAAATAAATATAATAGCTTTAAAGATACCGTACTTTAGACAAGATAAACACACCGGGCAGAAGGCTACAAAGGCCAAAGGGCAATCTGTAGGACAGAGCAGACACCTCACCATTGTTCCTGTAAACGGACAAGGGATAGGGGTGGTGAAATGCAGCCACTCACAGACAGTCATGGCCACGAACCGACCATCCACCAAAAACAAAGTTTACAATGCTTTAAAAAATAATAATAATAATTTTATGTAAGTGTGAACAAAATAAATAAAAAAACAGGGCAAAACAGGCTCAAGTTTTAGTTTCTGACCGGGCATGATGAACAAGGCATCCACAGGTCACAATCAATAAGCACTTCATCAATCTTAATGTCCGTCCCCCCCCCCCCCCCCAAAAAAAAAAAACGTGAAGAAATGCTCATCCAGCCCTTAAGTCAGAGGAGTCGAATACAGACTTATTTTTGTTTTAATATGAATGACATTAGATGATGGACTGTTTAAAGTAAGACCGGAATGGGGCCCAAGCCTCATAAAACAGTTTGGGGTTCCCACGTGTATTGAATTACATTTTTTCTATGGGGGAACTGCCATTTTCCCGTTCTGTAGTATTAGCCGTCTAGCTAAAAGAGTTGTATAAGCAAGTGTCCAACTGAATTCTTGACAAGGGGGGTACTTATGGTCAGTACTCCAAAAAGGACTGTAAGGGGAGATGAATCTATAACAGTGTCATATATACCAGAGAAACATTTAAATATGAATTCCCAGAAACCTGACAGTTTGTGACAGCCCCAAAACATATGATGTGGCTCATTCCATTTTACATCGGACACAGATAGGATCGAAATCAGAGAACATTCTTCCTAGTTTGGCCCCGGACCAGAGGATACGGTGAACCACCTTGAATTGAATGAGGCTGTGTCTAGCGCTAAATTAGGACGAATGCACCCTGTGCAGCACAGATTCCCAGGTGTCTTCCCCAAGTTCCTCCCCTAAATTATTTTCCCATCGAGTCTTTAAAGGCACCAAAGAAGGGTTTTGTAAGTCATTAATGATTGCACATACATCTGAAAATGCGCCCCTAGGAAGCTTGTTCAGCTCAAAGATGTTCTCTATAGCTGTATTTGCAGGACTATGGGGAAATTCAGGTGTGTTAGCTCTGACAAAGTTCCTAGTCTGGAGATAGCAGAAAAAGTGGGAATTGGGGAGGTTGAACTTTTCCTGTAGCTGAGCAAAAGAGGCAAATGTATCATCAAATAATAATTGGGCTAAAGAGGAGAGTCCTAGTGAGTGCCAGATGCCAAAAGCCCCATCATTTAAAGATGGAGGAAATAAAATGTTCTGATTGATTGGGCCTGATAGAGAAAAGCCTCGGAGGCTAAAGGCTAAACAGAACTGATTCCAGATTTTAAGAGACTGCTTTACAATTGGGTTGACACACCTTTTGCCTAGGGACACTGGGAGAGACGAGCACAACACAGAAGAAAGTGCAGCAGGTTTACACGATTCAAACTCCATCTGGACCCAGAGTAGTCTAGGGCCAGTAGGATCAGTCTGCAGCCAGTACAGAAGGGCTCTGAAATTTGCAGCCCAATAGTATGTCTGAAAATTTGGAAGAGCTAAACCACCTGTAGCCTTAGGCTACTGTAAATGTTTTCTACATATCCGTGGTACCTTGCCATCCCAAATAAAATACATGAATGTTTGATCCAGTGAATTAAAAAAAGATTTTGGAATAGAAATGGGTAAACATTGAAAAAAAAGGTAAACATTTGGGCAACACATTCATTTTAATAACATTAATCCTTCCAATAAGAGAAAGAGGTAGTGAATTCCAAATAGTAAAAGATTGTTTCAAACTGTCTGCTAGAGCAATAATGTTTTCCTGAAACAAATTTTAATATTTCCTTGTCACTCTCAAGTAGGTGAATTGATCCTAACCACTAACCTAGTGGTTAGAGTGTAACCGGAAGGTTGCAAGTTCAAATCCCCGAGCTGACAAGGTACAAATCTGTCGTTCTGCCCCTGAACAGGCAGTTAACCCACTGTTCCTAGGCCATCATTGAAAATAAGAATTTGTTCTTAACTGACTTGCCTAGTTAAATAAAGGTAAAATAAATTGATCCCGGACAATCCTAAACTGAAAACTTGTAAAAAAGCACTTTAAAGCAGCCTTATTTACAGGAAAAAGCTCACTCTTTCCTAGATTCAGCTTGTACCCTTAGATTGATCTAAACCTTTTAAGAACAGATAGGCACGTGGCAATGAGGTATCAGGGTTGGAGATAAACAAAAGGTTGTCAGCATATAGCGAGACTGCTCTAATCCCATCCTGATTATACCTAGTGGGATGGCAAGGGGCTGGATTGCTAAAGCAAACAACAAGGGGGAGAGTGGACAAACCTGTCTGGATCCGCGGTGCAAAAAGAGTCAGAGGACAGGTTGTTAGTCTGTACCGAAACCATGGGAGAAAAATAAAGAATCTTTATCCACGCAATGAATTTGAGGCCAAAACCAAATCTATTAAAGGCAGCTGTTAAGGTAGTCCCACTCAACGAAGTCAAAAGCTTTTCCCGCATCAAGTGAGACCACCACCCCCGGGTCCCCTGACGCTGGGGAGTACAGTATTTTCATAAGGCGTCTAATATTGAAAAACTAATTCCTATTTCTCACAAAGACGCAGATAAAGACGCAGATAAGGAGTTTGTCAGAGTGTATTACTTGGTGCAGCGTGCCTTCCATACGAATGGCGAAGAGCTTGGGTAAGATTTTGTAATCACAGTTTAAAAGAAAGATTGGGCAATAGGATCCACATTCCAGGAGTTCTTTGTTTTTCTTTAATAGTAATGAAATTGAAGCCTGAAAAAGACTAGGCTGTAGCTTTGAGGTATTATTAATGCACTCTGCAAATAACCAAGACAAGAATGGGCCAAGCAGACCAGAAAACGTCCTGTAAAATTCGGTTGGAAAACCTTCCGGACCTGGTGATTTACTATTTTTCATTGCGGACACTGCTGTTGCAATCTCCTCAGGTGTATGTGAGTCTGATTCAATTGAAGGCATATTTAAACCATTAAAGAATGAATCAATCAGCAAAGGGTCTTCAGGAGATTCAGAGGTTTATAGCGCAGAGTACCATTTTTGAATTGATCACTGATCTCTTTATGTATAACTGTGGTGGCACCAGACAGGGTCCTAATTTGTGGGATTAAATGTGAGGCCTCAGATCTGATGTGTAAGGAGTTTACTGGCCTTGTCACCTTGTTCATACACTCTGTATCGAGTTCGCAAGAGTAACTGTTCAGCTTGCCTGGTAGAAAGCACATCAAATTCAGATTGGAGTAGTTGGCGCTCTTTATATAGATCAGACGAGGATCTGTAGCTTACTTCTCATCCAATGTGGCTATGGCTTCGCTCAGGTCCCGAAGTCGCTAGGAGCGAGCTTTGTTTTGGTTGGCTGTATAAGAAATAATTTGGCCACGTAGGTATGCTTTGAGAGACTCCCATATGGTAGAGCAGGACATACCTGGTGTTTAATTAATTTATAGGAATAAGGTGATTTCAAAATAAATGAAATTGACAAACTCCTTATCTGAGAGTAAAATGGGGTTAAGACGCCATTGATACCACCTAGGAGGTCACTGGGGAAACTCTAGTTCAAGCACTAATGGTGAATGGTCAGAAATAACAATACTCTTGTAAGTACACCGCCGACGATTAGGCAGAAGTTTTTTGTCCAAAAATAAGTAATCAATGCGGGAGTATGTTTAATGAACATGAGAATAAAAGGAATACTGTCTATCTGTAGGGTGGAGGAAACGCCAGGCCTCACACATAGCATATTTCTGAAGAAAAGATTGAATAAGTTGGGCACATTTAGAAGGGCCTGTAGTTCTTTGTGAGGATTTGTCAAGAACTGGGGACATTGTACAGTTGAAATCCCCCCTAAAATCAACAAAATGGAATCTAATTTGTGTATAGCAGATAAAAAGGAATAAATGAAACTCGTGCCATCCCAATTGGGAGCATAAACACTAGACAAAACAAGAGAGAGGTAGAAAACGGTTACTATGACGTATCGTCCCTTAGGATCAGCAATAACCTCTGAAGCTACAAAGGGAGTAGATTATCAACCAAAATGTCAGCACCTCTTGATTTACTATGAAAGTTAGAGTGGAACACTTGACCAACCCAGTCCCTATGCATCCTAAAATGCTCACCAGTCCTCAAGTGAGTCTCTTGTAGAAATGCAACATTTGCATTCAAACCCTTTAAGTGTGTCAGCACCCTCTTATGCTTCACAGGGTGGTTAACCCCCTTGATGTTCCACGAAATGTACTTGATCATATTATTTTGGCCACCCTGAGCACTACCGTTATACAACCCTGTCATTAGAGCACAGAGTGGAAAAGCTATGAATACCCAAAAAGCCCAGAATACCTTGTCTCAGAATAATAATGTACGGTGTAAGATACTTGGAAAAAGTACAGAAAAAAAACTAAAAAGACAGAATGACAACATTAGAACTGAACAATTCAACCTCCTTCCTCCCCCAACCACCTCCCCCCATCCCAGACAGTACCTCCCCAAACGAGGTACAAGCCTAAATATGTCTGTGAGAGTGCGGTGTTAAACCCAAACCCACTGTCCCACTCTTTAAAGGCACATTTATGTTAGTAAATCAAGCAGCAAAAAGAGAGATTTTTTTAAATAAAAATAAATAAAAGTGAATCCCTTGTGCAATTGAAATTACAAGAGCACCACTTGTACATATATATAATTATATTCCCAGTCTTATAACAGGCATTGAGAAAGAAAACAAATAAAATGTATCAAGGCTCTCAACCAAAAACCTAATAAGAAGTAAGCAAATTGTATTAAAACTATCAAAAAATATATAATAATAATAATTGTCTAGTTTGACAAAAAAAAAAAACTTACAGCCAAGACCAAAAAAACTGTGTGTGTGCAACGTTGAAAGTTTGCTGGGCATAAATGACATTCAAAACCGCCCAAAACAAGTTTCCTCAGTACAAATGGATGCAGTAAACAAATAGCCAAAAATATTTTGAGTCACTCAGACACTATGTAAACAAACTGAATAGGTGAATGAGATAACCTGGTAAAACAAAGGGTAAAACCTTAATACAATGAAATTAAAATGACTGAATGCTTGTAATGCCAGCACACTAGATGATCAAAACATTAGGTCACATCAAATAAGTCTGAATGGGTTCACCAACTCCCCAACTATACAATAATAGTATGTTATAACTAAACATAATTGTACCACGGGTGGGCTATTTGCTTACTATCCACAGTTCGATCTATGGGCAAGTTCAAGACTTCTTGATGTGACGTTGAATGTGAGCCATAGCCTCATCCGGAGAATCAAATGTATAGTCTTTACCATCATGACACAGCCATAAACAGGCAGGAATTGCAGTCCGTACTTAGTAGTCGTTTGGCCTGCCCGAATGCTGTGCGCTGCCTGGAAACAGTGGGGGAGTAGTCCTGGTAGATAGAGAAGCTCTGTCCTTGAAAGCTCAGAGTGGTATTGCGGGCTCCTCGAAGAATTTCCATCTTCTCATGGAAAAAGTGCACACGAAGAATGATGTCACGGGGCCTCTTACCATCCCAGGGCTTTGGGCGCAGCGACCTGTGTGCATGATCAATCAGGGGCTTCTCATCCATGGCAAGAACATCCTTCAGCAGCCCAGAAACTAAATCCGTGGCGCGAGGCATTTCTGCTGACTCTGGGACCGATACCAGTCTCAGATTATTGCAGCGAGAGAATCCCTCTAAACTCACACAACTCTCCTGCACCTTTTTCAGATCCACAGCCAGGCATTTCACATCAGCCTCCAGGGAGGTAGTTAAGTCAGAGACATTGGTAGCAGAATCGTTGTAGTGTGCAACTCTGTTGTTGTTTGGAGTGATGTGATTGCTGGCACCATCTCGTTCCACAGGATGATTAGATCTGCTTTTAAAGTATCAGAAACCTCCTGTATTCGGACCTCAATTGTAGCAACTACCTTCGTTTTCATTTCAACTATCTCAGAGCGTAGTAGTTTGATGGCCTCGAGAATGTTCATTTCAGCGGCGCCAGGCCAAGCCGTACCCCCGGGTAAAGTGTGAGTCCCCAGGCCCTCAGACTCAGGAGAGGGTGGTGATAAGAGTGGGTCTTGTAAGCCGGGTTTTCTCAAAGTCATGTTTTTGGCCTTATGTTTCGTCGACATGCTGACATTCGAAAGCAAAGTAGTCTTGGTTTTTACGGAAAGGGATCACCAAACTAATATTTCAAAATAAATACGGTTCTGCTTCAAAATTCACATAAACTTTAAGAATACTGCAGGAGCAAATGGAAAACACGTTAGTAGCACATGGCGGTGTAGAACTTTTAGAGGATCTGGGGACTCATGCCAAATCTTTTCAGGATCCTGAGCGGGAAAAGGTCTTGTCGTACCGTCTTCACAACTGTCTTTGTATGTTTGGGCCATGATAGTTCGTTGGTGATGTGGACACCATGGAACTTGAAACTCTCGACCGGCTCTACTTCAGCCTTCAGGGAGTACAGGAGGGGACTAAGCACGCACCCCTGAGGGGCCATCAGGAAGTCCATGATCCAGTTGTAGAGGGAGGTGTTTCGTCCCAGGGTCCATTGCTTAGTGATGAGCTTTGTGGGCATTATGGTGGTGAACGCTGAGCTGTAGTCAACCAACAGCATTCTCACATAGGTGTTCCTTTTGTCCAGGTGGGAAAGGGCAGTTTGGAGTGTTGATTGAGATTGTGTCATCTGTGGATCTGATTGGTGCGGTATGTTAATTGGAGTAGGTCTAGGGTTTCCAACATGATGGTTTTGTGAGCCATGACCAGCCTTTCAAAGCAGTTAATAGCTAATGACGTGAGTGCTACGGGGCGGTAATCATTTAGGCAGGTTACCTTTGCTTTCTTGGGCACATGGACTATGGTGGTCTGTTTGAAACATGTAGGTCAGGGAGAGGTTGAAAATGTTAGTGAAGACACTTGCCAGTTGGTCTTTGCATGCTTTGAGTACACTTCCTGGTAATCTGTCTGGCCCCGCAACTTTGTGAATGTTGACCTGTTTAAAGGTCTTGCTGACATCGGCTACAGAGAGCGTGATTAGGGTTGCAAAGGGTTGGAAACTTTCTGGTAAATTTCTGGAATTCTTACGGAAATTTTCCATGGGAAGGTAAGCCCTGGAATTTGGGGAATTTTGCTTAAATTCATCATAATTTAGCTTATAACAGTGATCCTTTTTTGTGTGATACACATAAGGCAATTCTAGGTCTTGTGGCATATTTTGGTTAAACTATCCCCAATTCAAGGGAATTGCAACCCTCTGCATGCACAGTGCATTCTTCCATCACATGTGCAGTGCACTCTTCCATCACATGTACAGCTGATTCTCAAGATCTTGCACACTAATGAGATGCTATTGAGCCCACACTATGACACTGTCTGAGCCATGGACTACATGCTTTCTGGTAAGTTTTGATTGCAATATTGGGTGGGGTGAATATATTTTATACGACACACATTATTTTTTTGCTAACTAGTAAATAGTAGCCTACAGCAAAGTGTGTTTACATTTCTAACTTGTTACCAATTTCTGCTAGTTAATGTTTGCTTCCATGTGGGTTTTAGCTTGCTTGAGCCTGCTAACTGACGAGTGTTAATTCACCTGTTTTATTTTAAAACATTTATCTTACAAAGGAGTTGTTTAATCTAACTGCATAACTGTTTATCTGTATTTGGGGTTCTTTTACTATTTTTTTTCTAAACTTTACAGGAAAATGTCAATGGCACTATCTGTTGTGTGGAGACATTTCACTGCAACTAATGTAGAAGGAAATGTTGTGTACATTTACAAATACTGTGCCAAATCATATTTGAAAAATGCAAAAAGATGCAGAATAATCTGGCCATGTGCATGAAGTTCCCTCAGCGCTCACAACAAGCAACCTCTGACAAAAGTCCCTCTACTTCTTTTCAAGGTGAAAATTATGAATCAGACACCTTATTGATAGCAACAGCTCATGGTCCTCCTGGAATCAGAAGTCATTTTGACTCAATGGAGGAACGTAGTCAGAGAAAGGCTGATGAACGTCTTGCTCGAGCTGTGTATGCAACTGGTTCACCTCTGATGCTCACAGGCAATGTGCATTGGAAGAAATTTATGAAATTTCTTCGCCCAGCATACACCCATCCAGCCAGACATGCTTTATCCACTCATTTTCTGGATGCAGAGTTCAACAGAATTCAAGTGAAGGTCAAGCAAATTATAGAGAAAGCAGACTGTATTGCAATCATCTCTGATGGGTGGTCAAATGTTTGTGGGCAAGGATTAATTACCTACATCATCTCCACCCCTCAACCAGTATTCTACAAGAGCACAGACACAAGGGACAACAGACACACTAGTCTCTACATTGCATATGAGCTGAAGGCAGTCATCAATGACCTTGGACCACAGAAGGTATTTGCACTGGTGACAGACAATGCTGTGAACATGAAGGCTGCTTGGTCTAAAGTGGAGGAGTCCTACAGCAGCCTGAAACCTCTTGAAACCTATAGCAGTAGCCATTTCACGGATTGAGGGAGACAATGCCATCCTGTCTGATGTTCAGACTCTGCTTGCAGATGTAAGAGAAGAAATCCGTACTGCCCTGTCCACTTCACTGTTGCTCCAAGCAGAGGAAACTGCAGTTCTGAAATACATCAAAAAGTGTGAAGATCTCTGCCTGAAGCCTATACACGCTGCAGCGTACATGTTGGACCTCAAGTATGCTGGCAAGAGCGTCCTGCCTGGTGCAGAGATCAACAAGGCCTATGGTGTCATCACTAAAGTGTCTCGCCACCTTGGCCTGGATGAGGGTAAGATTCTTGGCAGTCTAGCGAAGTACACTTGCAAGCAATGGCTTTTTGATGGAGATGCAATATGGCAGTCGTGCCATCATATGCCATCAGCCACCCGGTGGAAGGGACTTTGTGGATCTGAGGCTTTTTCCCCTGTTGCCTCCAAATCCCACCAACATCAGCCGCCTCAGAGCGCAACTGGTCCTTGTTTGGGAACACACACACCAAAGCACGGGCCAATACAAGGGTTGAAGAAATTGATAGCCATCCTGTCAAACTTGAGGCTTTTTGAGCCTGACAACGAGCCATTCTCAGCAAGGTTGGAAAGTGACAGTGAAGATGAGGCCTCAGAGTCTGATGTTCAAGAGGTGGACATTGAGGAGGTCCAGGGAGAACACATGGAAGCCTGAGAGGAAGACAACCAAAGGTTTTGTTTCTACACTATCTTTTTACAGATGTATGTTGAAAAGGTTTTTGGGAGATGCGATGGATCATTGGGGATCTATCAATATTCCCTTTCTTTTGTTGTTCAGTGAAATCATCCCATGTTTAATTCGTAACTAAATATTTTTTTTAAATTTCTATTGGAAGGATTTAATCATTTGCAATTAGGTCTACTTATTATAAGGTCAAATGTGTATGATTCTGTCTCCATATAATATGGTAAATATATCCAATGCAAAAAACATCTACATTTAAATGGTATTAATATTAATTTGTATATATTTTCGTTAATTCCCATATATTCCCATTAATTCCCACAGAAAGTTTCCACCTCTGAATTTTCCCCAAAATGTGCAACCCTAAGCGTGATCACACAGTTGTCTGGAACAACTCGTGCTCTCCTGCATGCTTCAGTGTTGCTTGCCTCGAAGCGAGCATAAAAGGCCTTTAGCTCATCTGGTAGGCTTGCATCGCGTCGCTGGGAATCTCGTGGCTGGGTTTCCCTTTTGTAGTCCATAATATTTTTCATGCCTTGCCACATCTGACGAGCGTCCACTGATGGATTGTGTGTTTCAGTGATGAGTTGAGAGGGCTTTCTGCTGAAGGACTGATTATAATGCCAATGCTTTATGTCAAGAGGATGCGCTGTCCCACAAATGTTGCTTTAAAAGTGGCAAGCACTCTGATGCCAGTCACTAAACTATACAGGATCTGTATGGTTTACTTGATCTCATCTGCGCACAAAGCACCCCGTGAGGGATGCATGATGGGATTGGGATGAGGGATGGTGTGGTGGTGGTGTTGTGTGTTATTGTATTTTTGTCTGTACTGAGCAAAGCTGTCACACAAGTAGGAGCAGCAATATGGAGGCTGGATGGCTAACCTTCTCATTGCATTGTTGGAATCCCAAATGGCACCCTATTCCCTATAGTGTACTACTTTTGACCAGGCACCGGCTCTTGTCAGAAGGCATGCACTATATGGGGGTATGGTGCCATTTGGAATGCACAATAGGTCGATTATCCTAGATGACATAGGAAAACCATTTTACCTCTCTGAAGAACCAAAAATGTTGAGTTTTTTACAAAACAGAAAAGGTTTTGACCTCCCGAATCGGAATTGAATAGTTTTAAGCCTTATTTGCATATTTCCCAGAGTGCCTTTCGAGTGAATTTGAGAGATACCATAACACCCACGACTATGTTTGCTAGTGGTAGACATCATTATTGCATTGTCTGGTAGCTTTCAACAAATGAGATCTTAAGAGAGGGTTTTCTAAGAGAGGGTTTTCTAAACTCAGTCTTTTACCTTAGCATTACACAGCTGATTCAAGTAATCAACTAATCATTTAGCTTTGATAATTTGATTCAGCTGTGTGGTGTTGAGGTCCTGAGGATTGAGTTTGGGAACTGCTGTCATAAGTGAATATGTTGTCATTTAAATTGTATAATTTAAGGCAAGGCAAAACAGTACATAATTCAAAAGCCCTTCTTTTGAGGGCCTAGTTTCACCCTAACACAGTCTGAAACTCCTAGTTCACAGGCCACATCAGGACTGCAAATAACATTATGCTGGCTTGCAAAGTGATGTGTAATTCCTATTGGAATCCAGCCAGATTGTTTAAACATCAAAACTGGAACAACCATTTCAGTAACGGATGCAATAAATCCAAGAAACAGATTGGAATAGTATAGAAAAATATGTGTTAATGACATTTGAGTTGCATGGGACGAATCAAGCAATTACATGCAAAAACATAGATTGAAACAAACAATTAAAAAACCTACCTAGAGCATAGGTGTGGTTTTGGTTAAACTCGGGTTATGAACACCAACACTGAGGTTATTTTACACCACTGAGTGTTCATTTAACTCTTTACAGTGTTAATGAAAACCTTGAATCAACACTAGAAATGTTACACTGAAAAATCAACACTGGCCAATTTGCTGTGTGCTATGAAAGAGACTGAGGAGGGGTCAAAAGTAGTGCACTATACAGGGAATAGGGTGCCATTTGGGATGCAGATAAGTATGGGGCTGTTGGGATGTGAACTGAACACATTTGTGGTTGCTTGCATCTCATTGTCATTGTGTTAATTTTATGGAACGATGTGTGAGACAAGGGTGAGAGACTGGAACAAGGAATTGCTTTAGCGCGTCATACCTACTGTATTTCTGTCTGCTTGAATGGCGAATAGCTCATATACACATGAAACTTGAAATTACCCCAGGAATCGATAGAACATCGCTCAGAGATGCACAAATACGATATAACATTCAAAAGAGGGAATCGTACTTTAATGTACTAAATAAGGCATAGGATACCATTTGGGACACACCAAATCGTCCATAAGATGTCCCAAACTCTCAGCCCCTGCAGCAACATCACTCATTTACAGGCTCCAGGGTAGATGGCTATAACAAAGGCTTGAGTGAAGCATCGCACATTTAAATTACATTATCGTCCATAATTAAAGCAAAGAACAGCTTTCCACTGCACTGATAGGAGCAGGGAAGTCCAGAGGGATGTGGGTTCAGCAGTGGACCCCAGAGGGATGTTGGTTCATTTCCCAGACACATCAGGTATTCATTCCCACACCTATAATGCTTTTTATTAACAATTCATCTGAATTAAAACAAATTTCCCCCATTCAACCTAGAGTTAGAGTTTCATTACAAGGAATGTAAAGTAGCCTATGCAGGACATACTGTATCACTGACACCAGCGTCATGGCTCTGACTGAACCATGGTTGTATGTCTCACCCTTATGGAAAATCACAAGATGAAATCATGTAAAAACATGTGTTTTGGAACACTTCGCGTGTTGATGTGGATTTTCACGTGATCGCAAAACCTTTCCCATGTGGATTCAAAGTTTCACATGGGATTTCACAGATGCCCTGCAAACAAAAATGGTCTTTATGATACACACAGTGCTTTAATCTTACGTATTTGACAACATTGCGTGTTTATTTATACAGTAATTATTATTCAACATGTCCTGACCTGGAATTTGAACTCACAACCTTTTGGTACACTGCATTCTAATCTTCCTGCTACGCCATCATGTCTGTGTCAATAACAGATTTCACCTGTGTTCCTGTATTCCTACACTTTGGACTTCAAAGTAAATCTCAGCTTTGTTTAAAATACACGATTATATTTATCATAGAGATTCAGGAGTAACAGTAAAACCGAATAATATGCCAAATCAGCATTCAACAACAATACAGAAAACCCTCAAATTGTTGAAATAAGTCAATTAAATTAGTGATGAGAGAATAGTCAGAATAAATGATAACTGAAATAGCAGTGCAGATGCCACTCTTTTAGTAGGTGCAAAAGAGTATAGTATAATGTGTGTTGGACCGTTACAGCCTTTGTGGTGCAGCAGGTTGGTTCATACCTTAGCTGAAAAATGATAACACATGCAAATGCATGTCATCATGTGAAGTTTAAAAAACGTTTCACATGTGAAGTGTTCCAAAAACACATTTTCACATGTGAAATGTCACAAACTGTTTTTTTTTTTTTAAATATCCTAAATGTTTTTTAATAAGTTACCAGCTACTGAATTGGTTGTGAAAATAGTGGAAACAAGTTTTAATGTACCTTAACAGCTGAACTGTATTTTTACAGTAAACATACTGTAAAACAACTAACTGTATTCAGGAAATACAAAGAAATTCAAATTCAAATGATTTTCAATAATTTTGGAAATGGGTTCACTTTCTGAATTGACTGGAACTTAAATGGAATTGATCTCATATTGGTCAGCACCCTTGGGCCGCAACCGCACCTAGAATTTGAACTCACAACCTCTTTGATGCCAGCAAACTGAATTTACTGCTTCACCAACAGGTTTATTTGCAAGAACACATTTCTGCACTTTGCAAAAAGTTTCATGGAATCGAGTCAATAATTGTGCTATTATCTGACAACACCAACAAAAAATAGCTGTGCTTGAGGACACTTGACATTAAGGTCTAGATTCAATCAGATAAAGCATGAACATGCTATTGCCAACATCAGCATAGCTGGTGCAGATCCGTAAGAGTGCATTAACACTTGAGATTTGAACCGGCAACCTCTTGGTCTGGATTGCATTATTGTCTCAGCAGTTCCACAAGATGGTTATTTGCTACCAATAACATAGATCCACACACTCTCAAATAGAATTCAATCTAGTACAGGCTTATCTGAAACACAAACAAGATAGAATATAACAAGGAATTTTTCGAACTATTGAATAGTTTGGGGTAGGCCTAGTCTCTGACAAATGCTCCTCATAGCCAGATGCTGATGACAGGTTGCCCTATGCTGGGGAAAGGAGTTCCAATGATGGGCGTTAAGGTTATTATGCTGGTGGTGATGGGGAGGTGGAAGGTCATTGGAAGACTGTTGCTGCAAAACAACAAGTGGGTGACACAAGGTTTGAGTTTACTTATGAATACTCCCCTAGTTTCATGCCCATTGGTTGAAAGGAAAGAGATTTTTGCACGGGTGAGCCAATAGGTTAACCAGCAACAGTGGCGGGATTGCATTAGTATGCCATGCTCATAGGCTGAAGTTAATAGGTGAATGACATTCCACATGCTTGCTAATAGGAAAGGAGGAGGAGATTATGACACCCGATAAATACCTGCTATGCTGATGAGGTAACATAGACACTATCATATACATACTTTACCTGATATGCTCATAAGGTTTCATTATAACCACTACCATATAAATCCCTGATTTGCTGATGTGAGATAGGAAGTGATGTGAATTGAGTTTACTAGATTAACGAAAAGTGATGATCCATTCAGACCAGCCTTATTGATTAAACTTTAGTAACTACATCAGTACGGTTATGGTACAGTGTTGTTCCCAGGTGTACAAAAAGGTAAAAGGTACACATACGGTACCTTCAGAGGTACAGATAGCAACTCACATGGTACTAGTTGGAACCTTTTAAGGTACATGTGTATAATCTAGTATTATTGTACAATTTTCTACCAAGTATATTGAATATAATGCTACGTTCATAACCATGTGGGAGGTGGGAATTTACCATTTGTGAAGTCATAACTATCAGTTGGATGCATTTATGTGCTTTGAAACATCAATTGGCTAATGGCCAACAAGCTGCGTCCACCATAAACTAAAAGTACAGCTATCATGCTTGTAAACAGAGTTTAAAAACCATATTAATAGATTGCTGTTTAGAAAAAATGTTTTGTTGTTACATTTAACTGCAGATAACAGCAAATGCATTTATTAAGGTTATTTCATTAGTAGGGGATGTCCAAGGTCTGCATGTGGGAGAAGTTGGAGCTCAGGGATGATTTTCCACTCAGGCATTTTCCACTAGTAACTAAACTCAGCAAAAAAATAGAAACTTCCCCTTTTCAGGACCCTGTCTTTCAAAGATAATTTGTAAAAATCCAAATAACTTCACAGATCTTCATTGTAAAGGGTTTAAACACTGTTTTCCATGTTTGTTCAATGAACCATAAACAATTAATGAACATGCACCTGTGGAACGGTCGTTAAGACACTAACAGCTTACAGACAGTAGGCAATTAAGGTCACAGTTATGAATACTTAGGACACTAAAGAGGCCTTTCTACTGACTCTGAAAAACACTAAAAGAAAGATGCCGACGGTCCCTGCTCATCTACGTGAACGAGAATTAGGAATGCTGCAAGAAGGCATGAGGACTGCAGACGTGGCCAGGGCAATAAATTGCAATGTCCGTACTGTGAGACGCCTAAGACAGCGCTGCAGGGAGACAGGACAGACAGCTGATCGTCCTTGCAGTGGCAGACAACTTGTAACAAAACCTGCACAGGATATGTACATCCGAACATCACACCTTCGGGACAGGTACAGGATGGCAACAAAAACTGCCCAAGTTACACTAGGAACGAATAATCCCTCCATCAGTGTTCAGACTGTCCGCAATAGCCTGATAGAGGCTGGACTGAGGGCTTGTAGGCCTGTTGTAAGGCAGGTCCTCACCAGACATCACCGGCAACAACGTTGCCTAAGGGCAGGAACCCAGACTGGCTAAAACAGCCTCCACTCGTCTGGGAAGGCTTTCCACTAGATATTGGAACATTGCTGTGGGGACTTTCTTCCATTCAGCCTAAAGAGAATTAGTGAGGTCGGGCACCAATGGGCGATTAGGCCTGGCTGCACAGGGCTCTGTGCAGGCCAGTCAAGTTCTTCCACACCGATCTCGACAAGCCACTTCTGTATGGACCTCGCTTTGTGCACGGGAGCATTGTCATGCTGAAACAGGAAAAGGCCTTCCCCAAAGTGTTGCAAAAAAGTTGGAAGCAGAGAATCATCTAGAATGTCATTGTATGCTGTAGCGTTAAGATTTCCCTTCACTGGAACTAAAGGGCCGAGTCAGAACCCTGAAAATTTGCCAGAGACAATTATTCCTCCTCCACCAAACTTTACCGTTGGCACTATGCATTGGGGCAGGTAGTGTTCTCCTGGCATCCGCCACAGCTTTACACCATTCCAGCCGACGCTTGGCATTGCGCATGGTGCGGCTGCTCGGCCATGGAAACCCATTTCATGAAGCTGCTGACAAACCGTTCTTGTGCTGATGTTGCTTCCAGACTCAGTTCGGAGTTGCTTCCAGAGGCCGTTTGGAACTCGGTTTTGAGTGTTGCATCTGAGGACAGATGTTTTTCCACGCTATGCGCTTCAGCACTAGGCAGTCCCATTGTGTGAGCTTCTGTGGCCGATCGGTTCGCGTTCGAGCCGTTGTTGTTCCTAGACGTTTCCACTTCACAATTACAGCACTTACAGTTGAACGGGACAGCTCTAGCAGGGCAGAAATTTGCCAAACTGACTTGTTGGAAAGGTGGCATCCCATGACAGTGCCACGTTGAAAGTCAAGGAGCTCTTCAGTAAGGCCATTCTACTGCCAACGTTTGTCTATGATTCTAGATTCTATGGCTGTGTGCTCAATTTTATACACCTGTCAGCAACAGGTGTAGCTGAAATAGACAAATCCTCTAATTTCAAGAGGTGTTCACATCATTTTCTATATATAGTGTATTTACTTTATTTTTACTGCAACTTTAGGCAAAGCGCAGAAATGTATCCTTGGTAATAAATGTCTAGACAATCTCCATTATGTCCATAGACCTGGAGGCGCAGCATGAACTTCAGGTAGCTAGCAACTAATAGTGAGGTTGACTCCCACGTAATCAGCAGACTAACATTAACACCTTAATTTAGCTGTAAAAATACGGAAACGACTTGTAGATTTACCATCATACAGTGTTCTGAGAATGTCCTAAAAAAGTCCTTGGGACATCCCTGGAACAATAATGTAACTAGATAAAATCTGGAGGGGACCATGACTTGACATTTTAATTAATGTCTGTCATACCTTTTTAAGTAAAGTATTCTAAATTACATTTGATATCTCAGCTTTCACATGTGCTCAAATGTTGTCACATGTATAGTGTTATGGTACAGTATCACATTCCTCATGTTGTCACATTTATTTCACATGTCATGTGTAGTTTCATGTTCTCACATGTTGACATTTTGCATCCCCATGTTGTCACATTTATTTCACATTCATTTAATGTGAGATCATGTACTCATGTGCTTACATGTCACATGTTGCTTCACTTGTATTCACATGTTATCACTTTAAATCACATATGATCACTGAAATGCATCTGTTTTTTTGTAAGGATCACTGATGTAATGGACAGGTCGTAGAAATTCAGTGAATAAAGAAATTCAGTGTAAACATGAAACTGACAAACGTGAAGACCATTAATAAAAAGCCAACTTTCCCCTACTTGACTACGCAACGGATCACCTACATTGTGTCACACAAGGTGGCTCTCTCTACACATCGGAAGTGCTAAACTCAAATTGAATTGTTTCACAATACCTAGCAGTTAAACAGAACGGTCTTCATAATAGAGGATAATTAATATTAGAGGGCGTATCCATCTGTGCGGAGGCTGATATATCAAGGGTGAGAGAGCGCGGAGGGAGGGTCTTCGTTTGGTTGGTAGGAACAGGCACACTGTAAACAACCACTCCGTGAAGTAGCCCACTCAAACTACATCAAGGCGAAGCCAGCATTTTTTAAATCGCTGTCTATCCAGTGTAGTCTATACTCGTGCGGCAGAGACAACCCAGGTACAGACATAACATATCAAACAGACACTGAAGCCGAATGTGGATTGCAGCTGTACTTTCAGTATAGATGACACACAGCGGATATATAAGGTGAGATTGAGATGATATTGTTGACGTGCATATTGTATGGTAGGCTTTATTGTTTGAGTTGTCTAAACAATATAAACTTATTTATTGGATAAGGCTACAAATGTTCAGTAACATACACTGTCTGCAGCTTGCTACCCTCGTTAGCTTGGTGCTTTATCCTTTCTCTGATAATAATGTTACAGGAAACGTTAAACATGTGTTATGACACCGATTGCTGCAATAACACATTGATTGCCCCTTTTATATTTTAAAATAATTTAGCCTACACATCAAGCTTCAGTTTGGTTGACAAATAAGTGTATCATGCAATGCATTGATGGGGAGGTCAAAATTCCAATATATCACGTTTTTTTAGAAAGCTAATTGGTATTTCAAAATGTCTACCCTGTTAATAGTGTTATGTAAAAACTGTGTTACAGTCTTTTTGTAGTTGCTTCTATTTGACTTCAGAGCCCACTCTGCTCCCTGATAGGAGAGAGAACAGAGAAAGATAGACAGACCATGACATAATAGGAAGGTTTTGCATTGTCTCCAGTCCATCGCATGATTTGCCTATTGCTTGTAGGCCTAGGATATAGAGTAGGGCCTAGTCTGATTTAATCAGGCTGTAATACACAATTAATTGGTATATATCTACAGCCTGAAACGAATGCCTGCAAATTCATGTAAATGTTCCTTACAAGCCAGAATGTTGAATACAATTAAATGTAAACTTACTCTACTGGTTGTCTGTGCGGTATGTCCTTCAGCTGCTCGAAATTTGAGACAAAATATCTACAGGAAAATGTATTTGTTTACCCAACATTATAGAGAGCCTGTAGGTATGTAGTTCGTTTTGGCACCTAGGTTAAATTAGTTTTATATTAGATATTTAGTTTTCTCTCGTCAATAGCTATTGAACCAAGCATGCCATGACAGTGAAATCCGAATATTGCTGTATATACCAATTTATTCAAGTTTTAATGTTGTGTACATGTACAGTGAAATGCCTTCCTTGCAAGATCTAAACCTAACAATGCAGTATTTCATATCAATGTAGTACTAAATATAACATAAGGTAGAACAAGAACACACAATATATCAAAATAATAAATAAGAACATGAGAAAGTAAGAAGCTATATACAGTACAGGGTCAGTTCCAATACCACTATCCTGATCACTAGGCATCAGGATTTATGACAAATAGAGTAACAGCAGCATATGTGTGCAGAGTCATTATAAATGTGTGAGAAAATTGTGTGTGTGTGTGTGTGTATGTGTTGGAGTGTCAGTGTGCTTGAGTGTATAGAGACAGTGTAAAAAACAAATACAAAGAACAACTCAGTGCAGGTAGCCATTTGGTTGCTATTTTGCAGACTTATGGCTTGGAGATAGAAGCTGTTACGGAGCCCGTTGGTGTCAGACTTGATGCACCGGTACTGCTTGCTGAGTTGAAGCAGAAAGAACAGGCTATGGCTTGGGTGGCTGGAGTCATTAACAATTTTCCAGGCCATCCTTTCACACCAACTGATATACAGGTGCTGGATGGCAGAGAGCTCCGTCCCAGTGATATACTGGCCTGTCTGCAACACCCTCTGTAGTACCATGCGATCGAGGGCAGTGCTGTTGCCATACCAAGCAATGATGCATCCAGTTATGCTCTCAGTGGTGCAGCTGTATAACTTTTTGAGGATTTGAAGGCCCATGCCAAACCTATCCAACTCCTGAGGGTGAAGAGGTGCTGTTGCACCTTCACGACTGTGCATTTGTGTGTGGACCAATTTAAGTCCTTAGTGATTTGGACGCAGAGGGACTTAAAGCCTTAATTGTGTATTACAGCCTGATTAATCAGGCTAGATAAAGAGCTTATTCTGTAGACAGCAATTCAGGCATTGATGGTGGATGTATGATATTGACCCTTTCAACATTTAAATGTTTCATAATTCTATCTAGTTTTTTGGGGGGCAAATAGCCCAATAATGTCTCTTTAGGAATGTTGGCAAGTTTACCAAAAGTCATTAAGTTTACCAAAACTCATAGTAGAGAGAATGATTTATTTCAGCTTTTATTTCTTTCATCACATTCCCAGCGGGTCAGAAGTTTACATACACTCAATTAGTATTTGGTAGCATTGCCTTTAAATTGTTTAACTTGGGTCAAACGTTTTGGCCCATTCCTCCTGACAGAGCTGGTGTAACTGAGTCAGATCTGTTGTCCTCCTTGCTCGCACACACTTTTTCAGTTCTGCCCACAAAATGTCTGTAGGATTGAGGTCAGGGCTTTGTGATGGCCACTCCAATTCATTGACTTTGTTGTCCTTAAGCCATTTTGCCACAACTTTGGAAGTATGCTTGGGGTCATTGTCCATTTGGATGACCCATTTGCGACCAAGCTTTAACTTCCTGACTGATGTCTTGAGATGTTGCTTCAATATATCCACAAAATTTCCCGACCTCATGATGCCATCTTTTTGTGAAGTGCATCAGTCCCTCCTGCAGCAAAGCACCCTCACAACATGATGCTGCCACCCCCGTGCTTCATGGTTGGAATGGTGTTCTTCGGCTTGCAAGCGTTCCCCTTTATCCTCCAAACATAATGATGGTCATTATGGCCAAACAGTTCTATTTTGCTTCACCAGATCAGAGGACATTTCTCCAAAAAGTATGATCTTTGTCTCCATGTGCAGGTCCAAACTGTTGTCAGGCTTTTTTTATTGCGGTTTTGGAGCAGTGGCTTCTTCCTTGCTGAGGAGCGTTTCAGGTTATGTCGATACAGGACTCGTTTGACTGTGGATACAGATACTGTTGTACCTGTTTCCTCCAGCATCTTCACAAGGTCCTTTGCTGTTGTTCGCACAAAAGCACATTAATCTCTAAGAGTCAGAATGCATCTCCTTCCTGAGTGGTATGATGGCTGCGTGGTCCCATGGTGTTTATACTTGCGTACTGTTCTTTGTACAGGTGAATGTGGTACCTTCAGGCATTTGGAAATTGCTCCCAAGGATGAACCAGACTTGTGAAGGTCCACAATTATTTTTACGAGGTCTTGGCTGATTTCTTTTGTTCTTCCCATGATGTCAAGCAAAGAGGCACTAAGTTTGAAGGTAGGCCTTGAAATACATCCACAGGTACACCTCCAATTGACTCATGATGTCAATTAGCCTATCAGAAGCTTCCAAAGTCATGACATAATTTTCTGGTGTATTCCAAGCTGTTTAAAGGCACAGTAAACTTCGTGTATGTAAACCTTTGACCGACTGGAATTGTAATACAATGAATTATAAGTGAAATCATCTGTCTGTTAACAATTGTTGGAAAAATGACTAGTGTCATGCACAAATTTGATGTCCTAACCGACTTGCCAAAACTATAGTTTGTTAATTAACAAGACATTTGTGGAGTGGTTGAGAAACAAGCTTTAATTACTCCAACCTAAGCGTATGTAAACTTCCGACTTCTGTATATGTACATATTTACCTCAATTACCTAGTACCCCTGCATATCGACTTGGTACTGGTACCTCGTGTATATAGCCAAGTTATTTTTACTTTTGTCACGTTCTGACCTTTATTTCCGTTGTTTTGTATTTATTTAGTATGGTCAGGGCGTGAGTTGGGTGGGCAGTCTATGTTTGTTTTTCTATGTTTTGGGGCATTTCTATGTTTTCGGCCTAGTATGGTTCTCAATCAGAGGCAGGTGTCATTAGTTGTCTCTGATTGAGAATCATACTTAGGTAGCCTGGGTTGCACTGTTTGTTTGTGGGTGATTGTCTATGTTGATGGCTTGTTTCAGCACAGGGGCCTGTTGCACAAAACTAGGATAAGGGATTAAGCCAGGATATCTTGGTGATCCTGGCTCAATTGATCCGTAATCCGGTTGCACTAAAGATGGATAGGGGGCAGGAGGATATGTTATGGTATAAATTACCATGGAGATTTATTCTGTGGAGCTAGCCTGCTCCAGACCAGGCTAAATTCCAGGATCTATTTAATCTCATCCCTAATGTCAGTCAGCAGTCACCACAAATGGAAACCAATAGTTATTTCACTGCTCACTATACATTGTTATCACATATAACTAGACCCACTGTTATTTAAACGTTTGTGATCATTAATTTCAATGATTTTGGATAAAAAATGATTTTTAGATGATGTTGCTATCATTAGATAATTTACAGTTTCCCATAGACTATAAGGCTATATATAAAATGCTAGAATATTAGGGCCACAGAGGGGAAAAAAACACAAGTCATAATATTGTAACCAGTTGTTTTAAAGGAGGACAGTTGTTAAAATGACAGATGTGGGGCATTTCGTGAAATTGTACTTCAGTATGGTTTCATAAACAAAGACATGCTGATGTGCCAGAATATTAAGTATCACATTGTCATAAGTATCAAAACTGTAAAAACAATATGTAGCTTTTCTGCAGAAAGAACCAGCCTCATAAATTTATGACTTTATCCTTTTTCTTCAGTGTGGCCCTAGTACTCTGTCATATAAACAAATACACATTCCATATGAATATAAAAACACAATGTGTAACATTATGTTCCTTTATTGAATAAGGACAAAACAAAGCAGGTAAACCATCAGCTCCTTTCAAAACTGAAGTCACAGTGACTCTACAAGATGGAAAGCACAGAATCTAAGCATATTATACAAAATGATACATATACAGACCTTTGAATGTGTATAACACACCCTGCATGTCTGCACACTAAAATAAATGCAGGACAAATCCATACACATCAACTGAACAGACAAATGAATGGATGCAGTAGCCTCCCTGCAGCCTTGTATTACACACAGTATACCGCACAAACATAAGAGGCCAAATTCGTCAAAAAACGAACCCAAAAAAAACCAAATTCCTCTGCCACCGCAGGACATATTTAACCAAAATTGAAAGCACACATACTAACTAAAATAATTCAACACATATTGGTCCCTCAGCAGCCGACCACTGTCGTCATCAGGGAAGATTGCCGGATTGTCCCAGTCCATGGCTGGTGGCACTCTGGGGGCCCTCTCCTTCCTCAGGCAGGCCACATTGTGGAGGACAGCACAAGCCACAGTAATATCACATGCCCTAACAGGGCTGACCCTTAATTTGTGAAGGCAGTGAAAGCGTGCCTTCAGGAGGCCAAAGGTCATTTCAACTCTGGCCCTGGTCCTGGCATGGGCATGGTTGTAGGCCTGCTGTGCTTCCTGGGGGTCTGTGAAAGGTGTCAGGAGAAAAGGCTGGCAGCCATACCCCCTGTCTCCCAGCAACACACCAGAGAATTCACCTGTCAACACAAAATCTCATCATTACTACCTCATAAACACAGTGATATTCTTGACACAGCCATGATGGTTATAAATAGGGGTTGTGTGGCTTACCTTGTGATAGGCACTGATAGATTTCAGAGGCCCGAAAGATTCTGGAGTCATGGACTGAGCCAGGCCATTTTGCCACAACATTGCTGATCACACAGTCAGCATTGCAGACCATCTGAAATCATAAGATGAGGAATATTACACCAATCAATGCACATCACTGGCAATGCAGAGTGTTCGTCAATGGACAATATCAAAAAGTTATGTTCACCTGAACATTAATGCTGTGAAAGGATTTCCTATTCACAAAATCGGCCTCATGGGCACCTGAGGGGGCTTTTATCCTTATGTGTGTGCAGTCCACTGCACCAATGACATTGGGGAAACCTGTCACACAAAGTAATGAGTATCCTACTATGTGTTAACAGTTGTCCTGTAATTTGTAGATCCTCTTACCTGCAATCCTATAGAACTCCTCTTTGATGTCACAGAGTCTCCTGTGGCCAGGGAAGGAGATGAAGACATCTGCTAATGCTTTGATAGCCAGACACACACTCCTTATTGTGCGGCAAATTGTGGCCTTGTTCAGCTGTTCTGCATCCCCCACTGAGTACAGGAAGGCTCCACTAGCAAAAAAGCGCAAGGCCACACAAACCATTTGCTCCACACTCAGTGCATGGCTCCGTGCAGTGCGGTGCTTAATCCTGGGACCCAGTAGTCTGCATAGATACCTGATGCCATCTGCAGAAAACCTGTATCTTTCATATAGATGGTCATCAGGGAAGGCCAGTGGGTCCAACCGGTCCCTGAAGACCCTTTCTCACCTGAAGGCTTTCCTCAGCACAAGTGCTTCTTCATCCACCACATCTCGCACGAATGGGCATGCCATTGTCAGAGCAGAAAGGAACACAATTTTGGGCCTTCATATAGGCTAGTGGCCACACCTGGTGCTGGGGGGGGTGGGCAAAAGAGGGCGATGCCTTATAACGATGACTTGGTTGTACTGATTGCTGGGAAAATAAAAAAAACCTTAGAAAGATGCCACCGTCCTGTGTGCTCACAATAAGAGCTCATATGTCATGGCTCACTTGACTTTACGAGAATATACCTAATTTTTATTTTGAGCTGTGTCATCTTCTTGGAGCTGGGGGAGGAAAGAAAAATAATGATTAATACATTTGTGTTACAGTTAGCATACAGTGTACATTGAAGGCATATCTCACCTCTCTCTCAAGTTTTTTTATTTCAAGGTCCAGTTTCCTAATTGTCCTCTTTTTTATTTCGAACTCCAGTGCAAGATTTTCCATCTTTTTCTTCTTGTACTGAATGTCTATGTCTGCCAGTTCTATTTGGCACCGGAGGTGGTTGCCATACAACTTTCTGATAGCTTGTGAGCTCTGTGAACACAATACAATTAGCGCAGCTGGAATTTGGCAGGATGTGGTGTCCTTTTATTAATACGCACTATGTTGCCAGGCTGGTTTTCCCACTGTATAGCATCTGGGTCCTGTAAAAGAAATTAGATTTTTTGATTTTGATGAGGACTCCTCACCATTGTAGAGTAAATAGTACTTTCACAGTCTTAACATGATACCTCATGCCTTCTGGAATCCAGAGAGATGGTCTCCTCCTCATCATCGTCTCCATCATGTGCTGTTGCTGCTGCACTGGGGCCTTCACCCTATCACATTTAATCGGATTCATATTGAAGCTAGTAGACAAGACATGCCAGGCCTACAGTATGCCTTTGATGGAGTACTCACTGGATCAGCATCGTCTGGTGCTTGTGCTGGTGGCTCTAACAGGAACACAGTGCTGCCAGACACTGCAAGGCAATAGGTAAACCAAAGTCAGACAGTCCAAATTGATTCAATATGAATGTGGTTGTATCCCATGTAGAGATGGAAGGACATACCTTGAATGAAGCGGGTGGCATCTTGGGAGGAACCTATGCTCGTCTCTTTCCCCCCAGGGATCCCCTCTAAGACGGGCCTGCCTTTATTTAGCTCCAAGGCCATGTCCTCTGCTGGGGTAAGGTCAGCCTTTGGTGACCCACCACCCGTGCCTTGTCTGTGGGTATTCTTTTTCACTGCTAAAACAGTACAGACAATGTGTGAGCAGGCACCTTCTGGGTACAATATATGCTTGTGCTTTGTTAAATATTAGTCAGGGACCATACCATTCTGCAGAATGTTCTTGTATTTGATTTTGACCTGCTGCCATGTCCGTTTTGGCCCGTTCATGTTTAATCTACACACACACACACACACACACACACACTTAATGGAGTCACACTGCAAAAAATTACTTGGTATTTTTGTCTTGTTTTCAGTAAAAATATCAAACATTTTATCATAGCTTTATACAGTGTGATGGAGTTACTTTACACAATTTCACTCATATCTGCAGTGCATTTCAATAAAAAAAATTAACCGTTTCATAATTACAGTACAACTGCATTTTTGGAGATGTGAATTAAATATTTGAATTGTAATTGTGATGTTTCAGCGGAGCGGTGAGTGTGTAATTGTGCACTACTTACGCATTCAGGCGGTCTGCAATACTTTGCCACGCTTTTTCTCTTTGCTTTATCACTGTGGCGGTGTTGCCTTTCTTCTTAATTATATCTTTTACCTCCTCGTATGCCTCCATGAGGATTTGTGCTTCCGACGGGGAAAAGTACGCGGCTCTAGTTGCCATGGTAAATCAGTTAATCTGTGATCTGTGGCGGGGTCTATTTGAGTGAGCCGTGAGCGCGCACCTATCCAGGATTGGTTTCACCTGGCTTAATGAATCCGTGTCTGCTCATCCTGGCTTGGTCTTTGTGCAACCAATTAAGCCTGGACGCACATGTTTTGGCTTCATTGAGCTCAGCTGAGTCATTTATCCCGGATGTCTTAATTCTACTTTTGTGCAACAGGCCCCAGGTCTCATTTTGTAGCTTCACGGTCGAATTTGGTTTATTGTTTTTGTTACTCGTTTGTATAGTGTTCAGTCTTTCTTGATTAAAGATTTGCCATGGACACTTACCACGCCGCGTATTGGTCCTCAGATCCATCTCGTCTCTCCTCTTCAGATGAAGAGGAGGACGGCCGTGACAACTTTTTGTTTATTTATTCCTTTTTAAATGTTTCTATTTCTTCTATTTTTTTTCTCTGCATTTCACTGTTAGTCTACACCTGTTGTTTATTAAGCATGTGACAAATAACATTTGAATTGATCATTTCACAAATGCAAAATATAGACTTACTGTACACTTTTATCCGGCTTTATCACAGTTGCAGGCAACAGTATTTTTCAGTTAGCACACATTTCTGGCGACCTTCTTCTGTTACACACAGGTGTTCGGAGCATGCTAGATAACTAATTAGCACAGGTGGTCGCCTCTGTCTTCCGTAAACAGGCGCTGTAAAATGGAGATATGGCCGTGTGGGAACACTAACCATATAAAGGTGTGTAGTAATTTAACCTTTTATTTTTTTGAAAATGATTTCTTGCTGATATAAAAGATAAGGACATTATGCTTCCAATACCGTATGGCAAGCAAAGCGTGTTCACTTGCAGATTGAGCGTCGGGGCTCTTAACAAAAGTCCCCTCGGCTTAAGGTAGTTAGCGTATATGAATGGGGTCGGTGGCAAAGAGCTTTGATAAGATAATACTGAATATTTGAAAGCCTGTTTTAACAGTAAAGGATACTAATACAATCTGTAAATAAGAACCATTGATGGCATTGACTTGTAAGCATAATCAGAAATGACAAGGATAGCAAAACAAGATATTGTTTTCAAAACCGGATGTTTTAGAGAATCACGCATAGCAGAGATACAACATTTGGGGGGAGATTTTCAGTTTCAACATTTCTTTAGCCCCATCCCTCAGCAGTTTACCAAAACAAGAGTTGGAGGTGTCCACTTTGCCCGTTGTTCCCAAACCCCTACTTTCTTTAGATAAATATATGGATACCATCCATTGGATAGTTAGGTTTCTTAACTGTGTTGACAAGTATTTTTTCCAATACAAATTAAAATGCTGGAAGGTAAGAATGCTGGAGGTCTGCATCATTTTAGGTTCACAAAGGTGGGCATGGCACTTTGGTCGATATTTTTGCATACACAGTAGCTGAGGTGTGATGTCAGTGGGAGTATTAAAAAAAATTAAAAAAATACACATTTCTCCAGTATAAATAGAGCAGTGATTGACACCCAGTCTTATTTAATCAATGCGTTGGTGGGAGGACATATGACAAAGAATACCAATTAAATTTAGGTTTCAGAATGAATATGCCTCTGTTGATTTTACAGTTGGATATTCTTAGGAATAAATAGAGAAATATTCAATGCCATGGCTTTTATCATCTCTTTCATACATCCTTCTATATTCACACCCTTCAGGTGTTTGTCTAACATCTCCTGGGAACCTTCCTCCCTTTCTCTCCTCCTCCTGTTCTTAATACAGACTTTCTACCCAACACTCTCTTTCTCACCACCCCTCTCCCTCTCTTCATATCTCCCTCTCTCTCTGTGTCTCTCGGTCTCTCCCCCCTCTCTCTATTCCCCCCCCCCCTCTCAATCTCTCCCCCCTCTGTGTCTCTAGGTCTCTCCCCCTCCCTCCCTCTATCTCTACCTCTCTCTCTCTCTCCCTGTCCCATTTTTCAAAACTGCTCCACCACCTCCACTGTCCCCTTCATTAATTTCTCCTTTCCCAAGATGGCTTTCTCAGTACCTCTCCTCCTCCTTTTCTCCTCTCTTCCCTCCATTTGCATCTTGGCGCTACGCTCCACGCGTCTGGCTGGAGTCAGATGGCTAATTGTGTCCCATCTGTTGGGAGAGGTCTGTGCTAAATCCAGGCTAAGGCCCTATTCGGAAATGAAGGACAGTCTCTGAGGAGCGGAGTGGCGAAACAGATTTCTACTTTTCAATTCATATTACCTCCTTGCCTTACCTTTCGTTGTGGCCGGCAACATCACATTCTTGGTCCACAGCTCAAATTGACTGTAAATATCACAGTAGCCACTAAGCCACAGTAAGAACAAACTATTTAACAATCCTATCAACTTTTCTTCTAAAACATGTTACAATGGTTAATAATGCAACAATTCACAAGCATGTGCAGACAATTAAAGGGTATATTTTCTCATCCGTACACATTAAATTAGCAAACAATACACAGCTAAATACTGCTAGCTAGCTAACTAACTCTATGCTTAATGATCTAGTAACGTTTACCCCCCCATATGAATGACACTGTTTGCATACAGTGTCATTCATACTATAATATAGGCTACACAACTAGGTAACGTTAGCTAGCTAAAGAAAATAATTTCTGCATCCTCACATAAATGTTGTGGCTGTAGCTTAATGCTAATGTTCAGCTGAACCATAGCTGGAAAGGAGAGCTCTTAGGCTTACACTGGCTACAGTATTAAAGTTACCTTAGAACAAACCAGGCTTAATTTTATCAATATCATGGAAGTCATTACAGGGCTGGACATTAACTTTGTCCTTTGGACAAGTAAGACTGAGTATTTATTTTTTTGGTCTGAAAGCTCAAGTCAATTGTCCCCCTAAAATGAATGGTCTGTACACCGTGGGCCAAAAAGGTGACTGAAAATGGTCTTTTGGATGCAAGGAACCACTTCACAAAATACATTTAATTATTATCACTGGTATTGACAATGGAAGGCTGCTGGTCTCTGATCCCTGTATTATATCTCATTCCATTGTGGCTTTGAGAAATGCACTTGGGGAAAACCATCCACGTCGCGGACACCAACACCTTCTTCGCCCGCTTTGAGGATAACACAGTTCCCCCGACGCGGCCCGCTACCATGGACTGTGAGCTCACCTCCTCGGTGGCCGACTCGAGTAAGACATTTAAGCGTGTTAATAACACGGTCACTGCTGCCGACCCAGAAGGCATCCCTAGCCGCATCCTCAGAGCATGCACAGACCAGCTGGCTGGAGTGTTTACGGACATATTCAATCTCTCCCTATCCCAGTCTGCTGTCCCCACATTTTTCAACATGGCCACCATTGTTCCTGTACCCAATAAAGCAAAGGTAACTGAACTAAATCATGAAGTACTTTGAGTGGCTAGTCAAGGCTCATATCACCTCTACCTTACCTGACACCCTAGACCCACTTAAATTTGCTTACCGCCTCAATAGATCCACAGACGATGCAATCACAATAGCACTGCCATATCCCATCTTTACAAGAAGAATACCTATGGAAGAATGCTGTTCATTGACTATAGCTCTGTATTCAACAACATAGTATTCCATAGTAGCTCATCATTAAGCTTGAGGCCCTGGGTCTGAACCCCGCCCTGTGCAACTGGGTCCTGGACGTCCTGACGGGCCGCCCCCCAGGTGGCGAAAGTAGGAAACAACACCTCCACTTCGCTGATTCTCAACAGTGGTGCCCCACAAGGGTGTGTGCTCAGCCCCTCCTATACTCTCTGTTCACTTATGACCGCATGGCCATGCACGCCTCTAACTCAATCATCAAGTTTGCAGACGACACAACAGTAGTAGGCCTGATTACCAACAATGACAAGACAGCCTACAGGGAGGAGGTGAGGGCCCGGGGTGTGTGGTGCCAGGACAATTACCTCACTCAACGTCAACAAAACAAAGGAGCTGATTGTGGACTTAAGGAAACAGTAGAGGGAGCACCCCCTCATCCACATCGACTGGACCGCAGTGGAGATGGTGGAAAGCTTCAAGTACTTCGGCGTACACATCACTGACAAACTGAAATGGTCCACCCACACAAATAGTGTGATGAAGAAGGTGCAACAGCACCTCTTCAACCTCCCGGTACAGCAACTACACGCCCGCAAACGCAGGGCTCTCAAGAGGGTGGTGTGGTCTGCACAACGCATCACCGGGTGCAAACTACCTGCCCTCCAGGACACCTACAGTGCCCGATGTGACAGGTAGGCCAAAAGGATCAGGGACAACAACCACCCGAGCCACTGCCTTTTCACCCTGCTATCATCCAGAAGGCAAGGTCAGTACAGGTGCATCAAAGCTGGCACCGAGAGACCATAAGACTGTTAAATTGCATTCACTAGCACATTAGAGGAAGTGGCCCTATATACATAGACTTGAAATCACTGGCCAATTTAATAATGCAACACTAGTCACTTTAATAATGTTTACATATTTTGCATTACCCATCTCATATGTGTATATACTGTATTCTATTGTACTGCATCTTAGTCTATGCCGCGCTGACAATGAACCAGGGATCAAGTGGCTAACGTGGGCGAGGTAGCTAACGAAGATGTTTATCTATATTTAAGTCTTGAATATTCAGTGTTCCGGCCAGGGAGATATTGACAGTATAGGCATTAGGCTACTTGTCAATTAGGCTATTCTAATATATATTTGTTTGTATTACTTTGTCAGAATTACATAGCCACTATTGAATAGAGGAGAATCCTAACCAATTTTGAGCACTTGAGAGACTGTTTTACAACTGGAGTATGCAGCATTGGTTTCATCAACTGCACACCTGTATCAACTGTTTGTCGGCCATTTGTGGTTATAGTTTACATGAGTGCCAGTGGAAAGTTATTTTAGGACATCAGACATGACAAGGACATTAATACATGCTAATAGCTAAATAGTTAACCATCCAAACTACACTATGTTTTGAATTGGCTAACTCGTTAGTCTGTTTTAGGCTTTATCATTATTGTGCCTGCTCGCTCTCTCTCTCCTCTGGCAATGGCCCATTGGCACACATGCAGGTGAGCTATACTGCAACTGGGCAAATAACTCATGAACTAGCAATGAATATCAACAAATGTACACAGGCAGCTAGGTTCACTTTGATCTCAAAAACGCATCTTGCGACTGCATGATTGAAAGACCGCTCGTGCCTGTCAATGAAAGCCATCAATAATTATACTCCTATGTGCTGTGAGATTTGTCAATGCAGGCCTACAATTATACTCCAGTGCACTCTGCAGAGATTGGGAGGTAAGTGCATAACACATCGTATCCGAAGGACACTTTGGCCGTGTCTAGACTTGACAGTTCATATATTTCTGTATTGTGATAATGGAGATCTGATCATGGACTTCCGAACACGTCATGAATCTACATGTATATTTAAATGTGTCCACCATGTCCATGCTGTGTCCATTCCCGATCTATATTCAAGTGCCAGTATGCAGTCTACAAACTGTGGAATAGGCAGCATATGATAATACCATAACAACTGATGGCAGTAGCTAACTACTGTAGCTAAGTAGCCAGCTAACCTCTGTAGCTAGCCATCACGTTAGCAAGCAACACTAAAGGGATTGCAAATAAGTCTCTCGTAATTTATTTCAAAATATTAGCTAGCTGGCTAGCATTTATGAGGCCGGGCAAACACGTTCCCCACACTCTAGAAATGTATTTCCTCCAACGTTATAATGAAAAGGTGCCTCTAGGGCACAAAATACATGTTTTCTGGAGACTTGTGGGAGGAATGCTGATGACATTGCCCACTATGCGATTTTGGTAGCCGGATTGCGTCCAGACTGAGGAGGAATCTTCAAACACAATCGGACCACAAAGCGGCTTTTGTGCGTCTTGACCCGTCTTTTCAATGATAGCAGAAGTCGCATGTAATGTCAAGTGTAGATGACCTTTGATACAATTCTGATCGGAGTAGCCTAATTATCTGATATTGGGATTTTTGCATAATGTTTTTTTACATGTCCTTTCAAACAACTTAATCCCTTAATCTATAATCTGCTTGTCCGGCAATTATTTTTACTTGCCCTGGGCAGGCGGACAAGCTTTAATGTCGAGCCCTGCATCATATGAAGTAAAAGCAAATTGCTATAAAAACATTTGCTGTAAGAGTGCTGGCTCAACAAGATATTTATGTTTACACTGCCCTGCTTAGAGGGGAGCAATTGTCACACGAGTGTCGTGTGCTACCTCTGTAGGTAGCGGTCAAGACGTGACAAGTTCATAAATTTACATTGCATTATGTGTTCCCGAAGAGACTTTTAGCAAAAATAAAAGTGTGAAGACCCTCTCATTTGTGTCAGGATTTTTACCATATTGACTCAGTTCTGCTGGGGGCAATGGCACCATGTTAACCACTTTCAGTGGGCTCAGATTCACAGATGCACATCTTTGTTACGATGAGTGAATGAGGACCCAAAAGCGAACTAACTTAAACAGAGCTTCTTTAATAACCAAACATAGGTAGGCTCAGATAGACAGGCAGATTCCGACAGGACAGGACAAGGTTACAGCAAACATGACGATAGTCTGGCTCAGGCATGAAACACAACAAACAAGAATCCGACAAGGACAGGAACAAAAACAGAGAGAGATATAGGGGACTAATCAGAGGGAAAAGGGGAACAGGTGGGAGAAGGGGTGACGAGGTAGTCAAGAGGAGACAAGGAACAGCTGGGGGAAAGCGGGGGAGAAAAGGTAACCTAATACGACCAGCAGAGGGAGACAGGGTGAAAGGAAAGGACAGAAAGACACAACATGACAATACATGACAGTACCCCCCCACTCACCGAGCGCCTCCTGGCGCACTCGAGGAGGAAACCTGGCGGCAACGGAGGAAATCCTCGATCAGCGCACAGTCCAGCACGTCCCGAGAGGGAACCCAACTCCTCTCCTCAGGACCGTACCCCTCCCAATCAACGAGGTACTGGTGACCACGGCCCCGAGGACGCATGTCCAAAATCCTGCGGACCCTGTAGATGGGTGCGCCCTCGACAAGGATGGGGGGGGGGGGGGGGGAAGACGAGTGGGGGCGCGAAGAACGGGCTTAATACAGGAGACATGGAAGACCGGGTGGACGCGACGAAGGTATCGCGGAAGAAGAAGTCGAACTGCGACAGGATTAATGACCCGAGAAATACGGAACGGACCAATGAACCGCGGGGTCAACTTGCGAGAAGCCGTCTTAAGGGGAAGGTTCTGAGTGGAGAGCCAAACTCTCTGACCGCGACAATATCTAGGACTCTTAGTTCTACGCTTATTAGCAGCCCTCACAGTCTGCGTCCTATAACGGCAAAGTGCAGACCTGACCCTCTTCCAGGTGCGCTCGCAACGTTGGACAAAAGCCTGAGCGGAGGGGACGCTGGACTCGGCGAACTGAGATGAGAACAGCGGAGGCTGGTACCCGAGGCTACTCTGAAAAGGAGATAGCCCGGTCGCAGACGAAGGAAGCGAGTTGTGGGCGTATTCTGCCCAGGGGAGCTGTTCTGACCAAGACGCAGGGTTGCGAAAAGAAAGACTGCGTAAGATGCGACCAATAGTCTGATTGGCCCGTTCTGCTTGACCGTTAGACTGGGGGTGAAAGCCGGAAGAGAGACTGACGGAAGCCCCAATCAAACGGCAAAACTCCCTCCAAAATTGAGACGTGAATTGCGGACCTCTGTCCGAAACGACGTCTGACGGAAGGCCATGAATTCTGAAAACATTCTCGATGATGATTTGTGCCGTCTCTTTAGCAGAAGGAAGCTTAGCAAGGGGAATGAAATGAGCCGCCTTAGAGAACCTATCGACAACCGTAAGAATAACAGTCTTCCCCGCTGACGAAGGCAGTCCGGTGACAAAATCTAAGGCGATGTGAGACCACGGTCGAGAGGGAATGGGAAGCGGCCTGAGACGGCCGGCAGGAGGGGAGTTACCGGACTTAGTCTGCGCGCAGACCGAACAAGCAGCCACGAAACGACGCGTGTCATGCTCCCGGGTGGGCCACCAAAAACGCTGGCGAATGGAAGCAAGCGTACCCCGAACGCCATGGTGGCCGGCTAACTTGGCAGAGTGAGCCCACTGAAGAACGGCCAGACGAGTAGGAACGGGAACGAAAAGAAGGTTCCTAGGACAAGCGCGCGGCGACGGAGTGTGAGTGAGCGCTTGCTTTACCTGCCTCTCAATTCCCCAGACAGTCAACCCGACAACACGCCCCTCAGGGAGAATCCCCTCGGGGTCAGTGGAGGCTACTGAAGAACTGAAGAGACGAGATAAAGCATCAGGCTTGGTGTTCTTAGAGCCCGGACGATAAGAAATCACGAACTCGAAACGAGCGAAAAACAGCGCCCAACGCGCCTGACGCGCATTAAGTCGTTTGGCAGAACGGATGTACTCAAGGTTCCTATGGTCAGTCCAAACGACAAAAGGAACGGTCGCCCCCTCCAACCACTGTCGCCATTCGCCTAGGGCTAACCGGATGGCGAGCAGTTCGCGGTTTCCCACATCATAGTTACGTTCCGACGGCGACAGGCGATGAGAAAAATACGCGCATGGGTGGACCTTGTCGTCAGAGAGGGAGCGCTGAGAAAGAATGGCTCCCACGCCCACCTCTGACGCGTCAACCTCGACAACGAACTGTCTAGAGACGTCAGGTGTAACAAGGATAGGAGCGGATGTAAAACGATTCTTGAGGAGATCAAAAGCTCCCTGGGCGGAAACGGACCACTTAAAGCACGTCTTGACAGAAGTAAGGGCTGTGAGAGGAGCTGCCACCTGACCGAAATTACGGATGAAACGACGATAGAAGTTCGCGAAGCCGAGAAAGCGCTGCAGCTCGACGCGTGACTTAGGGGCGGGCCAATCAATGACAGCTTGGACCTTAGCGGGATCCATCTTAATGCCTTCAGCGGAAATAACAGAACCGAGAAATGTGACGGAGGAGGCATGAAAAGTGCACTTCTCAGCCTTCACAAAAAGACAATTCTCTAAAAGGCGCTGGAGGACACGTCGAACGTGCTGAAGATGAATCTGGAGTGACGGTGAAAAAATCAGGATATCGTCAAGGTAAACGAAAACAAAGATGTTCAGCATGTCTCTCAGGACATCATTGACTAATGCCTGAAAGACAGCTGGAGCGTTAGCGAGGCCGAAAGGAAGAACCCGGTATTCAAAGTGCCCTAACGGAGTGTTAAACGCCGTCTTCCACTCGTCCCCCTCCCTGATGCGCACGAGATGGTAAGCGTTACGAAGGTCCAACTTAGTGAAAAACCTGGCTCCCTGCAGGATCTCGAAGGCTGAAGACATAAGAGGAAGCGGATAACGATTCTTAACTGTTATGTCATTCAGCCCTCGATAATCTATGCAGGGGCGCAGAGACCCGTCCTTCTTCTTGACAAAAAAAAACCCCGCTCCGGCGGGAGAGGAGGAGGGGACTATGGTACCGGCGTCAAGAGCTACAGACAAATAATCCTCGAGAGCCTTACGTTCGGGAGCCGACAGAGAGTATAGTCTACCCCGGGGGGGAGTGGTTCCCGGAAGGAGATCAATACTACAATCATACGACCGGTGTGGAGGAAGAGAGGTGGCCCTGGACCGACTGAACACCGTGCGCAGATCGTGATATTCCTCCGGCACCCCTGTCAAATCACCAGGCTCCTCCTGTGAAGAAGAGACAGAGGAAACAGGAGGGATAGCAGACATTAAACATTTCACATGACAAGAGACGTTCCAGGAGAGGATAGAATTACTAGACCAATTAATGGAAGGATTATGACAAACTAGCCAGGGATGGCCCAAAACAACAGGTGTAAAAGGTGAACGAAAAATCAAAAAAGAAATGGTTTCGCTATGATTACCAGAAACAGTGAGGGTTAAAGGTAGCGTCTCACGCTGAATCCTGGGGAGAGGACTACCATCCAGGGCGAACAAGGCCGTGGACTCCCTTAACTGTCTGAGAGGAATGTCATGTTCCCGAGCCCAGGTCTCGTCCATAAAACAGCCCTCCGCCCCAGAGTCTATTAAGGCACTGCAGGAAGCTGACGAACCGGTCCAGCGTAGATGGACCGACAAGGTAGTGCAGGATCTTGAAGGAGAGACAGGAGTAGTAGCGCTCACCAGTAGCCCTCCGCTTACTGATGAGCTCTGGCTTTTACTGGACATGAAGTGACAAAATGACCAGCAGAACCGCAATAGAGACAGAGGCGGTTGGTGATTCTCCGTTCCCTCTCCTTAGTCGAGATGCGGATACCTCCCAGCTGCATAGGCTCAGCTCCCGAGCCGGCAGAGGAAGATGGTAGTGATGCGGAGAGGGGGGCAACGGAGAACGCGAGCTCCTTTCCACGAGCTCGGTGACGAAGATCAACCCGTCGCTCAATGCGAATAGCGAGTTCAATCAGGGAATCCACGCTGGAAGGGACCTCCCGGGAGAGAATCTCATCCTTTACCTCTGCGCGGAGACCCTCCAGAAAACGAGCGAGCAAAGCCGGCTCGTTCCAGCCACTGGAGGCAGCAAGAGTGCGAAACTCAATAGAGTAGTCTGTTATGGATCGATTACCTTGACATAGGGAAGACAGGGCCCTGGAAGCCTCCTCCCCAAAAACAGATCGATCAAAAACCCGTATCATCTCCTCCTTAAAGTCCTGATACTGGTTAGTACACTCAGCCCTTGCCTCCCAGATTGCCGTGCCCCACTCACGAGCCCGTCCAATAAGGAGAGATATGACGTAGGCGACACGAGCAGTGCTCCTGGAGTAAGTGTTGGGCTGGAGAGAAAACACAATATCACACTGGGTGAGGAACGAGCGGCATTCAGTGGGCTCCCCAGAGTAACACGGCGGGTTATTGATTCTGGGCTCCGGAGATTCGAAAGCCCTGGAAGTGGCCGGTGGATCGAGGCGGAGATGGTGAACCTGTTCTGTGAGGTTGGAGACTTGGGTGGCCAGGGTCTCAACGGCATGTCGAGCAGCAGACAATTCCTGCTCGTGTCTGCCTAGCATCGCTCCCTGGATCTCGACGGCTGAGTGGAGAGGATCCGAAGTCGCTGGGTCCATTCTTGGTCGGATTCTTCTGTTACGATGAGTGAATGAGGACCCAAAAGCGAACTAACTTAAACAGAGCTTCTTTAATAACCAAACATAGGTAGGCTCAGATAGACCGGCAGATTCCGACAGGACAGGACAAGGTTACAGCAAACATGACGATAGTCTGGCTCAGGCATGAAACACAACAAACAAGAATCCGACAAGGACAGGAACAAAAACAGAGAGAGATATAGGGGACTAATCAGAGGGAAAAGGGGAACAGGTGGGAGAAGGGGTGACGAGGTAGTCAAGAGGAGACAAGGAACAGCTGGGGGAAAGCGGGGGAGAAAAGGTAACCTAATACGACCAGCAGAGGGAGACAGGGTGAAAGGAAAGGACAGAAAGACACAACATGACAATACATGACAATCTTAGTTTTTTTCTAGTTGTTCATGGACTCTGACTTGTGCTGTTAGTCTTGGGATGTGTTTGAGACATTCCTGTGGCATTGACTGACTTGACAGAAATGTGCAAAATAATGCTCCCTCCCTCTCCCATTCTGTAATATTTTGTACATGTATCAACGAGTTGTATTGGTAACCTCACTCCTCAGCTTGAAATGCCTCCACCTGCACCATCACGTTCTTGTTAGCGTTGTTGAGGGCAGAAATGCGTGTTTGTGAGACAGAGGACACAAGATGAATCCCAGTGAATGAGGGAGATACAGTATACTGTTAATCAAGCAACAGAGCCCCATTACATAAGGATTGGGCTGAAGTGCAGACAGATCAAGTCTTCACTCTTTCTCTCTCTCACGTCTTCTCAAATTCAAGCTGCTTTATTGGCATGAAAAACATTGCGTCAATATTGCCAAAGGAAAACTGTATACAATATACATTGTAAAAAATAATGAAGAATTATAATACTAAAATAATACAAATAACAGTAACAGTCAATAGTAGAAATTTAATAAATATAAAAGGCTAAACATGAAAAATGAAACTACAACTAACTTAACTGTTATCCTCAACATTACATCAGTACTACAACTACAGTCATCATCATCACTATTACTACTACTACTACCATCATCATCATCATCATCATTCAACTGCTATTTTTACCATCACCCCTACTACCCATACCACTACTATTTGGAATAACAATCATAATAATAATAATAATACTAATAGTAATAACAATAATACTAATAATTATTATGTTACTGCTTACTATGCCGATGTTATTATTCAGTGTCCCTCAGCCTATGGAAAGGCAAATACATATTTGGTTGGAAGAGGAGCCGTTGCTCCTTCGACCCATGAGTATTTTTAGAAATGTGGAATAAATGTAGTAGTTTCTGTGAATAATTCATGTCTTGGTGACAAATATTTCTCACAGTAAAGGAGAAAGTGCATCTCTGTTTCTACCTCCCCTCTCGTGTAGTGACCACATACACCTTCCTCTTTGGGTAGCCATGTTTTTTTCAGTCTGCCAGTTTCTATTGCCAGTTGGTGGTCACTCAGCCTGTACTTGGTAAGGATCTGTCTCTGCTTCGTATCTATGTCAGTGTAGAGATAATCGGCCAATTCATATTCTCTGTTGGGGCCAGATAGTAATTTAGTCGGCTTTGGGATTTTGTTTTGTTAATCGTTGTAAATATTGTTGTAAATATGAGTCCTTTAATTGGTTAATGATTTTGTTTATTTGAATTCTTTCTTTTGAAGCAGTTCTGGTGTCAGCTTGGTTGGTTAGGTCCAACACCAGCTGACTGAGAGGGCTTGTTTCTGGGCTCAGCTCTTGGGTTTGAAGTGCTTTAAATCGGAGACTTGAATTTGGACTTGAATTTAGTTGTAGACAAAATTGTAATGATCTTTTTTTGTACTTTCATTATCACTAGAAAGCGACCTAATCCTGCACTAGATGAATTAGTTGGGGCAGGGCCTAAACTTTGGTTTTAGAAGTGGGGGGGACATAATTATTATTATTATATTCGCTTTTTATCAGGTTGGATAAATACTTGAAACAGCCTACCCGACTGCTCGGAGGCATTCGTATGGTCCTAAAGCACACCATTGCCTTGCGCAAGCGCTCTCTCTCACTCTTGCATGCTCCCTCTTCCTATATCCTTTCTTTCTATCTTCCTATATCCATTCTTTCTCTCGCTCTCACAATCTCTAACTCTTCCTATATCCCTCCTCTCTCACTCTCACACACTCTCTCTCTCTCAATCTTTATATATCCCTCCTGTCTCTCTCTGCGTCTGTCTCTGTCTCTCTGCTTTATTGGCATGGAAAACATATGCTTATATTGCCAATGCAAGTAAAATATATGATAAACAATAAAAATGTACAGTTGTAACCAGTGCGATGAGAGTCGGGAAGCAAGTTCAGTGAGTGTGTGTTAAATAAACACAACATAATTAGAAACAAGAACAACGCACAGACATGACACAGAAATAATAACTCCTGGGGAAGGACCCAAAGGGAGTGACATATATAGGGAAGGTAATCAGGGAAGTGATGGAGTCCAGGTGAGTCTGCCACACAGGTTTGTGTAATGATGGGGACAGGTGTGCGCCATAATGAGCAGCCTGATGACCTGCAGGAGAGGGAGCACACGTGACAACAGTAAACATTACACTCACAAAATGTACAAAGGAATAGACATTTCAAATGTCATATTATACAGTGTTGTAACAATGTGTAAAGAGTTAAAGTACAAAATAAAATTAAAAGAACATACAGTGCATTTGAAAAGTATTCAGAACACTTTACTTTTTTTTGTTACAGCCTTATTGTCACGGTTTTCTGTATGTGAAGGAGAGTCGGACCAAAATGTGGCGTGTAGATTGCGATCCATGTTTATTAAACTGAAGCAAACACGAATCTAAATACAAACACTACAAAACAATAAACGTAACGAAAACCGAAACAGCCTATACTTGTGTAAACTAACACAAAACAAGGACATCAAGACACTAAGGACAATCACCCACAAAACCCAACACCAAACAGGCTACCTAAATATGGTTCCCAATCAGAGACAATGACGAACACCTGCCTCTGATTGAGAACCATATCAGGCCAAACATAGAACTAGACAAACTAGACATGTAACAGAATGCCCACTCAGCTCACACCCTGACCAACCAAAACATTGAAACATACAAAGCAAAACATGGTCAGGCTGTGACACTTATTCTAAAATGTATACAAAAAAATTATATTAATCAATCTACACACAATACCTCATAATGACAGCATTTTTGCAAATGAAAAAAAGAAACATGACACATTTACATATGTATTCAAACCCTACTTTGAAGCACCTTTGGCAGCAATTACAGCCTCAAGTTTTCTTGGGCACACCTGTATTTGGGAAGTTTTTCCCATTCTTCTATGCAGATCCTCTCAAGCTCTCTCAGGTTGGATGGGCAGCGTCGCTGCACAGCTATTTCAAAGTCTCTCCAGGGATGTTCGATCGGCTTCAAGTCCGGGCTCTGGCTGGGCCGCTCAAGGACATTCAGAATCTTGTCCCGATGCCACTCCTTTATTGTCTTGGCTGTGTGCTTAGGGTCCTTGTCCTGTTGGGAGGTGAACTTTTGCCCCAGTGTTTGGTCCTGAGCACTCTGGAGCAGGTTTTCATCAAGGATCTCTCTGTACTTTTCTCCCTTCATCCTTCCCTCGATCATCACAAGTCTCCTGGTCCCTGCCGCTGAAAAACATCCCCACAGCATGCTGCTGCCACCAACCTGCTTCACCGTAGGTCTGAGAGTTTTTAGGTGCCTTTTTGCAAACTCCAAGTGGGCTGTCATGTGTCTTTTACTGAGGAGTGGCTTCCGGCTGGCCACTCTACCAGGCCTGATTTGTGGAGTGTTGCAGATGCTTGTCCTTCTGGAAGATATTCCTATCTCCACAGAGGAACTCTGGAGCACTGTCAGAGTGGCCATCAGGTTCTTGGTCACCTCCCCGATCAAGGCCCTTCTCCACCGATTGCTCAGTTTGGCGTGGTCGGCCAGCTCTAGTTAGAGTCTTTTGTGGTTCCACATTTTTTCCATTTAAGATTGATGGAGGCCACAGTGTTCTTGGCGACCCTCAATGCTGCATACATTTTGTTGGTACCTCTCCACAGATCTGTGCCTGTCTCAGAGCTCAACAGACAATTAATTTAGACCTTTATGCTCTGACGTTCACTGTCAACTGTGGGACATTAAATAGACAAGTGTATGCCTTTTCCAAATCATGCCCAATAAATTGAATCATGTTCAATCAATAAATTTAATTTACCACAGAAGGACTCCAAGTTGTAGAAACATCTCAAGGATGATGAATGAAAACAGGAATCACCTGAGCTCAATTTTGAATCTCATAGCAAAGGGTCTGAATACTTACGTGAATACGTTTTTTTTTATTTCTGAAAACCTGTTTTCCCTTTGTCATTATGGGGTATTGTGTGTAGATTGAAGAGGAAAATATTTTATTTAATCAATTTTCAAATAAAGCTGCAATGTAACAAAATGTGGAACACTGTAAATATGGGTTGTATTTACAATGGTATTTGTTCTTCACTGGTTGTCTTGTGGCAACTGGTCACAAATGTGGCTGCTGTGATGGCACACTGGTATTTCACCCAATAGATATGGGAGTTTATCAAAATTGGATTTGTTTTAAAATTCGTTGTGGGTCTATGTAATCTGAGGGAAATATGTGTCTAATATGGTCATATATTTGGCAGGAGGTTTAGAAGTGCAGCTCAGTTTCCACCTCATTTTGTGGGAGAGTGTGCACATAGCCTGTCTTCTCTTAAGAGCCAGGTCTGCCTAGGGTGGTCTCTCAATAGCAATGCTATACTCCCTGAGTCTATACATAGTCAAAGATTTCCTTAATTTTGGGTCAGTCACAGCGGTCAGGTATTCTGCCACTGTGTACTATCTGTTTATGGCCAAATAGCTTTCTATTAAAATATATATATATATATATATATATATATATATATATATATATATATATATATATATACAGTATATATATTCTTTCCAATGTGTCTGCTGATGTCTCAATTTGGTGTTTGTCCCATTTTGTGAATTCTTGGTTGGTGAGTGGACCCCAGACTTCACAACCATAATTGATAATGGGTTCTATAACTAATTCAATTATTTTTTGCCAGATTCAAATGGTATGTCGAATGATGTTCCTTTTGATGGCGTAGAAGGCCCTTCTTGCCTTGTCTCTAAGACCGTAAACAGCTTTGTGGAAGTTACCTGTGACGCTGATATTTAGGCCAAGGTATGTATAGTTTTTGTGTATTCTAAGGCAATGGTGTCTATATGGAATTTTTATTTGTGGTCCTGGCAACAAGATCTTTTTTTGGAACACCATTATTTTTGTCTTACTGAGATTTACTGTCAGGGCACAGGTCTGACAGAATCTGTGGAGACGATCTAGTGCCCTCGCCAATTTGTTGATACGCTATATGACAAATGATGTGGACACCTACTCGTCGAACATCTCATTCCAAAATCATGGGCATCAATATGGAGTTGGTCCCCCCTATGCTGCTATACAGACTCCACTCTTTTGGGAAGGCTTTCCACTAGATGTTGGAACATTGCTGCGGGGATTTGCTTCTATTCAGCTAAGAGCATTCGTGAAGTCGGGCACTGGTGTTGGGTGATTAGGCCTGGTTCATAGTCTGCGTTCCAAATCATCCCAAAGGTGTTCAATGGAGTTGATGTCAGAGCTTAGTTCCGAACTTCTTCCATTTGTATTTTTTATTTTTTTTTATTTTGAAGAATTTTACCCCCTTTTTTCTCTCCAATTTCGTAGTGTCCAATTGTTGTAGTAGCTACTATCTTGTTTCATCGCTACAACTCCCGTATGGGCTCGGGAGAGACGAAGGTTGAAAGTCATGCGTCCTCCGATACACAACCCAACCTAGCCGCACTGCTTCTTAACACAGCGCGCATCCAACCCGGAAGCCAGCCGCCCCAATGTGTCGGAGGAAACACCGTGCACCTGGCAACCTTGGTTAGCGCGCACTGCGCCCGGCCCACCACAGGAGTCGCTGGTGTGCGATGAGACAAGGACATCCCTACCGACCAAGCCCTCCCTAACCCGGACGACGCTAGGCCAATTGTGCGTCGCCCAACGGACCTCCCGGTCGCGGCCGGTTACGACAGAGCCTGGGCGCGAACCCAGGGTCTCTGGTGGCACAGCTGGCAACTTCTTCCATTCAATGCTGCATACAGTGCCTTTGCGAAAGTATTCGGCCCCCTTGAACTTTGCGACCTTTTTCCACATTTCAGGCTTCAAACATAAAGATATAAAACTGTATTTTTTGTGAAGAATCAACAACAAGTGGGACACAATCATGAAGTGGAACGACATTTATTGGATATTTCAAACTTTTTTAACAAATCAAAAACTGAAAAATTGGGCGTGCAAAATTATTGAAATGTGGCAAAAGGTCGCAAAGTTCAAGGGGGCCGAATACTTTCGCAAGGCACTGTACATTGTTTAGGTATCTTTCCACAGATCTGTGCCTGTCTCAGAGCTCTACAGACAATTAATGGGGTTGATGTGCAGGCCAGTTACACCACTCCAGCCGACGCTTAGCATTGTGCATGGTGTTTTTATGCTTGTGTGCAGCTGCTTGGCCATGGAAACCCATTTCATGAAGCTCCCGATGAACAGTTCTTGTGCTTACGTTGCTTCCAGAGGCAGTTTGAAACTCGGTAGTGAGTATTGCAACCGAGGACAGACGATTTTTAAGCGCTATGCGCTTTAGCACTCGGTGGTCCTGTTCTGTGAGCTTGTGTGGCACAGCACTTCGCTGCTGAGCCGTTGTTGCTCCTAGATGTTTGCACTTCACAATAACAGCACTTACAGTTAATTCCTCTAGGGTCTGTGGGACGCTAGCGTCCCACCTGGCCAACATCCAGTGAAATTGCAGAGCACCAAATTCCAAAAGAGAAATACTCATTAGAAAAATTCATAAAACATACAAGTGTTATACATCGGCTTAAATATTAACTTCTTGTTAATCCAACCGCTGTGTCAGATTTCAAAAAGGCTTTACGGTGAAAGCATAACATTCTGAGAACAGTGCCCAGCTGAGAAATCATTACAAACATTTACCAGCCAAGTAGAGGAGTTACAAAAGTAAAATGAATCACGATAAAATTAATCACTTACCTTTGATCTTCATATGGTTGCACTCACAAGACTCCTATTTACTTAATAAATGTTTTGTTTTGTTCGATAAAGTCCCTGTTTATATCCAAAAACCTCAGTTTTGTTGGCACGTTTTGTTCAGTAATCCACAGGCTCAAAGGCAGTCACAACAGCAGACGAAAAATCCGAAAAGTATCAGTAAAGTTCGTAGAAACATGTCAAACAATGTTTATAATCAATCCTCCGGGGGTTTTTAGTCGTAATAATTCATAATATTTCAACCGGACAATAGCTTCGTAAATATAAAAGGAAAACAAGAAAGGCGCACTCTCGGTCGTGCGCAGGAAACAACTCTGGGGATTTTCCCAGACCACTCATTCAGAGTGGTCTAACTCCCTCATTTTTCAAAATACAAGGCTGAAACAATTTCTAACGATGGTTGACATCTAGTGGAAGCCATAGGAAGTGAAGTCATTGGAATCTGTATTGGCAGTCAATGAAAAACTACAAACATAAAAAATCGCACTTTCTGGATGGATTTTTCTCAGGTTTTCAACCTACCATATCAGTTCTGTTAAAATCACAGACATTATTTGTGAGTGTGTTTTCTATCCAAATCTACCAATTATATGCGTATCCTAGCTTCTGGGCCCGAGAAACGAGCAGTTTACTTTGGGCACGCCTTTCACCTGGAGGTGAAAATAGTGCCCCCTACCCTAGTGAGGTTAACTTTGGAAGCTATAGTAGCTTAGAATTTTGAGAAACGGACTTATTAGAATCAAATCAAATTTTACTGGTAACATTTACATGTTTAGCAGATATTAATGCGAGTGTAGCGAAATGCTTGTGTTTCTAGTTCCGACAATGTAATATCTAACAATTCCCCAACAACTACCCAATACACACAAATCTAAAGGGATGGAATAAGTATATGTACTTATAAATATATGGCTGAGCGATGGCCGACATGCTTAAGGAAAGAGGCAATAGATGGTATGAGATACATTACTCATCTTATATGTATGTACTGTAAGATATGTAAACATTATAAAAAGTGGCTAATTGCTGTTTAACCTTTTGCATTTAGGGAGCAGTATTTTTGAATTTGGCTAAAAAACATACCCGTTTGAAACCGCCTATTTCTCAGCCCCAGAAACTAGAATATGCATATAATTGTCAGATTAGGATAGAAAACACTCTAAAGTTTCCAAAACTGTAAAAATATTGTCTGTGAGTGTAACATAACTGATATTGCAGGCGAAAGCCTGAGGAAAATCCAATCAGGAAGTGCCTCTTATTTTGAAACCTCTGTGTTCCTATGCATGCCTATCCTCCATTTAAAGGGAGATCAACTAGATTCCTTTTTCTATGGCTTCCCTGAGGTGTCAACAGTCTTTAGACGTAGTTTCAGGCTTTTATTTTGAAAAATGAGCGTGAAGGATCACATTGCGTAAGTGGATGGGTGGGGGCTCTCAGAATGAGTTTTGCGAGTAAAGCGGCCATTGTTTCTCCCGCTGTTATTGAAAAAGCTACACACTCGGATGATATATTATCGAATATATATTTTTAAAACAACTTGAGGATTGATTAATAAAAACGTTTGACATGTTTCTATGGACATTATGGATATTATTTGGATTATTTGGATTTCGGAACATAACGCCACAAACAAACGTCGGTATTTTGGGTATAAAAATAATCTTTATGGAACAAAAGGAACATTTGTTGTGTAACTGGGAGTCTCGTGAGTGAAAACATCCGAATATCATCAAAGGTAAACAACTTTTTTGATTGCTTTCCTGATTTTCGTGATATAGCTACTTAATGCTTAGTGTACATAATGTTATGTTATGCTATCGATAAACTTACACAAACGTTGGATTGCTTTCGCTGTAAAGCATAATTTCAAAATCTGAGACGACAGGTGGATTAACAAAAGGCTAAGCTGTGTTTTGCAATATTGCACTTGTGATTTCATGAATATGAATATTTTTTAGTAATATTATTTGACTGTGGCGCTATGCTATTCAACCGTTGCTGATGACGGTACTGTGATGGGTAGCGTCAATGCCTTGAGATAGAAGCTGTTTTTCAGTCTCTCGGTTCCAGATTTGATGCACCTGTACTGACCTCGCCTTCTGGATGGTAGCGGGGTGAACAGGTAGTGGCTCGGGTGGTTGTTGTCCTTGGATGATCTTTTTGGCCTTTTTCCTGTGACATCGGGTGCTGTAGGTGTCCTGGAGGGCAGGTAGTTTGTCCCCGGTGATGCGCTGTGCAGACCGCATAGCCCTCTGGAGAGCCTTGCAGTTGCCATACCAGGCAGTGTGATACAGTTGCGCCTTCTTCACCACACTGTCTGTGTGGGTGGACCATTTCAGTTTGTCTGTGTATCCAAGGAACTTAAAACTTTACACCTACTGTCCCTTCGATGTGTATAGGGGGATGCTCCCTCTGCTGTTTCCTGAAGTCCACGATCATCTCCTTTGCTTTGTTGACGTTGAGTGAGACGTTGTTTTCCTGACACCACACTCCAAGTGCCCTCACCTCCTCCCTGTAGGCTGTCTCGTTGTTGGTAATCAACCCCACTACTGTTGTTGTCTGCAAACTTGATGATTGAGTTTGGGGCGTGCATGGCCAATGATCGATGTTATTCTCTGAGGCTGCCCTGAACATTTCCCAGTCCGTGTGATCAAAACAATCTTGAAGTGTGGATTCCGATTGGTCAGACGATCATTGAATGGTTCTAGTCACAGGTACATCCTGATTGAGTTTCTTCCTATAGGATGGTAGGAGCCAGATGGAGTCGTGGTCCCTATACAGAAAGGGGGTATCCTATGACAGTGCCAGGTTTAAAGTCACTGAGCTCCTCAGTAAGGCCATTCTACTGCCAATGTTTGTCTATGGAGATTGCATGGCGGTGTGCTCGATTTTATGCACTTGTCAGCAACGGGTGTGGCTGAAATAGCCGAATCCACTAATTTGAAGGGGTGTCCACATACTCTCAAATGAGCTTTCCATGCATACAAACAATAGGCATATTGATACACCGACTATGTCCCAAATGGCTCCCTATTTATACAACGGGTGAGTCTAATCCTGAATGCTGATTGGTTGAAACCACATTCCATCCGGTTTCTATTCCACAAGTTGCTACCGACTAAATCTACAATGCCTATTTACTCTGTTCCATCTGACTGCGCAATCCACTGTCTCATCAGCCCAGCCAGGTAACTTATAAACACTATAAAAAGCATCTAAACATTTATTTTAGACCAACATTTTGTTTTCAACAGTGGAGATTTGTATAAATATTGCTGTTGGTCTCTGACATTTGCAACATTGTTTCAATATTCAAATTCGATCTCCTGCTGTCCCCTACTAATGAACGTGTCGGGAGTCGGAGACAGACAGGCAGGCAGCGTTTCTCAGCCAGTCGAAATCATGAATTAGCTGGCTTTTTTTTATGGATATATTCCACAAATATCAATTGAAAAAAGGTTTAACGAAATGCAGCTAATATGCAGTCTTTCCAGCTTAGTTTGAAGTGACTGTGTTACTGCAGTTGCGTTATTTGATAGCTCCTCTGAACAACAATGTCCTTACGAGTGAGCACATTTTCGATGACAGGCAAAATTGCGCCTCATTAGCTCATTGTTATGGATGTACCCAAATAAATGTCACTAGAAAACAGCTTTAAAAAAATGCAAATGAAGCTACTTTGCTGTTATTCTGGCGTTACTTTTTGACGTGACTGTTAATTAGCTGTAGTTGGCTAACTACAGTAGCAAGCAAGGAATAAGAACATTGCCAGTCAGTATGGCAATGCAACATTTAGAACACGTCCATAGATACAGAACAAAATGACTGGGTCTTGTCTCAAGCGACCCTATATTTTTGTCGGGACTATATCTTGTGGAAGGATAAAATTGTATGAATAAATTAATCAATAACGTTTTTAATTACAATGTCAATCATTCTTTGAATATGTTGGCAACCCTTTGTATAGAACACAATGCCCTCGAAGCGGGTGTTTGGACAAAAAAACGTAGTGCACTGTATAGGGAAATAGGTTGCCATTTTGGATGTACTCACCCACTAACTTATCCTTAATGACAGTATTAAATGCATTTCCGAGGCCTTTCTTGAGCTCCGGTATTTAATAAATACTGTTTTTCTTTCTTTCTCACCTACTAGTTTTGCTGCAATGTCTCCAAATGTAATCAATCACCATCTCTAAGTTGTTCTTGTTTAAGACATCTTCTTGTTAATTATTACTGTTATTTCTAGCTTCCTGGATGTATTGTAAACTTGGTCTGCGTTCCAAATGGCACCATATTCCCTACATAGTGCTCTACTTTTGACCAGAGCGCTATGGGAACCCATTTGGAGCTGATAAAAAGTAGATCACTACATGGGGAATAGGGTGCAATTTGGGACGCAGTGGGCAACAGCAAATGCGTCCATTGTTGTCAGATCAAATTAATTTACTCTGCTTCCAGCGTGCTACTAAGACAGAGGTAAGGTAGAGAGGTAGCATCTGCCGTGGTGGCAGTGATTATTTTAGCATCTGCAGCGGTGGTAGTGGTTATTTTGTTGTACTGTGTGCTGTAGCTAACCCTTCACAACATTGAAAGGTGAAAGAAAGCATTACCACACTAACAGTTGTTGTCAGTGCACACCATGGCTTCACAGCACAGGTGGTCTTCTGTTACATTTTGTTTTGTTCTGAACAGACCTTGTTGATTTGCGTACGTACGTTAGTAGGTAGTGTACTAGCCAGTGTGTGTGGGAGGTTGGGGACACTGCAGTGACAGTGATGAATGAATGGCACGGTTTGATACTGTTCAATTAATTTCATTCCAGCCACTACTATTAGCCATCTTACCCTCACCAGCCTCTATTGTGTCATGTGTTGGGTCAATTCAGTTGTAACATTGATGCTTTGGCAATATTAACTCAATGTTTTTCAGGCAAATAAAGCAATTTGAATTTGAGAGAGAAACATACAGATTGCGATGAATGGCTGTCACAGTAAAATTGATAGTTGCAGTGTAATATCCCTGAGCTGTGAATGTCTAACCCTATACAAACTACAGTGCCTTGCTGTGTTGCTTTTACGCCAAACATAACGTTTTGCATTGTTGCCAAAAAGTTCAATTTTGGTTTCATCTGACCAGAGCACCTTCTTCCACATGTTTGGTGTGTCTCCCAGGTGGCTTGTGGCAAACTTTAAACGACACTTTTTATGGATATCTTTAAGAAATGGCTTTCTTCTTGCCACTCTTCCATAAAGGCCAGATTTGTGCAATATACGACTGATTGTTGTCCTATGGACAGAGTCTCCCACCTCAGCTGTAGATCTCTGCAGTTCATCCAGAGTGATCATGGGCCTCTTGGCTGCATCTCTGATCAGTCTTCTCCTTGTATGAGCTGAAAGTTTAGAGGGACGGCCAGGTCTTGGTAGATTTGCAGTGGTCTGATACTCCTTCCATTTCAATATTATCGCTTGCACAGTGCTCCTTGGGATGTTTAAAGCTTGGGAATTTTTTTTGTATCCAAATCCGGCTTTAAACTTCTTCACAACAGTATCTCGGACCTGCCTGGTGTGTTCCTTGTTCTTCATGATGCTCTCTGCACTTTTAACGGACCTCTGAGACTATCACAGTGCAGGTGCATTTATACGGAGACTTGATTACACACAGGTGGATTGTATTTATCATCATTAGTCATTTAGGTCAATTGGATCATTCAGAGATCCTCACTGAACTTATGGAGAGAGTTTGCTGCACTGAAAGTAAAGGGGCTGAATAATTTTGCATGCCCAATTTTTCAGTTTTTGATTTGTTAAGAAAGTTTGAAACATCCAATAAATGTCATTCCACTTCATGATTGTGTCCCACTTGTTGTTGATTCTTCACAAAAAAAATACAGTTTTATATCTTTATGTTTGAAGCCTGAAATGTGGCAAAAGGTCGCAAAGTTCAAGGGGGTCCGAATACTTTCGCAAGGCACTGTATATATTTCAGCTAGTCTGAAAAGACGGGCTATACGGACTCCTCTTCCTAGTATCCTGATGGCTAATGTCCAATCACTGGATAATGAACTTTGAACTCCAAGGAGGGCTTCATTCGCAGAGGAACATCAGGTAATGCTATGTCTTTGTTTTTACAGAGACATGGCTTGCTATATAACCAGATGGCTCTTCCATTTTCCATACAGAGAAATCTGTACCATGCTGAGAGCCCATACTGCAGCATTCAATGTCAGCAGAGCGAACCCAGATGACTCGGTGGCACACGACCTGTACAAGGCAAGCTCCGAAATCCATTCCGGACACAAAGAAAACTTGAATCGATGTTCAACAACTCATACTCGTGACGCATGTGGCAAGGACCACAGACTATCATGTACTACAAAGGCAAATCTAGCTGTGAGGTGACCCCCGAAGCCTCCCTCCCAGACAAGCTTAACACATTATATGCTCGCTTCGAGGCAGACAATACCAAGCCATCCAGGAAGGCTCTCGCAGCTGAGGACGACCAGGTTGCTTTCGCTGACTGAAGCTGATCTGAGAAATTTAAATGCAGGGGACATCTTCTCTGACATCTTCAACAACCTGTCCCTGTCCTAGGCTGTAGTCCCCAGCTGCTTCAAGGAGAGCACCATCGTCCCAGCCCCCCCCCCCCCAAAAAAAAAAAAACAAGGTGACAGCCAAGTCACTGCTGCCCCATCACTCTCTCTCTGGTCATCATGAAGTGCTTCAAAAGTCTGGTCATAGCCCACATCAAGGCCAGCAAGCCAGGCACACTGAACCCGCACCAACACATCCACGGAAGATGCCATTTCCATCGCTATTCACACTGCCCTTATTGTTCCCTCCAAACTTGACACCAAGCTCAAAGCCCTGGGTCTGGATACTCTGCAACTGTGTCCTGGACTTCCTGATGGGCAGATCCAGACTGACTCTTAACACAGTGTCCCCCCATGGGGTGTGTCCTCAGCCCTCTGCTGTACTCCCTGTTCACCCTAGACTGTGTGGCTTCATATGACACCTACTCTATCATATTTTTTTATCAGGCTTTTAGGCCTGATAACCAACAATGACGAGACAGCCTATAGAGAAGAGGTAAGTGAACAACAACCTCTTCCTCAACGTGAGCAAAACAAAGGAATTGATTGTTGTTTTCAGGAAGCAGAGAACATGCCCCGATCCACACGGGACTGGAGTTGAGTCAGCAGTTTCTCGGCATCCACATCACCGAGGACTTGACATGGACGAACACCACCACCACTCTTGTCAAGAGGGCGCAACAGCGTCTCTACTTCCTAAGGCGGCTGTAGAAATTTGGCATGCCACCCTGGTTCCTCTCCAAACACACCGCTGAATCATCGAGAGTTTCTTGACCAGTTGCATCATGGCCTGGTACAGAAGTTGCTCCGTCCACGACCGCAAAGACCTCCAGTGGGTGGTGAAGATGACCCAGTACATCACAGGGGCCGTACTCCCATCCATCAAGACATCTACTAGAAACGGTGCCCAAGGAAGGCACGCAGCATTGTGAAGGACCCCACACACTCCAGCCTTGAGCAATTCACTCCCTTACTTTTGGGCAGACGGTATCAGAGCATGAGGTCTGATACCAACAGGCTCAGAGAGAGTTTCTATTTACAAGCCATCAGACTGCTGAACACTTGAACTGGACTGACCACCTGCACTGACTCTCCACACCTTAGTACACATGCACTCACTCACGCACACAGGCACTAATCCACACATGCACACTTCCACACATATACAGTGGGGTCTGAAATGATTGACACCCTTTATAAAGGGTTAGGGTTGTATATTGTATGCTCAAAAAAATTGGGAAATTATTGTGGATGCTACCTTGATTACGGATGATCCTGAATAATACTATAATTATTATAATATAATTATAATATAATAATAATATTATACTTACGCAAAAAGAAAACATTATATTCTACTGCCATTTACTTTGTTTGGATTATTTTATTAATGCTTATAGTTGTTGCATTTTCAAGAAGGAACTTGTAAGTAAGCATTTCGTTGTACGGGGAATACAATGCGTATCTTGTACATATGACTAATACTTGAAACTTGTCTCTTTTCCACCCTTCTGTCAGACATAATCAACATATTTTGCAAGATTGTATCCTGTGATTCTAATCATGAATGTGTCCCAAATGGCAGTCTATTCCATATGGACCCTGGTCAAAAGTTGTGCATTATAGTAAAAGGCACATGACAGCCCACTTGGCGTTTGCCAAAAGGCACCTAAAAAGAACTCACACCATGAGAAACAAGATTCTCTGGTCTGATGAAACCAAGATTAAACTCTTTGTCTTGAATGCCAAACGTCACCTCTGGAGGAAACCTGGCACCATCCCTATGGTGAAGCATGGTGATGGCAGCTTCGTGCGGTGGTGTTGTTTTTTAGCGGCAGGGACTGGGAGACTAGTCAAGATTGAGGGAAAGATGAGAGATCATTGATGAAAACCTGCTGCAGAGTACTCAGTACCTCCGACTGGGGTGAAGGTTCACCTTCCAACGGGACAACGACCCTAAGCACACAGCCAAGACAATGCAGGAGCGGCTTTGGTACAAGTCTGAGTGGTCAGCCAGAGACCGGACTACTCTGGAGAGACCTGAAAATAGCTTTGCGGCAACGCTCCCCATCCAACCTAACAGATTTTGAGAGGATCTGCAGAGAAGAATGGGAGAAATTCCACAAAAACAGGTGTGCCCAGGCTGTAGTCTCTGTCAAAGGTGCTGAATACTTATGTAAATTTGATATATATTTTTTTAATCCATTTGCAAGAATGTTTTTTTTAAAAACACCTGTTTTTTCTTTGTCATTATGGGGTATTGTGTGTAGATTGAGGAGGAAAACAATTGAAGGCTGTAACGTAACAAAATGTGGAAATAGTCAAGGGGTCTGAATACTTTCAGAATGGGAATAGGGTGCCATTTGATATGCCAACTGTCTGGCTCTCACATTCACAGCTTCATTATTTAATGTGGAAATTGACACAAACAGTGGTAATTTCTCCTCATAAAAACGTTTTGAGAACATCAGTACGACGACTAACACAGTGGTAATGTTATGATTGTAGTGTACGGTAACTTAAACATATAGTGTCCTTGTAATGATGGGGCGGTGAGTCGGAAACAGGTGCAGGTGAAACGTTTTTAATAAAACAAAACCAAGAACACGACACTAACATAAGGCAGTACGCCGATACACAAGTACATTTGCTTTTGATCGATCTGTTCTTTTTTTATTTTAAATAAATGATTGGAAAAATGCAACACAAAAAAAAACACTCCCTGATGCTTCCCTTAGGTGAGGTGTTACTGACTCTGATTTCATGTTGGTGAGTGTTTCTTTTATTTATAAAAACACTCAGTCCCTGAACTTACTTCATGACTCTCAGTGCACTCGTTACAGAATAACACCTCACCTAAGGGAAGCATCAGGGAGTGTTTTTTTTATTTTTATGTCAGTGTAAATGACGTCGGGTCCGGAAGCCGCTACAGTCTCTCATGCCTCCGCCGCATCGCCAGGCTCCTCTGCTTACACCGGCTCTCCAGGCTCCCCTGCCTCAGACGGTCTGTCAGGTTCCCGCGCCCCAGCCAGCTCGACAGGTACCTGCGCCTCAGCCGGCGTGCCAGGTTCAAGCACTTCAGCTGGGGTGACCGGTCTGCTCCTGATCCCCGGGTTCGTCCCCTTTGTCGCGTCCTGCGGCTGGAGCCGCGCGTCGGGGAGGGTGTACAGTAACGTATACTCCCTCTCTGGCCTCTAGGTCATCAGGCTGCTGATTATCCCACACACGTCACCATCGTCAAGCGCACCAGCGCCTCATGACACTCACCTGGACTCCATCACCTCCTTGATTTTCTTCCCCAAATTTACTTCCCCGAACACCATCCCAACCGTGAAGCACGGGGGTACTATGCTGCAGGAGGGACTGGTGCACTTCAAAAAATAAATGGCATCATGAGGAATAAAAATTATGTGGATATATTGCAGCAACATCTCAAGACATCAGTCAGGAAGTTAAAGCTTGGTCGCAAATGGGTCTTCCAAATGGACAATGACCCCAAGCATACTTCCAAAGTTGTGGCAAAATGGCTTAAGGACAACAAAGGCAAGGCATTGGAGTGGCCATCACAAAGCCCTGACCTCAATCCTATAGACAATTTGTGGGCAGAACTGAAAAAGCGTGTGCGAACAAGGAGGCCTACAAACCTGACTCAGTTACACCAGCTCTGTCAGGAGGAATGGGCGGAATTCACCCAACGGAATTCACCCAGGAGGAATTCACCCAACTTGTTGTGGGAGGCTTCCTGAAACGTTTGTCCCAAGTTAAACAATTTAAAGGCAATGCTACCAAATACTAATTGAGTGTATGTTAATGTCTGACCCACTGGGGATGTGATGAAAGAGTAATAGCTTAAATAAATCACTCTCTATTATTATTCTGACATTTCACATTCTTAAAATAAAGTGGTGATCCTAACTGACCTAAGACAGGGACTTTTTTACTAGGATTAAATGTCAGGAATTGTGAAAAACTGAGTTAAAATGTATTTGGCTCAGGTGTATGTAAACTTTCGACTTCAACTGTATCTGTCACTGACTCTGTTTCATGTCAGTGCGTTGTTTGTGTTTATTGTTCTGTTTATTTATAAAAACACTCACTCCCTGTACTTGCTTCCTGAATCAGTCCTGAGGTTAGGGGCCTATCCCAAATGCCACCCTATTCCCTGAACAGTGCACTACAATTTTACTAGAGCCCTTGTCAAAAATAGGGCACTATTCTGGAAATCGGGTGTCATTTAGGACGTAACCGATCTTGTGCTTGGTATGTAAGTGGGGTTTTGTTTCATTTCTCCCTTCTGTTCAATGGCCAGGTAGCTGGATATTTTATTCTCACTCTATTTTTTGCTCCCTCTCTGCCTGCCTAGCCATAGGCATATCATTTTACTTTCAGATTTGACTTGGGATTGAATCAGAATGTTAATTCCCCTACTGAAGAATTGCCTTGCTGTAGTGATATCTAGGTTCAGCTGCAGTCAACAGGGTCGTTTTTTTTGCTGGGTAGGACTTACTGGGAGAGACTGGGCTGCTGGAAAGGAGGGAAGGGGCTTTAGGGGAATCTTTAATAGGTTATTATCCCTGGAGGGGAAGTGTGTGAGTGTTTGTTGAAACGGCCGCCCAACTGTGTTGATTCTGCTGGGGTGGAGTCGTTGAAACGCATACGCCTGTGGAGCTCCAGATTGTGGATTTATTTCCTGGTTCCGTAAGGACACAGAGCATGTGTCTCAAGTTGCACCATATTCCCTACATAAGGGCACTACTTTCGATCAGGGCCCATAGTGCACTACTTTGTCTAGATCCCTATGTAGGGAATAGGTTTCTATTTGGAATGTAGAAACAAACATCTCCCATAGGGCTGCTTCTCAGTGAAACCTTGCCAATGATCTAAAAAAGGAGAATGAGGGAGAGAGCAAGAGGCAGAGTCAAATCAAGGATATACAGTAGCTTTACACAGAGGATGCTTTTTCAAGTCTGTTATACTTTCATATTTTCAAACCATCTCAGTCAGTTTAGATGCACTTTAGTGTACTGCCACGCTTTCGCTCTCTTTATCCCCTTTTTAATTTCTCTTACTACCACAATGATGATGCTGTGTGTGTGTGTTTGTTACACTGTGCAGTCTTTCCCATTTAGGCTCACACTCGTACTTATGTGCTTGGCAGTTGCAGCCAGATCTTGGCTGTGTGTAAAAAAAAAAAAGTCTAAAAGTGAGGGGAATGGGAAGGTAATAAGGAAGGAGTCTTCCATTTCTTTCACACTGTATTTCACTCTGTTTTACACACTAATGTCGGTAGATATAGGCGATAGATGTTAGCTTTTGTATGGGATCTGTCTAACATGGATAATGCCATACTTGACTGTTGCTGTATGTTGTACAGTAGTAGGTGTGTGTGTGTGTGTGTGTGGTATGCTCTTGATTTATTAATTCATATACACACAGACAGAATGCCTCATTGACTTTACCCATCTTTCTTTATTTGCTTAAACTGCTAACAGTATGACAAACAGGCCAATCTGGCTACCGCGATAATTTATCATCAAATCACATTATTTATATAGCACATTTCAGACATGGAATGCAACCCAATGTGCTTTACAGGAAAGAACAATGAGAATAAAAGCTGAAATATGTAATACACAAAGTTAAGATAAATACAAAAGAATGACACTAACTGAACAACTAAGGAAAAGCTAAAAATGTGTTTTTAAGATCTCTTTTTAAATATGTCCACAGTTTTGGCAACCCTCAGGTTCTCTGGCAGGCTATTCCAGAGGCTGGGGGCATAATAACTAAAGGCTGCCTCGCCATGCCTATTGGTCATAGGCTTTGGGATAGTTTAAAGGCAAGTGCCAGAGGACCTGATGACCTACTGGGTACATAACTTAAAAGCATGTCTGACATGTATTGGGGAGCACAATTTTGGATTGATTTAAAAACAAATAGAAGAAGCTTAAACTCACAGGCAGCCAATGCAGAGATCTTAAAACCGGTGTAATGTGTGCTCTATTTGGTTTTGTTCAGTACCCGTGCTGCAGCATTCTGTTTGTTTCGCAATTGACTTTCTTGGCTTTCTTGGGTAGACCAGACAGGAGAGCATTACAATAGTCAAGCCTGCATGTAATAAACGCATGGATGAGTCTCCCCATCAGCCTGAGAGAGAAATGGCCGCACCTTGGCAATGTTCCTCCGGTGGTAAAAAAACAATTTTTATCACATTCCTTATGTAGTTCAGAATCTAAAATAACACTTAGTTTTTTTAACCTGGTGTTTTATCTTTATTGCCCATGAATTAAAATGTGTGGCTAGATTCTCTCTCTGTGCTTTGGCTCCAACAATATGTACCTCGGTCTTGATTTAGCTGGAGGGTTGTGAGCCATCCAAGTATTTAAATCACTAATACAGTCTAATAATTTATCTGTGGAGCTAAAATCCTCTGGTGACACAAATGTAAAGTTGTGTATAATCTGCGTAGAAGTGAAAATCAATGCTGTGCTTTCTGATAATGCTGCCGAGGGTAACATATATAAACTGAACAGTACCGGTCCCAAAGTCTAACCTTGTGGAATGCCACACGTGATATGTATTTTCTCTGGGTCAATTTCACCAAGGGTGACAAACCAATAGGTAATAAACCAATTTAGATATGGCCCGGAGAGGCAGACCCACTTCTCCAGTCTGTCCAGAAGGACATCATGGTCAATAGTGTTGAATGCAGCACTTAAATCTAAGAGAACAACAGAGAGCTGTTTGGCATCTTTTATCCCTTTATTTAAGGCTGTCTTTGTGCTGTGGTGGGTACGAAAACCAGAGTGGAATTTTTCAAAAATACATTTGACACTTAGAAAATCATTTAGCTATTTTAAACACCAATTTCTCCAGAATTGTGCTTATAATGGAAGGTTGAATATTGTCCGATAATTGCTAAGAGCTGAAGAATCTAGATTACTTTCATTCAGAAGGGGTTTCACCATAGCAGTTTTTAGTGCAATGGGGAAAGTGCCTGTGAACAGGGAGAGATTAACAATAGCTTGCACTTTTTCAGATATTAAATTAAAATTTTTTGAAGGGGTTGGGGATGGGATCGAGAAGGCAGGTAGAAGGCTTAAGTTATGATATCAAATCTAATTTTATTTGTCACACGCGTCGAATACAACAGCTTGTAGACCTTACAGTGAAATACTTACTTACAAGCCCTTAACCAACAATGCCGTTCAAGAAAAAGTTAAGAAAATATATACTAAATAAACGAAAGCAAAAAAATAAATAAACTCAGCTAAAAAAGTTATGAAAAATTAGGACACTAAAAGAGGCCTTTCTACTGGTCCCTGCTCATCTGTGTGAACGTGCCTTAGGCATGCTGCAAGGAGACATGAGGACTGCAGATGTAGCCAGGGAAATAAATTGCAATGTCAGTACTGTGAGACGCCTAAGACAGTGCTACAGGGAGACAGGAAGGACAGCTGATTGTCTTCGCAGTGGCAGACCATGTGGAACAACACCTGCACAGGATCTGAACATCCTAACATCACACCTGTGGGACAGGACCAGGATGGTAACAACAACTGCTTGAGTTACACCAGGAATACACAATCCTACATCAGTGCACAGACTGTCCGCAATAGGCTAAGAGAGGCTGGACTGAGGGCTTGTAGGCTTGTTTTAAGGCAGGTCCTCACCAGACATCACCGGCCACAATGTCGCCTATGGTCACAAACCCACCGTCGCTGGACCAGACAGGACTGGCAAAAAGTGCTCTTCATTGACGAGTCGCGGTTTTGTCTCCCCAGGAGTGATGGTCGGATTCACGTTTATCGTCAAAGGAATGAGCGTTATACCGAGGCCTGTACTCTGGAGCGGGATCGATTTGGAGGTGGAGGGTCCATCATGGTCTGGGGCGGTGTGTCACAGCATCATCGGACTGAGCTGTTGTTATTGCAGGCAATCTCAACGCTGTGCATTACAGGGAAGACGTCCTCCTCTCTCAGGTGGTACCCTTCCTGCAGGCTCATCCTGACATGATCCTCCATCATGACAATGCAACCAGCCATACTGCTCGTTCTGTGTGTGATTTCCTGCAAGACAGGGATGTCAGTGTTCTGCCATTGCCAGCGAAGAGCCCGGATCTCAATCCCATTGAGTACGCCTGGGACCCGTTGAATCGGAGGGTGAGGGATAGGGGCATTCCCCCCCAGAAATGTCCGGGAACATGCAGGTGCCTTGGTGGAAGAGTGGGGTAACATCTCACAGCAAGAACTGGCAAATCTGGTGCAGTCCATGATGAGGAGTTGCACTGTGGTACTTAATGCAGCTGGTGGCCACACCAGATACTAACTGTTACTTTTGATTTTGATCCCCCCCCTCTTTGTTCAGGGACACATTATTCAATTTCTGTAAGTCACATGTCTGTGGAACTTGTTCAGTTTATGTCTCAGTTGTTGAATCTTGTTATGTTCATACAAATATTTACATATGTTAAATTTGCTGAAAATAAACGCAGTTGACAGTGAGAGGACATTTCTTTTTTTGCTGAGTTTTATATATAAAAAAGTAACAATAAGAGGACATAACAATAACAAGGCTATATACGGGGGGTACCGGTATTGAGTCAGTGTGCTGGGGTACAGGTTAGTCGAGGTCATTTGTAAAGTGACTATGCATACATTATAAACAGCAGTGTAAAAACAAACTGTTTCATCAAACTTCTCATCAAATCAAAATCAAATGAAATTGTATTAGTCACATGCGCCAAATACAACAGGTGTAGACCCTACAGTAAAAGGCTTACTTATAAGCCCCTAACCAACAATGCAGTTTAAAAAATTCAAATAAGAAAGGAAATAAACGGAACAAGTAATTAAAGAGCTGCAGTAAAATAACAATAGCGATACTATATACAGGTGGTACAGAGTCAATGTGCAGGGGAAACCGGGTAATTGAGGTAACATGTACATGTAGGCAGAGTTATTAAAGTGACTATGCATAGATAATAACAGAGTAGCAGTGGCGTAAAATAGGGGGGGGGGGGGGGGGGGGGGGGGGGCGGCAATGCAAAGAGTCTGGGTAGTCATTTGATTAGATGTTCAGGAGTCTTATGGCTTGGGGTAGAAGCTGTTTATAAGCCTCTTGGGTCTAGACTTGGCTCCCCGGTACCGCTTGCTGTGCGGTAGCAGAGAGAACAGTCTATGACTAGGGTGGCTGGAGTCTTTGACAATTTGTAGGGCCTTCCTCTGACACCGCCCGATAGAGGTCCTGAATGGCAGGAAGCTTGGCCCCAGTGATGTACTGGGCCGTACGCACTATACTCTGTAGTGCCTTGCGGTTGGAGGCCGAGCAGTTGCCATACCAGGCAGTGATGCAACTAGTCAAGATGCTCTCGATGGTGCAGCTGTAGAACCTTTTGAGTATCTGAGGACCCATGCCAAATCGTGTCAGTCTCCTGAGGGGGAATAGGTTTTGTCGTGCCATCTTCACCACTGTCTTGGTGTGCTTGGACCATGTTAGTTTGTTGGGGATGTGGACGCCAAGGAACTTGAAACACTCAACCTGGTCTACTACAGTCCCGTCAATGAGAATGGGGGCTTGCTCGGTCCTCCTTTTCCTATAGTCCACAATCATCTCCTTTGTCTTGATCACATTGAGGGAGAGGTTATTGTCCTGGCACCACATGGCCAGGTGTCTGACCTCTCCCTATAGGCTGTCTCGTCGTTGTCGGTGATCAGGCCTACCACCTTTTGTGTAATCTGCAAACTAAATGATGGTGTTGGAGTCATGCCTGCCTGTGCAGTAATGAGCGAAGAGGGTGTACATAAGGGGACTAAGCATGCACCACTGAGGGGCCCCCATGTTGAGGATCAGCGTGACGGGTATGGTGTTACCTACCTTTACCACCTGGGGGTGACCCGTCCGGAAGTCCAGAATCCAGGTGCAGAGGGAGGTGTTTAGTCCCAGGGTCCTTAGCTTAGTGATGAGCTTTGAGGGCACTATGGTGTTGAACGTTGAGCTGTAGTCAATGAATAGCATTCTCACATAGGTGTTACTTTTTTTCCAGGTGGGAAAGGGAAGTGTGGAGTGCATCATCTGTGAATCTGTTAGGGCAGTATACAAGTTGGGTTAGGTCTAGGGTTTCTGGGATAATGGTGTTGATGTGAGCCATGACCAGCCTTTCAAAGCACTTTATGGCTACAGACGTGAGTGCTATTACCTTAGTGTTCTTGTGCACAGGGACTATGGTGGTCTGCTTAAAACATGTTATTATTACAGACTCAGATAGGGAGAGGTTGAAAATGTCAGTGAAGACACTTGCCAGTTGGTCAGCGCATGCTGCAGTACACATCCTGGTAATCCGTCTGGCCCTGCGGCTTTGTGAATGTTCAACTGTTTAAAGGTCTTTCTCACATTGGCTGCAGAGAGTGTGGTCACACAGACGTCCGGAACAGCTAGTGCTCTCATGCATGTTTCAGCGTTATTTGCCTCTAAGCGAGCATAGAAGTAGTTTAGTTCCTCTGGTAGGCTCGTGTCACTGGGCAGCTCTCGGCTGTGCTTCCTTTTGTAGTTTGTAATGGTTTGCAAGCCCTGCCACATCCGACAAGTGTCGGCGCCGGTGTATAATGATTTGATATGTATGCACTGTCACTGTCTTGCTTGATACCGAGCCTAATGTTGGTTATCTTTGAAATATTCCGCAAACTCATCACATTTAGATGTGGAGGGAAGTTCACATAAATCCTACCCCCAAAAACCTATCAGGCCATCAATGTTCGAGAAGAGCACTCTAAGTATTCTGATTTAATAGTGATCATGTTAGAAAAATGAGCCTGTCTGGTATTTCTAATTGCCTTGTTATATATTCCAAGTTGCTCTCTCAGAATATCATAATGGACCTGCAACTGTGACTTTATCCACTTCCGCTCTGCCTTTCTGCATTCCACTTTTAATTGATTAGTTTCCTCACTCATCCAAGGGGCTCTCCGATTGGATGTTGGCTTTTTCAACTTTACTGGAACTATGACATCAATGATTTCCCTCTATTTGCTCATAAAGTTGTAAGCTAAATCATCCTGCACATTATGTGTTCACTTCACTCCAGAGTGTCTCCATGGCAGCCCTTTAGGCTGTGGTGCTCTGCCAGCACCTTGCCAGAGGGGAGGTTGACAGTAGATGGTGGATGGCCACGGTCACGTGTGTGTCCCCTAGTCTGAATCCTATAGAAAATGTGTGGGCAGAACTGAGAAAGTGTGTGCGAGCAAGAAAGCCTACAAACCTGACACCAGCTCTGTCAGGAGGAATGGGACAAAAAAACAAATAAAGTTAAACAATTTGAAGGCAATGCTACCAAATACTAATTGAGTGTATGTAAACTTCTGACCCACTGGGAATGTGATGAAAGAAATAAATGCTGAAATAAATCACTCTACTATTATTCTGACATTTCACATTCTTAAAATAAAGTGGTGATCCTAACTGACCTAAGGCAGGGAATTTTTACAAGGATTAAATGTCAGGAATTATGACAAACTGAGTTTAAATGCATTTTGCTAAGGTGTATGTAAACTTCCGACTTCAACTGTAGTTAACTTTAATTGGAGCCCTATGGGCCCCGGTCAAAATAAGTGCACTGCATAGGGAATAGGGTCCCATTTGAAACGCAGCCTATGACAGTGTGTACCTGGTAATGAGGAAAGCATTTATTGTGCAGCAGGCAGAAACTAGCGAGGTAATCAGTAATTAATTGCTTTAATGCCTGGACAGCACTGTAATGGTTCTGGAGATTAACAATTAGACTTGTACAAGGTGTGTGCCTTGTCCTTCTTTCTGTCTCTTTCTCATTTTCTTGCTTGCTCTGGCTCTCTCTCTACCTCTCTTTCTCTACCTCCAAAGAGATGAGCAGTAGGAGATTACGAAATTCTGAAATTGCAGCTGGCTTTTGTGAAATAATAGAGCTGTAATTAGGAAGAGCAGGGAAATGTTAGAGCCAATCTAGCCAGATCTGTCTGGTTTAGCCAACAATTCTGGTGTTGGTTGTTATGCCAAACATGTAGCCATGTAATGACAATTTACGATTAATGAGTTGGCTGAGGCACAAATAGATCTAGCAGGCTAGGGAAATCAAATCTACCTTAGTTCCTTCCCACAGATCCCAAATCCAACAATCATTATGCTACAGACAACAGTCCTGTCTGTCTGCCTGTCTGTCTGTCTGTCTGCCTGCCTGCCTGCACACGCTTATTCTCCCTCCTTTTCCATTCCCTCTAATTACTACAGAAAGCTGGGCTGTAGAACCAAAGCTACGTAAGATGATGCAGATGACAAGATAGAAAGAATGAATGAATGAAGGAGAAATAGAGCAGCAGAAAGGAAGAGCTGAGAGAAAGGGAGAGTGAGTGGTGGAAAGAAAAAAGCCAGGGACAGAGAATAAGTTATCTGGCTTGTCTTGACATTTCTCTCTGTCTCCCCGGGGATAAATCCCTGGGTTTTAAACGATCTAGACTACTGATGGAGGAAAGGTGTGGAGAAGGAGAGCGGGAGAGCAAAGGGGAGAGGGGGGGACAGAGAGTGGGAGAGGAAGAAAGGAGGAAAGAGTGACATGAGAGGAGGGGATAGGGAGAGAGAAACTACTTACACACACAGCAGGTAATGCTACTAGCACATAACATATGCAACTTTATAGTACAGCGTTTCTCTGTACCAGGGACTGTACCATAGTCCTCCTGCTTTTTTTGCCAGCTCTTTTTTAACCAGCTCAAGTTTAAGACAAATACAACATCTAAAAGCACCACTGGAGATACAACTCACCAGTATATCGTTGCCTCCCTGTTAATGCAGTCTGTTTCTGCATCTTATCTGCTGTCACTCTCTCTCTCTGTCTGTCTCGTCTGTCCGTCTGTCACTCGGTCCATCTGTCTGTCTTTGCTTCTCCTTGTGCTCTTCTGTTGTCACTCCTAAGTGTTAATTGCTGTTACATATAGAGCCAACATACAGTGCCTTGCAAAAGTATTTATCCCCCTTGGCATTTTTCCTATTTTGTTGCATTACAACCTGTAATTTAAATGGATTTTTATTTCGATTTCATGAAATTGACATACACAAAATAGTCCAAATTGGTGAAGTGAAATGAAAAAAATAACATGTTTCAAACAATTCTACAAAATAAAAAACAGAAAAGTGGTGTGTGCATATGTATTCACCCCCTTTGCTATGAAGCCCCTAAATAAGATCTGGTGCAACCAATTACATTCAGAAGTCACATCATTTGTTAAAATAAATTCCACCTGTGTGCAATCTAAGTGTCACATGATCTGTCACATGATCTCAGTGTATATATACACCTGTTCTGAAAGGCCCCAGAGTCTGCAACACCACTAAGCAAGGGGCACCACCAAGCAAGCGGCACCATGAAGACCAAGGAGCTCTCCAAACAGGTCAGGGACAAAGTTGTGGAGAAGTAAAGATCAGGGTTGGGTTAAAAAAATATATCAGAAACTTTGAACACCCATTGGAGCACCATTAAAAAAAAATGGAAAGAATATGGCACTCCAACAAACCTGCTAAGAGAGGGCCGCCCACCAAAACTCACAGACCAGGCAAGGAGGGCATTAATCAGAGGCAACAAAGAGACCAAAGATAACCCTGGAGGAGCTGCAAAGCATAGGACCACTTTAAGCCGTAAACTCCACAGAGCTGGGCTTTACGGACGAGTAGCCAGAAAAAAGCTGTTGCTTAAAGAAAAAAGTAAGCAAACACGTTTGGTGTTCGCCAAAAGGCATGTAGAATCCCTGCGGATGTGTGGAGAATGCATCAAACATTTAAGAAACATCTGCTCTGCCGCTACTGTGTTACCTCGCGCCGCATCTCCCCATTCTCTGAAATGTCTTCCAGCCAGGACAATGGCAACAATAGAGACAAAACAAGACATACACAAAGCAAAAATGTTACTTCATAATTATCAGCAAGATACAGTTCAAGTCAGAAGTTTACATAAACCTAAGTGTAAGTCATTAAAACTTGTTTTTCAACCACTCCACACATTTCTTGTTAACAAACTATAGTTTTCTTAAGTCGGTTAGGATATCTACTTCGTGCATAAAACAAGTAATCTTTCCAACAATTGTTTAAAGACAGATTATTAAATTTATAATTCACTGTCACACAATTCCCGTGGGTCAGAAGTTTACATGCACTAATTTGACTGTGCCTTTAAACAGCTTGGAAAATTCCAGAAAATTGTCATGGCTTTAGAAGCTAATTGTCATCATTTGAGTCAATTGGAGGTGTACCTGTGGATGTATTTCAAGGCCTACCTTCAAATTCAGTGCCTCTTTGCTTGACATCATGGGAAAATCAAAAGAAATCAGCCCAAAAAAATTGTAGACCTCCACAAGTCTGCTTCATCTTTGGTGGCAATTTAAAGGGCCTGAAGGTAACATGTTCATCTGTACAAACAATAGTACGCAAGTATGAACACAATGGGACCACGCAGCCATCATACCGCTCAAGAAGGAGATGCGTTCGGTCTCCTAGAGATGAACGTACTTTGGTGCAAAAAGTGCATATCAATCCCAGAACAACAGTAAAGGACCTTGTGCTGTAGGAAACAGGTACAAAAGTATCTATATCCACAGTAAAACGAGTCCTATATCGACATGACCTGAAAGGCCGCTCAGCAAGGAAGAAGCCACTGCTCCAAAACCACCATTAAAAAGCCAGACTACGGTTTGCAACTCCAAACTGGAACAAAGATTGTACTTTTTGGAGAATGTGCTCTGGTCTGATGAAACAAAAATTGAACTGTTTGGCCATAATGACCCTCGTTATGTTTGGAGGAAAAAGGCTTGCAAGCCGAAGAACACCACATCCCAACCAAGAAGCACGGGGGTGGCAGCATCATGTTGTGGGGGTGCTTTACTGCAGGAGGGACTGGTGCACTTCACAAAATACATGGCATCGTGATGATGGAAAGTTCTGTGGATATATCAGTCAGGAAGTTAAAGCTTGGTCGCAAATGGGTCTTCCAAATGGACCACGACCCCAAGCATACTTCCAAAGTAGTGGAAAAATGGCTTAATGACAACAAAGTCAAGATTTTGGAGTGGCCATCACAAAGCCCTGACCTCAATGCTATAGAAAATGTGTGGGCAGAACTGAAAAAGCGTGTGCGAGCAAGGAAGCCTACAATCCTGACTCAGTTACACCAGCTCTGTCAGGAGGAATGGGCCATAATTCACCCAACTTGTTGTGGGAAGCTTGTGGAATGCTACCCAAAAATGTTTGAACTAAGTTAAACAATTTAAAGGCAATGCTACCAAATACTAATTGAGTGCATGTAAACTTCTGACCCATTGGGAATGTGATGAAATAAAAGCTGAAGGATATCATTCTCTGCTATTCTGACATTTCACATTCTGACACTGACATTCAAATAAGGTGGTGATCCTAGGGGATTTTTACAAGGATTACATGTCAGGAATTGTGAAAAACTGAGTTTAAATGCATTTTGGCTAAGGTGTATGTAAACTTCAGACTTCAACTGTCACGATTCTTCAAAGTTGAACCCAGAAGCAGACCAGGACAAGGAGAGTAGAAAAAAAGGTGAGTATTTATTTACAAGTGAATGGGTAGATATATCCAGGTGGTGTAGCGGGTAGCGGTGATGAGTTGATGGGAGTAAATAGGTGGATCCAATGGGGAAGCGGAATCTTCTGACGACCAGGCGGGAATGGGGTAAATGATCTGGGTGAGTAACTGAAGACAGAACAAACAGAGGTAAGTTCAAGGCAAGCAATACGTAACAAACAAAACAACTTCTATCCAACTTGAGGCTGATACTCTGGCACAACATACTGTTCATGGCTAACGATCCGGCAGGGAATGGATGTCAGGTCCGGGCTTATGAAGAGGAGAGATGATGATCAGGACCAGGTGTGCAGATAGCTGATGGGATACAGGTGCGGGTAATCAGAAACCCCAACTGGCTACATTGCCCGGCAACCAGACAGGGTGCGTTCCAGGACGCCGGAAAAACTCTCCAGGACAGAACATAGGTAAAAAACAGACTCAGGAAACGGGATTCGTGACAGTACCCCCCCTCCGGTGAACGCCCCCGGGTGGACTACCCGGAGCGCCAGGGTGGAGGCGGTAAAAGTCACGAAGCTGGTCATCGTCAAGTATCTGACGCCGAGGAATCCAACTCCTCTCCTCAGGACCATATCCTTCCCAATCCACTAAATACTGGAACCCTCGACCCCGCCGTCTGGAGTCCATGATGCGGCGCACCGTGTAGACAGGACCACCTCCGATCATCCGAGGAGGAGGACGAGGTGGTAACAGAGGACTGAGGTGAACCGGCTTGAGGCAGGAGACATGAAAGGTGGGGTGTACTCGAAGCGTTGCCGGCAATTTTAGTCGCACCACAGCAGGGTTAATGATTCTCTCCACCACGAACGGAACAATGAACTTTGGTGACAGTTTCCTCGACTCAGTCCGTAGAGGAAGATCCCGTGTAGCCAACCACACCTTATCTCCGATGGTATAAGCGGGAGCAGGAATACGGCGACGATTCGCCTGGATCTGATACCGGTCAGAAACTCTAAGGAGAACCTTCCTGGCCCGATGCCAGGTCCGGTGGCAACGACGAATGTGGGCCTGGACAGAAGGGACCGAAAGATCCCTCTCCTGAGAAGGAAACAAGGGAGGTTGGTATCCGTACAGGCATTGGAAGGGGGACATCCCAGTGGCAGATGAAGGAAGGGTATTATGGGCATACTCGACCCAGGGTAATTGAGATGACCAAGAGGTGGGATCAGAGGAGACAAGACAACGCAGCGTGGACTCCATCTTCTGGTTGGCTCTCTCCGCCTGACCATTAGATTGGGGATGAAATCCAGATGTGAGACTGACTGTAGCTCCAATGGCCAAACAGAAGGATTTCCAGACAGCAGAGGTAAACTGAGGACCACGGTCAGAAACAATGTCACAGGGCAACCCGTGGACCCTGAACACCTCCCTAACCAGTATCTCGGACGTCTCAGTGGCAGAAGGCAGCTTGGAGAGGGGAACAAAGTGGGCAAACTTGCTGAATCTATCCACAATGGTCAGAATAACCGTGTTACCAACAGAAGAGGGCAACCCCGTGACAAAATCCAGGGCCAGATGCGACCAAGGTCGTCGGGGAATAGGTAGGGGGTGAAGAAGCCCAGAGCTGGCCCGATTGGTACTCTTATTCTGCGCACAAACAGGACAAGCGGCAACAAACCTCCGGGTATCTTCTCCCATGGCAGGCCACCAAAATCGTCTGCGCAGTAGCGCCATAGTCCGAGCAACACCAGGGTGACAAGCTATCTTGCTGGCGTGGGACCACTGAAGGACAGCAGAACGAACCGACTCAGGCACGAACAACCGACCGGGTGGACCGTTACCGGGCCCGGGCTGTGTCCGAAGAGCCGCCATCACCTCAATCCTCCATGTAACGGCTCCCACGACAACGTTCTGGGGAAGAATCGTCTCAGTCTTGGCCTCACTCTCCTCCGTCTTGGAGAACATCCGGGACAGGGCGTCCGCCTTCCCGTTCTTCGACCCAGGTCGGAACGTCAGGGAAGAATTGAAGCGTCCAAAAAACAAAGCCCACCGGGCCTGACGAGAGTTGAGACGTTTAGCCGATTGCACGTAAGCCAGATTCTTGTGGTCAGTCCAGACCACAAACGGTTGCTCCGCTCCCTCCAACCAGTGACGCCACTCCTCCAAGGCAAGCTTCACAGCGAGAAGCTCCCGGTTACCCACATCGTAGTTTCTTTCAGCTGGAGAAAGACGACAAGAGTAGAAGGCGCAGGGATGGAGTTTACCGTCAGTGGAGCTACGCTGGGACAGGATGGCGCCCACCCCCACATCAGACGCATCCACCTCCACAACGAACTGACGGGAAGTGTCAGGTTGAGAGAGAAATCGGCTCTTCAAATCTAGAAATGTTCGGTCTGCCTCAGGAGACCAACAGAATTTTCTGGTGCAAGACGTCAGTACAGTTAAAGGGGCGGCCACCCGGCTGTAATCACGGATAAACCTCCGATAAAAATTAGCAAACCCCAGGAATCTCTGAAGCTGCAATCTCGAACCGGGCTGGACCCAATCCCGAACCGCCCGAACCTTCTCTTGGTCCATCTTGAGCTCTCCCCTGGAGATGATGTAACCGAGGAAGGACGTCGTGTGGGCGTGAAAATCACACTTCTCAGCCTTCACGAACAGACGGTTCTCCAATAACCGCTGCAGGACCTGCTTGACATGCTGAACGTGGCTAGAAAGCTCCTTCGAGAAGATGAGGATATCATCCAGGTAAACAAACACAAAAATACCAATCATATCTCTCAGAACGTCATTCACCATACTTTGGAACACAGCAGGAGCGTTGGTCAGTCCAAACGGCATCACCTGGTACTCGAAATGTCCCATCGGAGTATTGAACCCAGTCAACCACTCGTCTCCCTCCTTGATCCAAACCAAATGATAAGCATTACCTAAATCAAGCTTCGTAAAAACCGTAGCACCCTGTAAAGAATCGAAAGCCGAGCTCATCAAGGGCAGGGGATACTTGTTCTTGACCGTAATATCATTCAAACCCCGATAATCAATACACGGTCGAAGAGAGCCATCCTTCTTGCTCACTGACCTGACTGGAAATGGCAGGAGAACAGGCAGTCCTAAGACAGTTAGCATGACAATCAATGCTCCAACTAGTTACCTTACCCGTCACCCAATCAAACGAGGGATTGTGTTCCTTCAGCCAGGGTTAACCAATAACCAGAGGAACATGGGGTGAGGACAGAATGAAGAAGGAGAAACTCTGAATGATTCCCCGACAACAACATCTTAACCGGTTCAGTCCTCATAGTGATCCGTGCCAGACTACTGCCGTTCAGAGTGGTTGCTTCAATGGCTTCCGGCAATTGCTCCTTAGAAAGCCCCAGCTGTTCCACCAAGTCGGCATCAATAAAGCTGCCATCGGCACCTGAATCGATAAAAGCGTTAATCTCTAAGCTCTGATCCTTATTCATAAGGGTCGCAGGAAAACGGGGTCTGACAGGATTCTGGAGAGGTTGAATCTGGCTTGCTAAAATTCCTCCCAAAACTAGCAAGCCGGGCAGTTTAACGAGCGCTGTGGACAAGTGGAGATGTAATGTCCTGAGCTACCACAGTAGAAACAGCTGTTGGTCTCACGTCTACGTTGGCGCTCCTCCTTAGTTAGCCCGTGTCGCCCCACTTGCATTGGTTCAGGATCTGGTGGCAAGACCCCTCCACTAATCCCGTGTGGGGAATAACGATCAATACGTTCTGGTTTACTTCCTGAACCGAATGGTAACCGAGTTGCTGATTGATTGGATGGGCCCCACTGCTTCTCCCTCCTTCTCTCTCGGACTCTATTATCTACCCGAATAGATAAAGTGACCAAGCTGTCTAGATCACTAGGCTCTGGATAGGATATCAGCTCGTCTTTGAGTTGCTCCGACAACCCCTGGTAAAAAGCCGCTTGTAGTGACTCCTCATTCCAACCACTCTCCACAGACAATGTCCTGAACTCGATCATAAAGTCTGCCACACTGCGAGCTCCTTGGCGAAGAGTGAACAAACGTTTAGCTGCGTCCTTACCTCGGACTGGATGATCAAAAAGCCTTCTCAGCTCTCCCGTGAATTCCTGGTATGAAGACATGCAGGTCCCCTGTCGTTCCCAAACGGCTGAAGCCCATTCCAGAGCTCTTCCACGCAGCAGTTCAATAACAAAGGCTATCCTAGCCTTGTCAGTGGCGTAAGAATGGGGCTGCAGATCAAACATTAACCCACACTGCATAAGAAACGAATGGCATCTTCCCAAATCCCCTTCATATTTATCAGGCGTCGGTACCTTGGGTTCACGGAAGGAAAACGCATCAGGCACGGCAGGTAAGATGGGTGAAATAGGTGGTGAATGAATCGCCAGCAAACTGAGCTGATCCTGGATCTGTGTCAAGCTAGCAGATAATTTCTGGATTGCAACCGCTATCTCCTGTAGCTCCGTCTTGTGTTGTCCCAATGTCCTCCCCTGCTGGGTAATGGCATGGCAAACGGAATCCAGGTCCGCTGGGTTCATTCTTGGCCGGATCGTTCTGTCACGATTCTTCAAAGTTGAACCCAGAAGCAGACCAGGACAAGGAGAGTAGAAAAAAAGGTGAGTATTTATTTACAAGTGAATGGGTAGATATATCCAGGTGGTGTAGCGGGTAGCGGTGATGGGTTGATGGGAGTAAATAGGTGGATCCAATGGGGAAGCGGAATCTTCTGACGACCAGGCGGGAATGGGGTAAATGATCCGGGTGAGTAACTGAAGACAGAACAAACAGAGGTAAGTTCAATGCAAGCAATACGTAACAAACAACAAAACAACTTCTATCCAACTTGAGGCTGATACTCTGGCACAACATACTGTTCATGGCTAACGATCCGGCAGGGAATGGATGTCAGGTCCGGGCTTATGAAGAGGAGAGATGATGATCAGGACCAGGTGTGCAGATAGCTGATGGGATACAGGTGCGGGTAATCAGAAACCCCAACTGGCTACATTGCCCGGCAACCAGACAGGGTGCGTTCCAGGACGCCGGAAAAACTCTCCAGGACAGAACATAGGTAAAAAACAGACTCAGGAAACGGGATTCGTGACATCAACTGCATATGTGAATCATAATAATGTAGCTAACCAGATAGTTTAACAGGCAGAAATGACCAAATACCAATGTTACCCAATTCTCCGTGACTATTTCGTTAGCTAACAGTAGTAGCTAGCCAGTTAGCGCTATTGACTTACTATGATAGACTTACGACCTATGCACACTACAATGGGTATTGTAGGCAGTTAACCAAGGCTAAAATAAAACTGCATGTATTTATTAGCATATCATGTTCAAATATTGTAGTCAGATAAAATATGGGACACGTTTCAGGAAACTAGGAGTATGTCGCACGTCACTACTTCACAGGAGTGGCATTTGAACATATTTTTTTGGCAGCTTCGTTAAAGAGTACCCGCATAACACCAGTCTCAACGTCAACAGTGAAGGGGCGACTCTGGGATGCTGGCCTTCTAGGCAGAGAAAAAGCGATATCTCAGACTGGCCAATAAAAATAAAATATTAAGATGTGTTAAAGAACACAGACACTGACCAGAGGAACTCTGCCTAGAAGGCCAGCATCATAGAGTCACCTCTTCACTGTTGATGTTGAGACTGGTGTTTTGCTGGTACTATTTAATGAAGCTACCAGTTTAGGACTTGTGAGGCGTCTGTTTCTCAAACTAGACACTCTGACGTACTTGTCCTCTTGCTCAGTTGTGCACCGGGGCCAGTGCACTGTTCTGTGAAGGGAGTAGTACACAGCTTTGTACAAGATTTTCAGTTTCTTGGCAATTTCTCGCATGGAATAGCCTCAGAACAAGAATAGACTGATGGGTTTCGGAAGACAGGTTTTTGTTTCTGGCCATTTTGAGCCTGGAATTGAACCCACAAATGCTGATGCTCCAGACACTCAACTACTCTAAAGAAGGCCAGTTGTATTTCTTCTTTAATCGGAACAACAGTTTTCAGCTGTGCCAACATACTGTAATTGCAAAAGGGTTTTCTAATGATAAATTAGCCTTTTAAAATTATAAACTTGGATTAGCTAACACAACGTGCCATTGGAACACAGGAGTGATAGTTGCTGATAATAGGCCTCTGTACGCTTATGTAGATATTCTGTACAATTCCGTTTCCAGCTACAATAGTAATTTACAACATTAACAATGTCTACACTGTATTTCTGATCAATTTGATGTTCTTTTGAATGCCCCCCAAAAATGTGCTTTTTAAAAACAAGGACATTTCTATGTGACCCCAAACTTTTGAACGGTAGTGTGTGTGTGTGTGTGTGTATGTGTATATATATATATATATGTATATGTATATATGTATATGTATATATATATATATATATATATATATATATGTATATATGTATATGTATATATATATATATATATATGTACAGTGCCTTGCGAAAGTATTCGGCCCCCTTGAACTTTGCGATCTTTTGCCACATTTCAGGCTTCAAACATAAAGATATAAAACTGTATTTTTTTGTGAAGAATCAACAACAAGTGGGACACAATCATGAAGTGGAACGACATTTATTGGATATTTCAAACTTTTTTAACAAATCAAAAACTGAAAAATTGGGCGTGCAAAATTATTCAGCCCCTTTACTTTCAGTGCAGCAAACTCTCTCCAGAAGTTCAGTGAGGATCTCTGAATGATCCAATGTTGACCTAAATGACTAATGATGATAAATACAATCCACCTGTGTGTAATCAAGTCTCCGTATAAATGCACCTGCACTGTGATAGTCTCAGAGGTCCGTTAAAAGCGCAGAGAACATCATGAAGAACAAGGAACACACCAGGCAGGTCCGAGATACTGTTGTGAAGAAGTTTAAAGCCGGATTTGGATACAAAAATATTTCCCAAGCTTTAAACATCCCAAGGAGCACTGTGCAAGCGATAATATTGAAATGGAAGGAGTATCAGACCACTGCAAATCTACCAAGACCTGGCCGTCCCTCTAAACAGTCAGCTCATACAAGGAGAAGACTGATCAGAGATGCAGCCAAGATGCCCATGATCACTCTGGATGAACTGCAGAGATCTACAGCTGAGGTGGGAGACTCTGTCCATAGGACAACAATCAGTCATATATTGCACAAATCTGGCCTTTATGGAAGAGTGGCAAGAAGAAAGCCATTTCTTAAAGATATCCATAAAAAGTGTTGTTTAAAGTTTGCCACAAGCCACCTGGGAGACACACCAAACATGTGAAAGAAGGTGCTCTGGTCAGATGAAACCAAAATTGAACTTTTTGGCAACAATGCAAAACGTTATGTTTGGCGTAAAAGCAACACAGCTCATCACCCTGAACACACCATCCCCACTCTCAAACATGGTGGTGGCAGCATCATGGTTTGGGCCTGCTTTTCTTCAGCAGGGACAGGGAAGATGGTTAAAATTGATGGGAAGATGGATGGAGCCAAATACAGGACCATTCTGGAAGAAAACCTGATGGAGTCTGCAAAAGACCTGAGACTGGGACGGAGATTTGTCTTCCAACAAGACAATGATCCAAAACATAAAGCAAAATCTACAATGGAATGGTTCAAAAATAAACATATCCAGGTGTTAGAATGGCCAAGTCAAAGTCCAGACCTGAATCCAATCGAGAATCTGTGGAAAGAACTGAAAACTGCTGTTCACAAATGCTCTCCATCCAACCTCACTGAGCTCGAGCTGTTTTGCAAGAAGGAATGGGAAAAAATGTCAGTCTCTCGATGTGCAAAACTGATAGAGACATACCCCAAGCGACTTACACCTGTAATCGCAGCAAAAGGTGGTGCTACAAAGTATTAACTTAAGGGGGCTGAATAATTTTGCACGGCCAATTTTTCAGTTTTTGATTTGTTAAAAAAGTTTGAAATATCCAATAAATGTCGTTCCACTTCATGATTGTGTCCCACTTGTTGTTGATTCTTCACAAAAAAATACAGTTTTATATCTTTATGTTTGAAGACTGAAATGTGGCAAAAGGTCGCAAAGTTCAAGGGTGCCGAATACTTTCGCAAGGCACTGTATATATATATATATATAAACATGGTCCGGCCCTTCTGGCATTTGCCAGATGGCCAATCCACCCATGGGCAGGTTGATGTATTAGTTATTACACACAGTAGAGTAGAGTTGGCCTATAAATTGGTTTTAACTTGATGTAATTAGGAGATTAAGGCCTCAGCAGTTTTCCCCCAGCTTATTTGTTTAGAAGATGCTAATTTCCCCCAGGTGCTTTGCAGGAGTGCCGGTGGTGACAGCTAGCTCAAACACAACACTGACTCAAACGTAACAATGGCCTACAGGTGTCCACAGTGTTACTTTTTGTGGTTTGTCACAGTTTCGTTTTACCACAGCTTACCTCACACACATGTGAGCATACACACACACACACAATGCTTATAGCCACTGAATAGAGCTGTAAGGGGAGGTACTGTGTGTCATCAGTGGACTGTAATGAATGGTGATAAATGGGTGGTTTGGCTGGTAGTGTGTACCACCCAGCATGCCCTCACAATGGGAGACAGAGACAGCCGAGCCACGTTTCAATCAGCAGCCAGACGGCTGGACATCATATGAGCTGACAGTACAGACAGAACTAAAACACAACCAGCTTCTGTGAGATATGGGGCTCCAGAGATCAGGGTTTATAGACTGAGAGGGGGAAGTGAGGAGTGAGAGCGACAGAGAAAGACAGTGAGAGATACCTATTTCAGACAGAATTTACAGTGTTTTCTGTAAAAAAGAAGGCAATGTTTATATGACCCCTTTCAAACAGTCCTTTTATTTGCCACTTTCTTGCAGGTATAATTTATATACACCCCAGTGTAGCTTGCATCGCGGAGGGATGAGAGTAGGGGGTGTGCCAATGTGGCCATAGTCTACTTGTATTCGTAATCATATTCATAATTGACTGTTGATAGTCTGATAGAGGGCTCCAGACTGAGACCATTTAGTCACATTTTGTGACTGTTTGACTTGGCTGTGCGAGTAAAAATATGTATTGGTCGCATCGGTGCAAGCTGCACATTCTAAACAGGTCACCTCAATCAAAATTTCCTGTCATTTGGCTAAAAAGATGAAAGTGATTGCCCAGCCCTTATGCCGGTTTAGCTGGAGCCTGCTTCTGAGATGAGCTAGCCATTCTCAGTCCCATCTGCCCTCTGGGAGAGAAAAATGTGTTCTGAATTTACAGGGAAACACAGCTATGGAAGGGAAGATGGTCCCAGCTTTCTGTAGGTATCATTTGTATTTATCAACTCTCAATAACAACTATTTTCCCTCTGAGATATTTGATATGGCTTTGAGATGGAGTGCATGAAATACGCATCAAGTACAACTGCATTTGTTGGGGGGGACATTACATTTACTGTTAGTACATGGCTACTAATAGCAATCTAGCTACTGTGTTTTGAGTTTCACTTCCTCAGGTGATTAAGTAGTCCCAAATTCAGGAGATGTTTTATGGCTCGGTTTTCAGAGTGGTAGGCAGAATCTTTAAAGAAAGTACCGCAATCATGACTACCTCTGTTGGTGGGTTTTACTGTGCAACATTTGTTACCAACTACACCTTTCAGATATAACAAAAATATGGTATAAAGACGACGCAATGGTAAAGATTGCTCATATGCCTCACATAAAGCTCATTCTTGCGGGAAGCTGCTTCAGACCACCAAGTGCGAACAGTCAGTATCTGGATAACATGTGTGAAGTGCTTGATAATGTATGTGATATCAACAGAGGTATATTTTCAGGCTGATTTAAATATTGACTGGCTTTCATCAAGCAGCCCACTCAAGAAGAAGCTTCAACTGTAAACAGTGCCTGCATCCTGATTCAGGTTATCAGTCAACCTACGAGGGTAGTTACAAACAGCACAGGAATTAAATAATCAAAATGTATTGATCTTTACTAATGCTGCAGAAATGTGCTTTCTACATCCATTGGATGTAGTGATCACAATATAGTAGCCAGGAAAATAACCTCACACTCAACGTCAACAAAACGAAGGAGATGATTGTGGACTTCAGGAAACAGCAGAGGGAGCACCCTCCTATCCACATCAACGGGACAATAGTGGATAGGGTAGTAAGTTTTAAGTTCATCGGCGTACACATCATGGACAAACTGAATTGGTCCACCCACACAGACAGCGTTGTGAAGAAGGCGCAGCAGTGCCTCTTCAACCTCAGGAGGCTGAAGAAATTTGGCTTGTCACCAAAAGCACTCACAAACTTCTACAGATGCACAATCGAGAGCATCCTGTCGGGCTGTATCGCCGCCTGGTATGGCAACTGCTCCGCCCACAACCGTAAGGCTCTCCAGAGGGTAGTGAGGTCTGCACAAACGCATCACCGGGGGCAAACTACCTGCCCTCCAGGACACCTACACCACCCGATGTCACAGGAAGGCCATAAAGATCATCAAGGACAACAACCACCCAAGCCACTGCCTGTTCACCCGACTATCATCCAGAAGGCGAGGTCAGTACAGGTGCATCAAAGCTGGGACCGAGAGACTGAAAAACAGCTTCTATCTCAAGGCCATCAGACTGTTAAACAGCCACCACCAACATTGAGTGGCTACTGCCAACACACTGACTCAACTCCAGCCACTTTAATAATGGGAATTGATGGGAAATGATGTAAAATATATCACTAGCCACTTTAACAATGCTACCTAATATAATGTTTACATACCCTACATTATTCATCTCATATGTATATGTATATACTGTACTCTATATCATCTACTGCATCTTTATGTAATACATGTATCACTAGCCACTTTAACTATGCCACTTTGTTTACATACTCATCTCATATGTATATACTGCACTCAATACCATCTACTGTATCTTGCCTATGCCGCTCTGTACCATCACTCATTCATATATCTTTATGTACATATTCTTTATCCCCTTACACTTGTGTCTATAAGGTAGTAGTTTTGGAATTGTTAGCTAGATTACTTGTTGATTATTACTGCATTGTCGGAACTAGAAGCACAAGCATTTCGCTACACTCGCATTAACATCTGCTAACCATGTGTATGTGACAAATACAATTTGATTTGATTTGAACAGTAGACAAAAATAGACACACGACTGAACAGTAGACACACGACTGAACAGTAGACAAAAATAGACCCTGTAGGACCTGCCTTGTAGATAATGTTGTTAAAAAGGCAGAGTAGCGCTTTATTATGGACCAACTTCTCCCCATCTTAGCTGCTGTTGTGTCAACATGTTTTGACCATGACCGTTTACAATCTGGGGTTATTACAAGCAGTTTAGTCACCTCAACTTGAACAATTTCCACATTTTACATTCCACGGTTGTGGGCGGAGCAGTTGCCGTACCAGGCCTGACAGGATGTTCTCGATTGTGCATCTGTAGAAGTTTGTGAGTGCTTTAGGTGACAAGACAAATTTCTTCAGCCTCCTGAGGTTGAAGAGGCGCTGCTGCGCCTTCTTCACGATGCTGTCTGTGTGGGTGGACCAATCAGTTTGTCTGTGATGTGTACGCCAAGGAACTTAAAACTTACTACCCTCTCCACTACTGTTCCATCGATGTGGATAGGGGGGTGTTCCCTCTGCTGTTTCCTGAAGTCCACAATCATCTCCTTAGTTTTGTTGACGTTGAGTGTGAGGTTATTTTCCTGACACCACACTCCGAGGGCCCTCACCTCCTCCCTGTAGGCCGTCTCGTCGTTGTTGGTAATCAAGCCTACCACTCTTGTGTCGTCCGCAAACTTGATGATTGAGTTGGAGGCGTGCGTGGCCACGCAGTCGTGGGTGAATAGGGAGTACAGGAGAGGGCTCAGAATGCACCCTTGTGGGGCCCCAGTGTTGAGGATCAGAGGGGTGGAGATGTTGTTACCTACCGTCACCACCTGGGGGCGGCCCGTCAGGAAGTCCAGTACCCAGTTGCACAGGGCGGGGTCAAGACCCAGGGTCTCGAGCTTGATGACGAGCTTAGAGGGCACTATGGTGTTAAATGCCGAGCTGTAGTCGATGAACAGCATTCTCACATAGGTATTCCTCTTGTCCAGATGGGTTAGGGCAGTGTGCAGTGTGGTTGAGATTGCATCGTCTGTGGACCTATTTGGGCGGTAAGCAAATTGGAGTGGGTCTAGGGTGTCAGGTAGGGTGGAGGTGATATGGTCCTTGACTAGTCTCTCAAAGCACTTCATGATGACGGAAGGACTACTGTTCGGTCGTGTGGTCAGGTGCCACAAAGAGGGACAGGGCAGCATGGCTGGCCCTTAAATGTAAAAAGAGAGCTAGCATTAATAATATGCATGTCAATCTCTCAAGTGGAGGAGAGTGACCAAATCACAACTTGTTTTTGTAGGAAGTGTTGACATGCTTAATGCCCTTAGGTGTCTGGAGACACACACACACACACACACACACGATAACACACGCACTCGACACAATTAAAATAAAAATGATCATGCAAGAAGAGCACACCTGTATCATTTAGGACACACAGGATTGGCTCCATCGCTGGATTGTCCTGTAATTCTTTGCTTTTTTATTGGACATCATGCAGTTGATTTGGTTTTGCAGTTCAAACACGTACACATGGATTTTGTAGAGATATGATAGTAGAGTAGTGGCCTGAGGGACCACAATGTGTTATGAAATGTAATGTCATGTGATATTTAAAATTGTATTAATGTTGCTGGACCATAGGAAGAGTAGCTGCTGCCAAGGCAGCATGGGGATCCTTAATAAATACAAATACAAATGTAGGATTTATGTAAAAGGGACTAGAGAGATAGGTGGGCGGAGCAGAAGAAGAAAAGGGAGAGGGAGGAGTGGGGTAGAGAAAGATGGCGTGAGAGTATGTGTTTTAAAAAGAACGGAAAACTGTGAAGGAGATATATTCCCTGCCCCCGAGGTACAGTGTAACTCAAGGTTTCGCAACATAGGCTAGTAATAATGACAGCCTAAACACACGCATGTCCCTCCACCTCACCAGTCAGCGTAACTCAGAGGAGAAACATTTCTCTATTCCACTTTCAGACACACCTTTTGTGTCACAAAGGATAACACACATAGCATTTTCCGATGCAGTATATTTCCATTACTATTGTGTTTTAGTCCAATAAGTCTGGTTTAAACAGGCTGTCTGTTCTGCTCTATCTGCGGTTGTAGCTGAGCACTGACAACATCTACAGATAACCATCAGCTTTCTGTCGAGAGAGAGAGAAATTTTGCAGATACAAGGTTATCATTTTTGATGTTTATTGCTTTGAACTGAACAAATTGGAAGGACACATTTTACAAACAGTATTTTAGGAAAATTATAAATGAGCCCCATTGAACACACCTTAAGGCTGGTCTACACACCACATGAGGGACAGAGTTTTACAGTGTGTGTGTTGCAAATGTATTTCGTGCACTTGATGCATGTGTACTATGTCTTCCTGTCCTTCTTGGATCTACACACATCGGAGCGCTTCTTCTTGTTGCTACCTGCTGCAATCTAGAATGAGGAAAACACTTAGTTCAGGAATTTTACTAACATCTCACTCACTCACATATATAGTTACAGTTGAAGTCAGAAGTTTACATACAGTACACTTAGGTTGGAGTCATTAAAATTCGTTTTTCAACCACTCCACACATTTCTTAACAAACTATAGTTTTGGCATGTCGGTAAGGACATATACTTTGTGGATGACACAAGTCATTTTCCCAACAATTGTTTACAGACAGATTATTTCACCTATTCACTGTATCACAATTCCAGTGGGTCAGAAGTTTACATACACTAAGTTGACTGTGCCTTTAAACAGCTTGGAAAATTCCAGAAAATTCTGTCATAGCTTTAGAAGCTTCTGTTAGGCTAGTTTACATCATTTGATTCAACTGGAGGTATAACTGTGGATGTATTTCAAGGCCTACCTTCATACTCAGTGCCTCTTTGCTTGACATCATGGGAAAATCAAAAGAAATCAGCCAAGACATCAGAAAAAAATGGTAGACCTCCACAAGTCTGGTTCATTCAGCAATTTCCAAACACCTGAAGGTACCACGTTTATCTGTACAAACAATAGTACGCAAGTATAAACACCATGGTAAAACGCAGCCATCATACCGCTCAGGAAGGAGACACGCGAGCAAGGCCTACAAACCTGACTCAGTTACAGGAGCTCTGTCAGGAGGAATGGGCCAAAATTCTCCCAACTTGTTTTGGGAAGCTTGTGGAAGGCTACCCGAAGCGTTTGACCCAGGTTAAACAATTTTAAAGGCAATACTACCAAATACTAATTGAGTGTATGTAAACTTCTGACCCACTAGGAATGTGATGAAAGAATAAAAGCTGAAAAATCATTCTCTACTATTATTCTGACATTTCACATTCTTAAAATAAAGTGGTGATCCTAACTGACCTAAAACAGGGAATTTTTACGAGGATTAAATGTCAGCAATTGTGAAACTGAGTTTAAATGTATTTGGCTAAGGTGTATATAAACTTCTGACTTCAACTGTACATCAGGCCATGGTAGGAAAGTCAGACACACACACTCACACACATACATGCAACAACATCACTTACACTTACTTCGGGTAGTGGAGTTAATGGTTCTGTGGTTCGGGCAGATGGTGTATCAGCATTCTCCTCACGATGGCTGCAGAAGCTAGGGTCCTTGGGATATGTTGCCTCCTCTGGATTTGAGGTCTTACCAATGACTTGTCCATGTACATGAGAAAGAGCAGTCTCTTCTGGAGCTTCCCTCTGTTCCAATCTAGGTTCAACGCTATCCAGATGACAAATGCGTTGCATGACGAGATGTTGAAGAATATCACAAGTGGCCAGCGTAGGGTTCTTCTTCTGCAGCTGTAGCCGGTCACCAGCTTGTTTGTTGTCCACCCCTCCTTTTGTGGCATTGTAATCCATTATGATTTCTGTTTTTTGATATTCCTGGCCACAGAGTCTCCGATCCCTATGCAGCGTACTCATGAGTACCACATTTTGTCTTTCTTTGGCACGTAGGTCACTAGGGACGTGTCGGCCGTGAACACAAACTTCGAGCAATTGATTGGCCTGTTCCGTTTATTCAACTCCTGAGGTGGGTTCTCTGGCTTGTTTTTTCTTACTGTTCCTACCATCGTCAGCTGCCTCTTGAGGAGCTCCTGTCCCAGCTTTTGCGAAGTAAAAATAGTTATCGCTTCTGATGTTGTGCCCACAGAGTCCCTGTGTCATATCTAGGACAACCCACACCCCTTGGTTCTTCTCAGGGGCTCCTCCATCTGGCTTCCCTGTATACACTTGCAAGTTCCACACATATGATGAAGCAGCATCACAGGCAGCCCAGATCTTGACTCAATATTTTGCGGGTTTAGACTGCATGTACTGCCTGAAGGTGCAGCAGCACATAAATGGCACACGCTGCACATCAACAGCAACTTTGGGTGTCGGGTGGTAAAACCGGGGAAGGCCCACTTGTCCCACACTGACCTGATTGCAGCTAGCTTGTCTCTCCACTGCTGAGCTGGTCTGGTGTCTCAATTATTGAAGCGGATAATCCTGGAATTCGTGTGGAAGTTTTCCAGAGACATTTTTGCACGGAAAAGTTCTCTGCCAGTTTCTTCGGATTCTGTGGATTCCCCATTGGATGTATTTTATGCTACTGCTTCTCTCTGGTTATTATCTATGCATAGTCACTTTAACGCTACCTACATGTACATTTAACCTTGACTATCCTCTGTACCGGTACCCCCTGTATATAGCCTCGCTACAGTTATTTTACTGCTGCTCTTTAATACATTGTTTGCTTATCTATTTTTTACTTAAGACTTATTTTTCTTAACTGCATTGTTGGTTATTAAGGGCTTGTAAGTAAGCATTTCACCGTACACCTGTTGTGTTTGGCTCAAGTGACAAATAAAATTGGATTTTTAACACCAAGGATAAGAACGCTGAATTATGCATGTAAATGAGTTTGGTCCATCTTTCTCCAAAAACACATTTTCTGGATGGTTTCTGGGATGAACAGCTCAAAAGAAGACTATGTCCTGCACATGAGTAACCACCATCCGATTCGGCCCTGGTTGCATCCTTATCACATTGGCAGCCATGCGGGGAGGCTCATTCTTTGGGCAAGAACAATTTTTTGACATACATATTTCTTCTCCTGCAGGTTGTTGATGAACTGGTTGCTGATGGGCTGGTCCTGGGGCTGGTTGAGGGTCAATATCATCTTCTTCCAACTCACTGTCAGACAAATTCTTAATCTTCCAAGGTGGAAGACACTCCTTCCACACTAGTTTCTCTCTCTGCAAAAAAAATGTCTAATGCCCTCTGAGCAGAGATTATTTTTGCCATATTGATTGATTGTGGTAAGGAGCCACAAATGCCAAGCTATTATTTGTTGTATCCCTCCCCCATTTTCACCTGGCTGGGGTAGAGCGTGGGAAAATACTGAATTTGTATTGAAATAATGTATCAAAATCATATATAGTAAGGACATTGTGTTGTTATACACACTACAAAGGGTAAACAGTGCGAGAAAAGCGGGAGAGGCAGACAGGCAGGGAGACAAACAGGTTCTTGGTGCCTTGTTGAAACAGCAGGCCCAGGGAGGAAGAATACAGAGTGAAGGCACACAGCAAACCTTTTTGTTTCATTTTTACTTGTTTTCACCTACACACACTTATTACCCTCGGGCCCAGTAGACCCAAACACCACATATGTCATGTAAATATGTAGGAGTGTGCACTCAATGAAAATGTGTTCTTCATGTAAAGTCTCAGGTTGAAAAAATTATTAATTGTATCATTCTTCTTTTAGTAAACATGGGTCCCACAGACCCTAACACCTAAACCTATTTTATTTCAGTTAAGAAGAAGTAGAATGTATAATTCTTTCTATTTTGGTGTCTTGTTACCATGAAAATGGCTGCTCCAAAGGATGGGATACATTTAGGTTAACCACTGATTAATAATATATAAATATCTAGTATTTCTCCTCCGTTTAACAAGAGAAACATCTCTATAGTAGGATAGGTTATGTTTCGGTCACACTTTATTTATAAAGTCCAATATCAACCTGGACTCAGGTCCATCATCAATTTTGTATGTTATTTTATGAATTACAATTTGTATAATATGTTACGAATTGCAATTTGTACTATATGTTTCAAATTTGCAATATGTATAATATGTTACGAATTCCAATGTTGTTTTGGCTAACGTTACCTAGGTGGCTAATGCTAAAGTTAGCTAGGTGGCTAACATTAGCTAGGCGACTAACATTAGCTAGGGTTAGAGTTAAGGTTAGGAGTTAGGTTAAAAGGTTAGGGTTAGTGAGGTCCTCTTTATGTGTCTTTCATTGACTGTGTTTAGGCTGTGGTGTGTTATTCATTGACTTTATATGTGTGTGTGTGTTTCATTGACTCCTCTCTTAATGTATGTGTTTGCCTGGTTCTTAACGACCAGCTCATAGTGTGTCATTCCCATCGATTGGTTCTCTGGTGGTGATCCTCTTAAGGCTTTTGTTACTGTGCTGATTTCAGTTTCACACTGCTGAAGTGTGTGTGTGTGTGAAGGGTTGCGTACAGTGGAAAAAGAACACCAGGTGTTAGCACTTTACAGTCATTAGGTTCCATTCAGACTGATGCTTTTGTGGATGAGTCCCAAATGGCACCATATTCCCATCATAGTGCCCTACTTTTGACCAGGTCCCTCCCATGTGGTTAAAAGTAGTGCACAATGGAGGAAATAGGGTGCAATTTGGGACACAACTCCAAACAATAGGACTTTTGTGTGAAGATCGTCACTAAATGGCTGTAGTATTAACCAGGGTAGAACCCTCACTCATTGAAGCCACGAAGTTCAATGTTGATCACGGCACTTCAGGAATTATTTGCAAAAAACAGGATACCCAATTATAGTGAAGTGGAAAATAGCAATCATCCTGTAAATAAATAACAATTTAGAAGACAGTCATGGTACCAATAAATACTTATATTACGCCAGATGTCCTTGAACCGATTATGTTAAATCTCACACAGACGTTAAGGATCATTTAGTAGCTAATGGCAGCCTGCAATACCCCGGTCGGCCTGCAACCTGAGATACTCAAGAGATGGCAGCACTGAGCTAGCTTGCAACCTCACTTCCTTGAGTAGCTCAAACTGCGCATGTTACAGTTGAAGTCAGAAGTTTACATAGACCTTAGCCAAACACATTAAAACTCAGTTTCACAATTCCCAACATTTAATCAGTAAAAATTTGCTGTCTTAGGCCAGTTTGGATCAACACTTTATTTAAAGAATGTGAAATGTCAGAATAATAGTAGAGAGAATTATATATTTCAGCTGTTATTTCTTTTATCACATTCCCAATGGGTCAGAAGTTTACATAAACTCAATTAGTATTTGGTAGCATTGCCTTTAAAATTGTTTAACTTGGGTCAAACATTTTTGGTAGCCTTCCACAAGCTTCCCACAACAAGTTGGGTGAATTTTGGCCCATTCCTCCTGACAGAGCTGGTGTAACTGAGTCAGGTTTGTAGGCCTCCTTGCTCACACACACTTTTTCAGTTCTGCCCACACATTTTCTATAGGATTGAGGTCAGGGCTTTGTGATGGCCACTCCAATACCTTGACTTTGTTGTCCTTAAGCAATTTTGACACAACTTTGGAAGTATGCTTGAGGTCATTGTCCATTTGGAAGACTCATTTGCAACCAATCTTTAACTTCTTGACTGATGTCTTGAGATGTTGCTGCAATATATCCACATTATTGTCCTTTCTCATGTGGCCATCTATTTTGTGAAGTGCACCAGTCCTTCCTGCAGCAAAGCACCCCCACAACATGATGCTGCCACCCCCGTGCTTCATGGTTGGGATGGTGTTATTCGGCTTGCAAGCCTCCCCCTTTTTCCTCCAAACATAATTATGGTCATTATGGCCAAACAGTTCGATTTTTGTTTCATCAGACTAGAGGACATTTCTCCAAAAAGTACGATCTTTGTCCCCATGTCCAGTTGCAAACCGTTGTCTGGCTTTTTTATGGTGGTTTTGGAGCAGTGGCTTCTTCCTTGCTGAGCGGCCTTTCAGGTTATGTCGATATACGACTCGTTTTACTGTGGATATAGATACTTTTGTACCCGTTTCCTCCATCTTCACAAGGTCCTTTGCTGTTGTTCTGGGATTGATTTGCACTTTTTGCACCAAAGTACATTAATCTCTAAGAGACTGAACTCGTCTCCTTCCTGAGCGGTATGACGTCTGCGTGGTCCCATGGTGTTTATACTTGCGTACTATTGTTTGCACAGATGAACGTGGTACCTTCAGGCATTTGGAAATTGCTCCCAAGGATGAACCAGACTTGTGGAAGTCTACAATTATTTTATGCGGTCTTGGCTGAATTCTTTTGATTTTCCCATGATGTCAAGCAAGGAGGCACAGAGTTTGAAGGTAGGCCTTGAAATACATCTACAGGTACACCTCCAATTGACTCAAATGATGTCAAATAGCCTATCAGAAAGTTCTGAAGCCATAACATAATTTTCTGGAATCAACTTAGTGTATGTAACCTTCTGACCCACTGGAATTGTGATACAGTGCATTATAAGTGAAATAATCTGTCTGTAAACAATTGTTGGAAAAACTACTTGTGTCATGCACAAAGTAGATGTCCTTACCAAAACTATAGTTTGTTAACAAGACATTTGTGGAGTGGTTGAAAAACAGGGTTAAATGACTCAAAACAAAGTGTATGCAAACTTCCGACTTCAACTGTACGTCTACATAAATCTCACTGTGCTGTTCCAAGAGCTTTTATCTGATTGTGTCTGTAGAGATTGTGAAGTAGGTTTAAACAAAACCCTCAGTCTTTGTGTGTCAAACTTTGTAGGAGGAAGAGCTAAATAGATGCATACAAAAAAGGAAAATATTACATGAAAATATGCTAGAATTACTGTATATTAATGAATATGCAATCCCAACATACCTGGCTCATGTTGACTTTATGTGAAAGAGACAAGAAAGAGCGTGTGTATGTGTTTACAGTATGTTTGCGTATGTGTGCATGTCTGTATTTTTTTTGTGTGTTTATTTGTTTTGTGTCTGACCTTTTGATTACCCCACTCCCCTACCACTTCCCTTCTCCCTCCCCTGGGCTGTTGGGTATTATTTGTGTGGAGACATGAAACGAGAGAGGTTCAAAGTGGAATGGAGAGATGGACAGAAAGAGAAATAAAAACAAAGTGGTGGAAGAGACAGACGGAAAGAGAGAGCAATAATAACACCTCGTCAAGGAGAGTGTGTTTATATGTCATGGTCAGGGGGGTCAATCCCATACTTAATGTAAGTATGGGATCGACCCCCCTGACCATACAGGATACATCAGATCATCCTCCCTCTGCCCACTTTCCCTGTCTCTGCCTCCCCTTCTCCCCCTATCCTTCCTCTTCCCCTGCTGCCTTTACCCCTGTCCATGTCCCATCTCCCCTGCCTCTTCCCCTGTCCCTTGTCCCTACTCCTGTACCTGTCGGTGTATCTGTCTAGCTATCTGTCAGACAGACAGGCCCATATGGTACTGAGGTTGGGAGATAAAAAAATGTTTAGCAGATGTTATTGTGGGTGAAGCGAAATGCTTGTGTTTCTAGCTCCGACAGTGCAGTAAAATCTAACAAGTAATATCTAGCAGTTTCACAACATATACCCAATACACACAAATCTAAGTTAAGGAATGGAATTAAGAATATATAAATATGGATGAGTAATGTCAGAGCTGCATGACTAAGATACAGTAGATTAGAATACAGTATATACATATGAGATGAGTAATGCAAAATATGTAAACAGTATTAAAGTGACTAGTGTTCCATTTATTAAAGTGGCCAGTGATTTCAAGTCCTATGTATATAGGCAGCAGCATCTAATCTGCTAGTGATGGCTATTTAACAGTCTGATGGCCTTGATATAAACTGTTTTTCAGCCTCTCGGTCCCAGCTTTGATGCAACTGTATTGACCTTCCCTTCTGGATGATAGCGGGATGAACAGGCAGTGGCTCAGGTGGTTGTTGTCCTTGATGATCTCTTTGGCCTTCCTGTGACATCGGGTGCTGTAGATGTCCTTGAGGGCAGGTAGTATGCCCCCGGTTATGCGTTGAGCAGACTGCACCACCCTCTGGAGAGCTCTGCAGTTGCGGGCGGTGTAGTTACCGTACCAGGTGGTGTTACAGCCAACACAGATGCACAATTGAGAGCATTCTAAAAGTTTGAGGGTTTTAGGTGCCAAGCCAAATTTCTTCAGCCTCCAGAAGGCGCTGTTGCTCCTTCACTACACTGTCTGTGTGGGTGGATCATTTCAGTTTGTCAGTGAAGTGTACGCCGAGGAACTTTAAGCTTTCCACCATCTCCACTGCGGTCCCATCGATGTGGCTAGGGGGTGCTCCCGCTGCTGTTTCCTGAAATTCACGATCATCTCCTTTTGTTTTGTTGCCGTTGAGTGAGAGGTTATTTTCCTGGCACCACACTCAGAGCCCTCACCTCCTCCCTGTAGGCTGTCTCGTCATTGTTGGTAATCAAGCCTACAACTGTTGTGTCATCTGCAAACTTGATGATTGAGTTGGAGGCATGCATGGCCACGCAGTCATGGGTGAACAGGGAGTACAGGAGGGGGCTGAGCACGCACCCTTGTAGGGCCCCAGTGTTGAGGTTCAATGAAGTGGAAGTGTTGTTTCCTACCTCCACCACCTGGGGTGGCCCGTCAGGAAGTCCAGGACCCAGTTGCACAGGGTGGGGTTCACATCCATGGCCTCAAGCTTAATGATGAGCTTGGAGGGTACTATGGTTTTGAATGCTGAACTATGGTTGTCTGTAGACCCTGCTACATACGTCTCACGTTTGAGCCGTTGAATTGCTAGTCCACTTTGATTCTCTATACTGATGTCATGCCTGTTCGATTCCCAGTCATCTTGCCATGGTATAATGCAGTGGTTCACACTTTCAGTTTTGCACGAATGCTGCCATCTATCCACAGTTTCTGGCTAGAGTAGGTTTTAATAGTCACAGTGAGTACATCTCCTATACACTTCCTGATAAACTCAGTCACCGTATCAGTATATTGATCAATAATATTCTCGAAAGATACCCGGAACATATCCCAGTCTGCGTGATCAAAACAATCAAAACAACAAGTGGTGTGCATGCCTCCTAAGTCGGACTAGAAGACCAATCTGAGTACCTCTCCTCCGCCAGCGGTGTTTTGAGTCGGGCTCTGGAATCAGTTCAATTGCTCTGGGGGGTGCAAACAAAGGATCCACTTCAGGAAAGTCGTATTCCTAGTCGTAATGCTGGTAGTGCTGGTGAGTTACCACTGCTCTGATATCCAATAGTTATTCCCAGCTGTATGTAATAACACCCCAAAAATTCTGAAATAATAATTTAAGAAATAATACATAAAAAAACAAAATACTGCAAAGATTCCTAAGAGCTAGGAGCATGGAAGCCCTCTCTGTTGGTGCCATTTTTCCCTTGTAGTATACTACTTTTGACCAAAGACCATAGTGCTCTGGTCGAAAGTAGTGCACCGCTGATATTGAATAGGTTGCCATTTGGGATGCATGGCCTAACAATCTCAGCATAATGAACACCTTCCTACTTAGCTACAGAAGTCAGACCACCAGACTAGACCTGACACTAGATTCCACATTCTCATTTATGACAGTATTTGATGTTTCTGAAAAATAAAAGTTCTAAATATTCTTTATAGGTAGTGCATGACCCTAGAATTGCAACAAATACATTCTAAGTTGTTTTAATGGGCTTTCTCCATTCAAATGGCTTTATACTGTTATAACAAAAATAATGGGACATAACTGACTGTTTTTAATATTATTTGTAGAACATGACATAGGAATCAAAATCCTATTTTGTTGCCTCACTCTGGTACTTGACCAATGTTTGCCATTTGCATTGCACAGCATTCATTTTCATACATTTCTTGATTTCCTGCACTAATTTGTTATCATTTACAAACGGTGTCACATTTCTTTTGTCGTAGTATACCTCTATTCCGTAAAAAAAAATCCTTTATCAGAATAATTATTATACTCTTCCATGTAATTTCAGTTCTTACGTTAGCCACTAGAGTAGTGAGTCGGGCAATTTCCCAGGGTCTCTACTTGGCAAGCTTGCTCGTTAGCCACTAGAGTAGTGAGTCGGGCAATTTCCCAGGGTCTCTACTTGGCAAGCTTGCTCTCCTGAAGTTGGCTTGTAAGTTAGCAAGCAGTTCTCAGCGGAAATTATGTTGAGTCATTACTGAATTATTTAGTGTAACAAAAATCCACACAGGTGTATGGATCAATATCGGTATTTAGTCAAATATGATATGCTGCCTAGCCCTACTTTACACTAATAGCCCAATTACAATTGAATCCCTGCAAATTCCTACAAAGAGCTGGTTTTGTACACCCATCATGTTCCCCTCTCCTCCTTCACACATTTTTTAAATTATTTAACCTGGCAAGTTAACCTGACATTAACTCATTTTAGATACCTTCATTGTTTTTTATTTTTTTAAATTTTACCCCTTTTTCTCCCCAATTTCGTAGTGTCCAATTGTTGTCTCATCGCTACAACTGCTTCTTAACACAGCGCGCATCCAACCCGGAAGCCAGCCGCACGTGTCAGAGGAAACACTGTGCACCTGGCACGGTTAGGCCAATTGTGCGTCGCCCAACGGACCTCCCGGTCGGTTACGACAGAGCCTGGGCGCGAACCCAGGGACTCTGATGGCACAGCTGGCGCTGCAGTACAGCGCCCTTAACCACTGCGCCACCCGGGAGGTCCCTACCTTCATTGTTATGAAACCAATTAACTAGCCTCCTAATATTGTTGCACTCACTAAGTTTAGGGATCTTAGGCCTGTGTAACTGATCTGTAACCATGTGCATCTACAGTATGGGAGAAATCAGCACATGAGGATCTTGCTGTATTTTTTAATTATTTAACTTTATTTAACTAGGCAAGTCAGTTAAGAACAAATTCTTATTTACAATGATGCCCTAGGAACAGTGGGTTAACTGCCTTGTTCAGCGGCAGAAAGACATATTTTTAACTTGTCGGCCTGGGATTTGATGTGGCAACTTTTCGGTTACTGGCCCAGCGCTTTAACCCCTAGGCTACCTGCCGCCCCTAAATTATGTACATATGCCTAAATTTACCAGGATTAGACCCTGACTGATTTGGGATTTTGGGGTCTGATACGATTTGAGGGAGGAAAAAGTAATCGATTTAGCAATATATCTGCCAATATATTGTTTTTTAGAGGTGGAATGAAAAACACTTGTTTTTTTTTACACATTGTGCTCCAAATGATTAGCAGATACAAAGGATTAACATTATTTAAGAACATTTTATTCATAGTTTACAGGATATCCACCAAAAAACAACTATATCCTCTATAAATAAAACAGTACAACTTGTTTAGTTTACCTTCTTTGGTACAACTTAAATATGTGCTATCTATGGCAGTGGATAAGAAGTATACACAAGTGTTTGTGCTATACCACCACAAGGGGTGGTTGGTAGAATGAATGAAACTTTGTCTCATGTTCACAAGTTCACATATAAGCACTGAAATGCAGTAACATGCCTTCCTTAATGTCACCACTAGGTGTAAGCGTTAGCATTTGTCTTAAGTAGATTTACTACAGTGTTTACAACAGTCTAAGGTCATGTAAACACTTCATGACAACCTTGCAATGAGAGTTCATTATGACCTATCCCTCAGTGGTTATGACAAGCACAAGCTAGCTGTTCATTATGACAATGTCTTCTTACGTTACACTGTTACTCAATGGAAAATGTATTGGCTATACATTTCAACTGCATATGGCATGCGCTGATGACTGAAAACGTTTATTCAGGCAAACGCTTGCCTCACCCGTTTTAGTCACATGTAATGATTTAGCTAGTTAGCTACATATCTCATCATGACTGCAAGCACATGGCCTGAATGATTGATCTGTGCCAACTGTCTTGCTTTTTGCAGATTGCATATTTCGGAAAAAAAAACTAAATAAGCCTACCTGCTAATATAACAGGCCCAGACAGTAACAGTGTTTTTGTATCAAGGACGAGTGTTCACTTTGGCGCCAGTCCAGTCTTGGCACACAAGTAGCACAGATTGCTTGCTAGCTAGCTAAGCTATCCACCTTGCTGGCTAGCTAGCCAGCTAACATGAGCTAAGTGAGAATGTGACTAGGACAGGGCTGCTTGCTTGGTGAAATGTACTTTTGATTATTTACGTACTCAAATACGCTGGCTGTGGTAAGCTCCTCACCATCAAACAACCATACCTACTCTCTCTCTCTGTGAATTATGTTCAATGAGCAGCTCATAGAGCACCCTCTCTTCAGGCAACCATTGAAAATGACTGCAAATGTGCAAACATATGTTTATTCTATATATATATATATATATATATATATTATCTCTGTGCTTTATCTGTGGAATAAAGACCAATACAAATATTTCTGTGAAAGGCTAATATGGACCAATAATATTGATGAACCGATGTATCAGTTGGGCTCAAGTCATGACCTCTTTTCCAGCCAGTCCAAGCAGATAAGTATTCATTCAGTGGTGACCTAAAATAAATATATACAGAAATAATACCACAAAGAGGCAGGGTTAAACTAATGAGGTTACACAAAACAACACCAAACGCTGGCAGGCCGGGAGGCCTCCGGTCACAAATTGCCAATCATCCTGATTGCTCACAGCTGTCAATTTTATCTAGGCTTCCTGGCAGAGCACAGCCCTTGACCCGGTTGGTGCTGCCACCAGGGGATGGAGTGTGGAAGTGTATCCTGGTAGTGATGCCTAACTGTTCGAACACTAAACTACCCCATATATCATAAGACCATTTGATATGGGTCTACTGTATACTGTAGCTCTTTGCATGTCGCTAAGGTGTGAGTGGGTTCCTCTTGCATTCACACTTGAGCAACAAGTCATCATTCGTGAATAGCATTTTTTTTACATAACCCGTGACCTTATTTTTGCATAAAACAGAGAGGAATAGAACTCTAACTTCACTTATCCGTTTCGGTTGTTAATCCTTCATAGTTTTGTTCGGATATCTATCAGAAAACGCATCGCTTTCATGTTGCTGCTCTCTGCTTGTTGTCGCGTGTTTTCGTTGTAGTTTGGAGGCCTCACATAAGTATCACAGATGCCCCCTCATCTGTCAGAAAAGACGGCACTCATTTTCCAGCATTTGCCAGGAACGAGGGGGTATGAGGGCGGATGAGGGAAAGGAGGAATATCAAAGGCTGTTGATTTGCCAACATCTGGTGATGTTTGCAGTGGGAATAAAAACATTTGAAAGGCGTCTGTCATTAAAAAGGAAATAATAGCTGCAGGGTTCTAGAGGGTGGAGAATTTAAACCACTTGTCACTTCATATCAGTTACCCTTTTTCCAAAATATGTCCCCTGGAAAGAAAGAAAGAAGTGTTTTTATTTGCTTTAATCGTGTAAGGGGAATAGAAAGGACCTAGGAGGGTGTGTGAGCATGCCAACTTACAGATGTGTCTGAGGGTGATTGAGATGAGAAAGGGTGAGGATGAGACATGAGTGTGTCTAATATTGATGGTTTAATTTCAAGGGATTGAATGCGTCCCAAATGGCACCCTATTCTCATAGGGCTTTGGTCAAAAGTAAGCTTCCACAGAGGGATGCCATTTGGGATGCAGGCAGTGTCTTGGCTGGCCCAGGGCCGGGGTGTGGTGTAGTGCCAATCATTTCATCGATCCGTTTGTGTTTTCACCAGCCAGAGGTGTCCACCACCGCACTGACGCCAACCAGTCAGATGAAATATCTCACCCCCTTCTTCACACCAACCTTTTCTTTTGCGCTTAGACACAAGGAGCGGGAGAGCGAGAAAGCGAAAGGGAGAAAAAAAGAGAGAGGGGATATGAAAATAGCCAACAGATGACAGGACATTCATCCCTCCAGTGTCAGTGATTCCCAGGGTAGCAGTTGTCATGACTACTGGCTTTGACAGTATGGGTTGAGAATTTGGCCCATTCCTTTGTTTTTGTATAGCTCAGATCAGGCTTATTTTGTCACGCACTGATTGTACATGCCTTTCTTTGGTTCCAATTGAGGACAACCACCACACAGCTTTCTAGTCAGAAAGTTAAAACTATGATCTAGTCAATGTACAGTACATACTGTACATTCATACATTTTATGAGCCGAGTTACTGTAATCCAATATATTTCTTACACAGTAGCAATGCTCTTGAAATACATTTTAGAGGGACACAAAGTACATGTGTGAAAGCTGTCCCTGTAAATGTTGTTAGCTAGTGATTTGATACATGTTTGTGAAGAGGCTTACTGAGAAAATCACCCTCTTGAATTTTAAATATCTTTAAAGAGGTGGAATTAGGTATTATTGTAATTTGTTTATAGTCAAAGGATTGTCAACTATTGTAATTTATAAGAACTAATACAGAATATATACAGTACCAGTCAAAAGTTTGGATACACCTACTCATTTCAGTTTTTTTTCTACATTGTAGCATAATAGTGAAGACATCAAAACTATGAAATTACACATATGGAATTGTATAGTAACCAAAAAAGTGTTAAACAAATCTAAATATATTTTATATTTTAGATTCTTCAAAGTAACCACCCTTTGCTTTGATGACAGCTTTGCACACTTGGCATTATATCAGCCAGCTTAATGAGGTGGTCACCTGGAATGCATTTCAATTAAACAGGTGTGCCTTGTTAAGTTAATTTGTGGAATTTCTTTCCTTAATGCATTTGAGCCAATCAGTTGTGTTGTGACAAGGTAGGGGTGGTATACAGAAGATAGACCTATTTAGTAAAAGACCAATTCCATATTATGTCAAGAACAGCTCAAATAAGCAAATAAAAATTACAGTCCGTCATTACTTTAAGACATGAAGGTCAGTCAATCCAGAACGTTTCAAGAACTTTGAAAGTTTCTTCAAGTGTAGTCGCAAAAACTATCAAGCACTGTGATGAAACTGGCTCTCATGAGGACCGCCATAGGAAAGAAAGAGCCAGAGTTACTTCTGCTGCAGAGAATAAGTTCATTAGAGTTAACTGCACCTCAGATACCGCAACCCAAATGAACGTAACAGACACATCTCAACATCAACTGTTCAGAAGAGACGTGGATCAGGCCTTCATGGTTGAATTGCTGCAACAACAAAAAACACTCCTAAAGGACACCAATAAGAAGAGACTTGCTTGGGCCAAGAAACATAAACAATGGACATTAGACCGGTAGAAATCTGTCCTTTGGTCTGATAAGTCCAAATGTTTTGATTTTTTTTGTTCCAACCGCTGTGTCTTTATGAGACTCAGAGTAGGTGAACAGATGATCTCTACATGTGTGGTTCCCACCGTGAAGCATGGAGGAGGAGGTGTGATAGTGTGGGGGTGCTTTGCTGGGGACACTGTCTGGGATTTATTTAGAATTCAAGGCACACTTCCACACTTCAAGGCACAGAATTCAAGGCACACCTCCAGGCTGTGTAAGGGCTATTTGACCAAGAAGGAGAGTGATGGAGTGCTGCATCAGATGACCTGGCCTCCACAATCACCTGACCTGAACCCAATTGAGATGGTTTGGGATGAGTTGAAATGCAGATTGAAGGAAAAGCAGCCAACAAGTGCTCAGCATGTGTGGGAACTCCTTCAAGACTGTTGGAAATTCATTCCAGTTGAAGCATGTTGAGAAATGCCAAGAGGCTGCGAAGCAGTCTTCAAGGCAATGGGTAGCTACTTCGACGAATCTAAAATATAAAAAATATATATTTTGATTTAACAGTTTTTTGTTACTACAAATCTGGTGGCCAACTACAACAAACGTCTGACCTCTGTGATTGCCAACAAGGGTTTGCCACCAAGTACTAAGTCATGTTTTGCAGAGGGGTCAAATACTTATTTCCCTCATTAAAATGCAAATCAATTTATAACATTTTTGACATGTGTTTTTCTGGATTTTTTTGTTGTTATTCTGTCTCTCACTGTTCAAATAAATCTACCATTAAAATTATAGACTGATCATTTCTTTGTCAGTGGGCAAACGTACAATATCAGCAGGGGATCAAATACTTTTTTCCTTCACTGTACATGATTCCATAAGTGTTATTTCATAGTTTTGATGTCTTCACTATTATTCAAAAATTTAGAAAATAGTAAAAAATAAATTAAAACCCTTGATTGAGTAGGTGTGTCCAAACTTTTGACTGGTACTGTATTTTTATCGCCAAATTTAAAGACCGTTTGAAAGGAAGGACAATAAAAAAGAGGACTATTTTAGAATGCAGTTGTCTGTAAGCACACACAGGGACAATATGGGGAATTTAACTGAGCTAAAAACCTGGTTAGATTGACTGATAATTAAGGACCAATTGATCCCCAATTGATGGCGTAGATGGGACGTAAATGGCACCCCATTCTCTTTGTAGTGCAGTACTTCTGAGCAGGGTCAAAAGTAGTGCACTATTAAGTTAATAGGGTGCCATTTGGGACACAACCTTGTGTCCACAGTAAAGGCCCTTCCTTAGTAATTAACGACAGGGGTTATCTTTTCAATTATTTGTTTTGATATCTCACATGAGGGATTCACCTGAATGTCAGAAGCTTGTAGAATCAATCACACTGTCAGAGACAGATCGGTCAAGAGGCAAATGAGATGAGCCCCTCCCCTCATCATAAAGAGCCACTCGCTCACCCTGTGATCATTCACACTACTGTAAGCGCTCCTCAGCATGACTTGATCTCTTTTCCTGTTGAACTGTATACAGGTGTGCCACAAGGTTACACACTGGTGGGGGATGGCAGCACAAAGGGACTGGTACGACTGGAGGAAACTCCCCTCTCGCACTGTCCTAGAAAAGCAACTCATGCCAGCTTGCGTGGCGGAAGCCGAATGTAATTAGGGAAAAACTTGACCGGCAAGTCTAAACTAGACTTTTTGCCCACATGAATGTCAAGGACATCGAGGAGCTGGGCCTCACCAAACCTCCGGTGGTTGAGCCGTCACTGGCCAACCACCTCAACCCCAGTGCATCGTCGCTGACAGGCACTTTCCTCCCTGGTAAGACGGACCGCTTTTCTGCATCAATCAACCAAAAGGTCTGCGTGGCTGCCACATGTTCTGTATGGATGCTGGACGTTATGTCCCTACTGCTGGTTTACCAGGCCGATTTGATGCTAGAGATGCATAATCTTCTAGCCATCTGCAATTCTAACCCAGACCTTTGGGATGAGAGCTGTGTCGTCACAGACTTCAACCTCCGAGCATCCAGAGGATGGCCGTGCTATGAGCCTTGCAGTGGTGGTGAAGGGAGCCTTTTGGCTCAACTTTCCAGTCTGTCAGACAAAGAGAAAGCAGATTTCCTTGATGCTCCTGTCGAGTCGAAGGAACTGTTTGGTCCGGCTGTCGCCAAAGTCGAAGCTTTCAACTTCTGCCTGCGCCGTAGACCAAGGAATTGTGTCTACCCGGCTTACCCCTCCATGGACCAAGGCTTGGCAGCAGGGAGAGTGCAATTCGCTGGCACAAGGGGTTTCCCACGCAAAGCCCTCAGCGATGCAGCGGGCACTGACCCCACAGTACAACTCCCTAAACAGGGGCCGACTGGGGAAAATGGGCCTGTACTGCAGCCACATCGAGGGCCTGCCCATCTGATTCCCTGCGGGAAAGCAATGGCGCCCGAACTATGGATACGCCCCCTGTGGCAGAGCGGGGCAGCCAACAGGTCACCTTGTGTTCTGCCCCGCCACAATGGGGGAGAGGCACAAAACTATGCTCCTAGAACCCTTCCCTTTGTGCAGCGACCCATTCTCATATGTTCACTCTCAAGGAAGACGGAGGGAATCCACTCTACCCCCGAGTGCCCTCTATGCCACGGCTCTCCCGCCAGCTCTAGTTCAAGGGGCAGGAAGACATTGTCAGTCACCACCAAGAGCTGTCCCCATTTCCCAGTGTGGCAACACTGCCCTTTTCAATAGAAAAGGGTCTGCTGTATCCAGGTGTCATGCCAAGCACACAGAGCAAAAATACAACGAAAGGGCAAATTGCTCCATTGCCACCAGAGGATGCCCTTGCACCACTGGTGAGCAAGAGTCTACCGACCTGTAGGCTACTCGCCACTAGAGCACGGAACTGGCACGCATGCGCAGTCCAGCCTTACGTCTTAGGTTCACGGTTACGAAGGATTACAGACTGCAGTTCACGCTGAGACCACACATTTTCAATGGAATTTTGGAATCCGTAGTGACTGGTGACTCTGGCTCACATACTAGAGCAAGAAATCTACTCTCTATTGTAATAACTGTCCTTTGAGGATCACAATGGGTCAGTTCAGCTTGGCAATGATTGACAATAACCAGACCATCTGTCACCAACAGAAGAGGCGAGGAGGGAACTGGGCCGGTTTGACAGTTCACACCATGTTGAAAATTACAGGAGAAGGGGGCTCTTTCTCCTCCTCCAGTAAAATCCCGCATAGTAATCACTTTGTTAAAAGGCTTTTCCCACCAAAACTATAACACGGTCAAAAGTGGATACTGGAACAATAATTCTCAAAAGTGGATACTGGAACAATAATTCTAACATAAGAATGTGGGGAATGGTCAATGGGGAGCTATAGAAAACTAATGTTAAATTGTTTTTGATTTTGTGATGTCATTAAAAAGGTTATGAAGGAAATACTGTAACTTGAAATATTGTATATGAATGAATGTTGTATATGAAATAAGATGAAAGTATGTATGATAAGATAGGAATGTGATTATAGGAGGTATAAGATAATCTATCCCCTATAAGCTCTGCATAGTAAGTAACCCCGCCCCGAGTGTGGTCAAAGAGTGTCTAAGACTGATGGAACTGTCCCCTTTGGCCAGAGGGCATGAAAGTATTAGATTAACATTAGACCAGGAAAGACAGGGAGTTGCAGCCCTTGTCTAAAGTGGTTTAAGCACTGAATCTCCGAGACCAGGAAACGGGAGGCGGGAGCTACACATTTTAAATGGTTGGAACTTTGAACCTCAACACAAGGTGAAGAAATAAACTCACCTTCCTATAGACTAGAGAGACGGCGAGCTGCTTCTCATGTACATCGTGGTCCGAATCCTGAATTCCAACACAAGGCAGAGAACAAACTCCCCTCTCAGAAAATCACTGAGACAGCTGTGTTGAGTCAAAAGAGAAAAGAGAATCTAAGTGAGACTGTCCTACTATGCTCATCACCAATTGGAACCATCGACACGGCTGGCTAGCTATCTTTCAGAGTGAACAAAAGTAGAAGAGACAGGTCCTGACACTTTCGGACAATCAGAGCCTTACAGGCGTGCCACTGAAAGGCCAATCCACATCTTTCCTAAGAAGGCCTGGTTCTGACAGAGAAAAACGGCAAACAAAGGCACTCGCACATAAATATATGTATTTTTTCTTATTCGAAACGGACAGTGGTTAGTGTGGAAAGTATATGATTAATGTGAGAATAGTTCTAAAATATATTGATGATAAGTGTCCCTCTTTCTCCCTCTCCATATCATTGTTTAAAAAGCCCAATTGTGCCAGTCTGCTAGGGTCCTTTGTCTCATGTAGTAAGTGTGTATGTTTATTCTGTTATTATTTAGTTAGCTAATAAATGAATAAACCAATTGGTGTTGTACTGAATTATGAGTAAGGCTGGGGTTTTTGCAGATGCATAAGGTTACGACTGTTCAGAATGATGATATGATAAGAGGTAATGATGAATACGTTGACTGTTTTATGGATGTGATTGGTATAGACCTTTAGAGTTTAATTCAGGAGATGGTACCTCTAAACAAAACCCCCCTCCCACCCCACCAAGATGAACACAGCAATGTAGATCACCTCAAGATAAAAATGTAATATTCAATATCGGTAAGCTAGACTAAATATTAGCACTACATAATCTGGTGGGTAATAACCTTCAATCTAGATTACAACACAAAACAAATCGTAAGACTAGAGAAATGTATTGACAAATATTACGAAAACAAGCAACACCCAAACATGATGGCGAGTAAGACAGGGGAACCTATCTCAAAATGAAAACGTGACTCTTCTCTTCACAGGCGATTTAATATTTTCACAACCGGGAATGGTAAAGGTCGAAACCGATCTCTTAAAATCAATAAATGACAAACTGGGCATACTTGAACTAGTCAGTAAGGATAAAAAAAGAGTTGAAGGCAAGCCTCGAGATGAATGACGAAAATGCTGCGACATTGGAGAAAGACACAAACAAGCTAAAAGGGACAGTCAATAAGATTGAAACCAAAGTTAATGAACTTAAAAAGGAGAACATCGTTCTGAGAGAGACCTTACTTGACATACAGACTAGATCCATGAGAGAGAATCTGCTGCTTACAGGTATCCAAGAGAAAGAAGGAGAAGTTCCTGAGTCTGTAGTTAGAGAGTTCCTCCTTACAGTGCTTCAGATCCCACATGAAGCTATCGACTAAATTCAACTCGAATGTGTACACCGCTTCGGACAGAGAGGGCAGAGGTATGAACCAATCGTTGCCAAATTTGCTTTCTTTAAAGATAAAATAGTGGTAAAAAGCCTGGGTAAAAGTCTTGCTGGCACGAAAATAGGCATGAATAATCTGTTCCCGAAAGAACCGTTCTGCAATTTCCTTCTAACTTTCAAGGAAAATAGATTAAAAGGGAAACACATAGCTCTCGTAGTCGATAAATTGTATATTGATAACCAATTGTTTAGAGACACAAAGACTACTCCATGGCTATTCTAAAAATTACGAAGTGCTCATAGAGGTGGCAAATACTGAAACACACAATACTAGCCATGGTATAGATTGTAATAATACAAAAAATTGCTTCTCTATCTATCTTCAAATATAACTACTTGGAACACAAAAGCAGTAATTCAACATGGTGGAGATAAAAACACAGCAGACATAGGCACAGTATGTGGGTATGTGTGGCTGTATTGAGATGGATGGTGTGGTGTGAGTGAGAAAGGAAATGGTTGCATATCCCAGAACCAATGTACAGTATGTCTGTGAGCAGGGGATGTGAGAGCTTTCGATTTGCCCTATCGTGGGGACCTACATTTAAAAAATAAATTATACATGAAATGTATTTATTTATGGTCCTATGTTGATGGAACGGTCCACAACCCTATACCCTAGACACCTACCTGAATGACCCAGATACTAATGAGAAGTCCCTATCTGTTTTATGGGCCTGCTGAAAGCGGCCTGTATGCAGCCAAAATGCGGTCAGAGACCTTCTACAGCAGCACCGTACCCTCAAGATTCTGAGCCTAACTGGGATCATGTGACAGATCATGTGACACTTAGATTGAAAACAGGTGGACTTTTTAAAAACTATGTGACTTCTGAAGGTAATTGGTTGCACCAGATCTTATTTAGGTGCTTCATAGGAAAGCGGGTGAATACATATGCACGCACCACTTTTCTGTTTTGCATTTTTTGAAACATGTTATTTTTGAATTTCACTTCACCAATTTGGACTATTTTGTGTATGTCCATTACATGGAAAACAAATAAAAATCTATTTAAATGATGGGTTGTAATGCAAAAAAATAGGAAAAGCGCCATGGGGGATGAATACTTTGCAAGGCACTGTATTTAACAAAACTAACAAAAATACATATATATATTTTTTAAATGGTTTAAAAATAAATGTACAAAAAAAACATATTTAAACAACCTCTTCAGTGGTGCACCAATTCCTAATGAGTTAATTGTTACATGATTAATTGAATCGGGTAACAATTAAACATAGTTAGTGGATTAAATAAATAACAGTCATCAGATTAATGAAAGTAAAGTCACAACACTTTTAAACAAAGGAAGGGGCTATCAGGGAAATCCAGCAGCAGAGAGCCACCTCAGCTTCTACTCTCAGTACGCCCTGTTTCTCAAAAAAGGGGGAGGATTATGGCCCATTCTGGACCTATGGATCCTTAACAACTATCTGAAGAAGTTCACATTCCATATGCTTACGTTCAACGTGCTGTCTCGCTCTATTAGACGAGTTGACTGGTTCACCTAAATATACCTGCAGGACACTTATATTCACATAAGCATCCTTTCAGCCTACAGGAATTTTCTAAGGTTTGCTTTTCACAGGCACAGCCTACGAGTACCTCGCTGTTCCATTTGGCCTAGTGCTTGCTGCCCGACCATTCAACAAATGTGTAGAGGCAGCTCTCACAACCCCGAGAAACACCCCTGATGGACTGATAGTCTCCGCCTACAGTTGAAGTCGGAAGTTTACATACACTTAGGTTGGAGTCATTAAAACTCGTTTTTAAACCACTCCACAAATTTCTTGTTGACACAAACTATAGTTTTGGTAAGTCAGTTAGGACATCTACTTTGTGCATGACATAAGTAATTTTTTCAACAATTGTTTACAGACAGATTATTTCACTGATAATTCACTGTATCAAAATTCCAGTGTGTCAGAAGTTTACATACACTAAGTTGACTGTGCCTTTAAACAGCTTGGAAAATTCCAGAAAATGATGTCATGGCTTTAGAAGCTTCTGATAGGCTAATTGACGTCATTTGAGTCAATTGGAGGTGTACCTGTGGATGTATTTCAAGGCCTACCTTCAAACTCAGTGCCTCTTTGCTTGACATCATGGGAAAATCAAAAGAAATCAGCCAAAAAAATTGCAGACCTTCACAAGTCTGGTTCATCCTTGGGAGCAATTTCCAAATGCCTGAAGCTATCACGTTCATCTGTACAAACAACAGTACGCAAGTATAAACACCATGGGACCACGCAGCCGTCATACCGCTCTGGAAGGAGGCGAGTTCTGTCTCCTAGAGATGTACGTACTTTGGTGCGAAAAGTGCAAATCAATCCCAGAACAACAGGAAAGGACCTTGTGAAGATGCTGGAGGAAACAGGTACAAAATTATCAAAATCCACAGTAAAACGAGTCCTATATGGACATAACCTGAAAGGCCGCTAAGCAAGGAAGGAGCCACTGCTCCAAAACCGCCATAAAAAGTCAGACTACGGTTTGCAACTGCACATGGGGACAAAGATCATACTTTTTGGAGAAATGTCCTCTGGTCGGTTGAAACAAAATATAACTGTTTGGCCATAATGACCATTATTATGTTTGGAGGAAAAAGGGGAGGCTTGCAAGCCAAAGAACAACATCCCAACCATGAATCCCGGGGGTGGCAGCATCATGTTGTGGGGGTGCACTTCACAAAATACATGGCATCATGAGGAATGATAATTATGTGGATATATTGAAGTTACATCTCAAGACATCAGTCAGGAAGTTAAAGTTTGGTGGCAAATGGGTCTTCCAAATGGACCATGACCACAAGCATACTTCCAAAGTTGTGGCAAAATGGCTTAAGGACAACAAAATCAAGCTATTGGATAGACCATCACAAAGCCCTGACCTCAATCCTATATAATATTTTTGGGAATAACTGAAAAAGCGCATGCAAGCAAGGAGGCCTATAATCCTGACTCAGTTATACCAGCTCTGTCGTGGGGAATGGGCCAAATTTCACCCAACTTATTGTGGGAAGCTTGTGGAAGGCGACTTGACCCAAGTTAAACAATTTAAAGGCAATGCTACCAAATACTAATTGAGTGAATGTAAACTTCTGACCCACTGGGATTGTGATGAAAGAAATATAATCTGAAATAAATCATTCTCTCTTCTATTATTCTGACATTTCACATTCTTAAAATTAAGTGGTGATCTTAACTGACCTAAGACAGGGAATTTTTACTTGGATTTAATATCAGGAATTGTGAAAAACTGAGTTTTAATGTATTTGGCTAAGGTGTATGTAAACTTCCGACTTCAACTGTACATCGACGATTACCTGCTTTGCTCTCCAAGCGGTACAAGAGATGACTTCCCTTGTATCCCACTTCGCTAAGCTAGGGTTCAAGATAAATCAGGAAAAAAAGTTGTTTGGTGACCACACGGACTATCTAGGCGTAGTGCTGGATTCTCTCATCTGGCAACACGATTGGATGACCGCACTGTGTCTTTCCGACAGTGCCTCTCCCTGTTCCACAGTGGGCACTTGATCACGTTTAGGACGTGCCGCCGAGTGCTGGGGGTTGTTGGCGTCCACCATCTCAGTAGTTCCTCTTGGCCTACTGAGGATGAGAGACTTCTAGGACTTGGTGTTTGGTGTTTGGCCAACATCTGTGTACACAGCATAACCTCAATCTTCAAATAAAGGTGACCTCCACCTGGCTCTCGGCTCTCCATCACAGGAAGAGCCCCTCAATCTTCATTCTTGGCACTCCTCTAGGGTGTAGTGGCAACAAGGAAAATGGTGATGACAGATGCATCACTCACAGCCTGAGGCGCAGTTCATGATGTTGAATGCAATAAATGGACCTCACAACTGTGTATTGCTCACACAAATTACCTCTAAATGGTGAGTTTCTCTCTAAGACACTTTCATCCTTCCCTTTGTAATTGTAACGTTTTGATCAGAATGGACAATACATCTGTTGTGGCTTACATCAACTGCCAGGGTATCACTCGATCCATGCGCTTACCCAGACTTTCCATCGGGATTATTCAGTGTAGCAGAGAACACCTAATGTCACTACACGTGACTCGTGTTCCAGGCATAGTGAACGTAGGAGCGGACTTATTGTCCAGGGAGAATCCCCTTCAAAGGGAAGTGGTGAAACAGATCTGGGAGAGATACTGTCAAGCATCCGTAGATCTATTCTCATCGCAAGAAAACGAGCACTGCCTGTTATTCTTTACGCTAGCAGGACATGGAGCACTGGGGGTGGACGCTCTGGCACACCCTTGGCCGAGGGTGAAGAAGAGTGAAGAAGGCTCATCCCTCATCTTGGTAGACCCTCGATGGCCAGACAAGCTCTGGATAATGTAGATCATTCTCCTCATGTACGACGAGCCCTGTCAACTCCCGTTACGCAGGGATCTTCTGACCCAAGTGAACGGAGAGAATTTCCACCCTCATCCGGACGACATGGCCCTCTGTGCCTGACCATTGAGAGGTTAAATCTGGATGCGACAGTCCTGCCTCGCCGAGTCATTGACACTGCCCACATGAAAAAAAGACTACAGTTTACTACAGTATTTACTATATAGAATGATATACTGTAGTAAAATGTAGTATACTGTAGAATACTATACTACACACTGGTATCCTTCAATACTATAGAAGTAAATAGTACACTATTATCTGCAAAAATACACTGTAATAAATACTACAGTAATGTCCGCAAAAAAACGACACTTTTTAAAATAATGCAAATACTACAGTATTTAATTTGCATATACCCTTCCCATTCCCCATATCGAAATTTGTGCCACCCATAAGAAAGAAACCTTCAGGCTATGTATAGACCATATAATGTTCACAGGTTATAGAAAATGTGCTCTTTTAGTATTTCTCCAGTATGTTTCTTTCAGGAGAACGCCTTCACTTCTATGTCAAAGATATTAAACCAAAAACACTATAGTAAACACTACATTAATGTCTGCAAAAACACTACAGTAAATACTACATTATACTCCTGTCCTCAGAAATACTACTCTGTAATACCATCTGCAAAAACACTACATTAATCACTATAGTATATACTACAGTTTTGCATTACAGTTAACTACAGTATCCTAGATTTTAAATTTTAACATTTGAGTCATTTAGCAGACACTCTTATCCAGAGCAACTTAGAGTTAGTGCATTCTTCTTAAGATAACTAGATGGAACAACCTCATCACAGGCATAGAAAGTGCATTTCCCCTCAATAACGTAGAGTCAGAGCTGGGGGGGTCAAGTGTAAGTGCTGTATTTTATTTTGTAAACATTTAAATGGGAGGGGGCGAGGTGAGGAGGAGGATTATTTAAGATAATGTTTGAAAAGGTTTCAGATGTTTTTGGAAGATTGGCAGGAATTCTTCTGTCTTAGCTTCAGGAGGAAGCTGGTTCCACCATTGGGGTGCCAGGACTGAGAAGAGCTTGGACTTGGCTGAGCAGGAGCAGCCCACACGTAGGAATGGGAGGGCCAAGAGACCTGAGGTGGCAGAATGGAGTGCTCGGGTTGGGTTGTAGGGTTTGAGTATAGCCTGAAGGAAGAGAGGGTCAGTTCCTCTTGTTGTTCCGTAGGTAAGCACCATGGTCTTGTAGTGGATGCGAGCTTCAACTGGAAGAGAGGATCTGGGTGACATGAGAAAACTTATAGGAAGGGTGAAAACCAGGCGGGCTGCAGCGTTCTGGATAAGTTGCAGGGGTTTAATGGCACAAGCAGGGAGCCCAGCGAACAGCGAGTTGCAGTAGTCCAGACGGCAGAGGACAATTACCTGGATTATGACCTGCGCCACTTCATGTGCGAGGTACAGTTGTACTATACGGAAGTTGTAGAGAAGGTATTCCCAAACTGGGGTATGCACAATGCCGATGGGGGTACGCCAAATAAATATGTAATTCATTTAAATAAATTATCACATTTTCAAACAGTCGATTTACATTTTCCAACGGGGATATAGATTTGGGTGAGATTTCTTTCTCGCCTAAGTAGCCTTGTTTCACTGCCGAAAATGTTATTAAACCATCTAGTGTTCAGCGAAATAACAACGCAATATCAAATACAGGTAGCCTACTCAAATAGTTAGCGACCATGTAACGCTTTTACAACATACAGAAGTGCGCTGATTATCAAGGGGCAAAGTATTGACACGTTTTTATTTAAATTGAGAGACGAGCTTAAAGGTTTCTTTACTGACCATCATTTTCACTTGTCTGACCACACGATTGGCCTATCTGTGTGATGTTTTTTCAGGATTACAGGAACTCTCCGCAATATATTTAATATGTGGTACAAAATTGAGGCCATTATTAAGAAGTTGAAGCTTCTTAAGGACAACAAATGAACTAAAGTTTACGGACAATGTCAAATGTGATATAGCAAAGCACCTGAGTGAGTTGGGTGCACAATTACGCAGGTACTTTCCCGAAACAGATAACACCGAGAACTGGATTCGTTATCCCTTTCATGCCCTGCCTCCAGTCCATCTACTTACCGATATCTGAACAAGAGAGCCTCATCGAAATTCTGTGAAAATGTAATTTAATCAGAAGCCACTGCCAGATTTCTGGATTTGGCTGCGCTCAAGAGTATCCTGCCTTCGCAAGTGGCGCTGTTATGACACTGATAGCCTTTGTAACCACGTACCTATGTGAGAGTGGATTCTCTGCCCTCACTAGCATGAAAACTAAATATAGGCACAGGCTGTGTGTGGAAAATTATTTAAGACTGAGACTCTCTAATACAACCCAACGTTGCAAAGTTATGTGCATCCTTTCAAGCACACCCTTCTTATTAACCTGTGGTGAGTTATTCACAATTTTTGATGAACAAATAAGGTTTTATAAGTAAGATGGTTAAATAAATTAATATTATTTGTGCCATGGTCCTATAAGAGCTCTTTATCACTTCCCACGAGCCGGGTTGTGCCAAAAACTCACACTCATTATTGTGTTTAATAAATGTATCTTATAGTGTGTGTGTGGCAGGCTTACAATGACCCTGGTGATAGAGGGTGTCCGCAGCTGGAGGTTGAATGTTTGAAGTAGTACGGGACTATAAAATGTTTGGGAACCACTGTTGTAGAGCATGAACTTGCAGCAGCGGGCCACTGTTTGATGTTTGCAGAGAATGACAGTTGTTGAGGGTCACGCCAATGTCCTTTGCACTAAGGGAGGGCGACACTGTGTAGTTGTCAACCTTGATGGAGAGGTCTTTGAGCGGGCAAGCCTTCCCCGGGAGGAAGAGCAGTTCCAGCTTGTCGAGGTTGAGCTTGACGTGTTGGGCCAACATCTAAGTTGAGATATCTGGCAGGCACGTTGAGATGCGTGTCGCCACCTGGATGTCGGAAGGGGGTAAGGAGAAAAGCAGTTGAGTGTCATTCGCATAGCAATGAGGGGAGAGACCATGTGAGAATATGACAGAGCTGAGTAACTATTTGTATAGAGAGAAAAGGAAAAGAACCATGAACTGGGGGACACCAGTATTCAGAGTACCTTCTGCAGAAACAGATCCTCTCCACGTCAACTGGGAGGAGTGGCCTGCAAGGTAGGTTACAATCCAAGAATGTGAAGAGATTGAGAAGCTAGGCCCTGAGAGGGTGGAGAGGAGGATATGATGGTTCACGGTGTCGAAGGCAGCGATAGCTGTAGGAGGATAAGAACAGAGGAGAGAGAGAGTCAGTTTTGGCAGTCCGGAGAGCCTCCATGACACGTCTTGTAGCCTGACTGGTTAGTGTCAAGAAGATTGTGCTATTGTGTGTTTTTTTCTCATTCTCAATTTATTTTGTACATAATGTTTCTACCACCGTCTCTTATGATCGAAAATAGCTTCCAGATATCAGGACAGTGAATACTCACCTAGTACTGGAATAATATTTTTTCTTTAACGAGTCGGACGCAAAGGATTTACTTCAAACACCCGACAAGGCCCTCATCCCCGTCATTCGCAGTAGAAAGTGACGGAGATATCGGGGACGTAGGTCGGGGTGCCTTGTAAGGATTCGATGACGAGTGAGTAATCTGCCTTTACCATCGGTCCAATTAGCCAACGTATGTTCATTGGATAATGAAATAGGCAAACTACATCTGTCACGCCCTGGTCGAAGTATTTTGTGTTTATCTTCATGTATTGGGTCAGGCCAGGGTGTGGCATGGGGTTTTTGTATTGTGGTGTGTTTTGTCTTGGGGTTTTGGTGTGTATGTATTGGGATTGTAGCTAGTGGGGTGATCTAGCAAAGTCTATGGCTGTCTGGAGTGGTTCTCAATCAGAGGCAGGTGTTTATCGTTGTAACTGATTGGGAACCATATTTAGGCAGCCATATTCTTTGAGTTTGTCGTGGGTCATTGTCCTATGTGTCGTTGTTCCTGTCTCTGTGTTAGTTTACACAAGTATAGGTTGTTTCGGTTTTCGTTAAGTTCTTTGTTTTGTAGTGTTTGTTATTGATTTGTGTTTTACGTTCGTTCATTAAACATGGATCGCAATCTACACGCTGCATTTTGGGTCCGACTCTCCTTCTCACCTAGAATACCGTTACAACATCATGTATATCCTACCAACGGGACATTAAAAACTGTAATATCTTATGTTTCACCAAGTCGTGGCTGAACAACTACATGAATAACATACAGCTGGTTTTACGCTGCATCGGCAGGATAGAACAGAAAAAAAATCTAGACCACCTTTACTCCACACACAGAGACACGTACGCAAAGCTCTACCTTGCACTCCATTTGGCAAATCTGACCATAATTTTATCCTCCTGATTCCTGCTTACAAGCAAAAACTAAAGCAGGAAGCACCAGTGACTCAGTCAATAAAAGGCTGATCAGATGAAGCAGATGCTAAGCTACAGGACTATTTTGCTAGCACAGACTGGAATATGTTCCGGGATTCTTCCGATGGCATTGAGGAGTACAACGCTTCATCAATAAGTGCATCAATGACGTTGTCCCCACAGTGACTGTACGTACATACTAGGGATGCACAATATATCGGTGAACATATCGGAATCATCCGATATTAGCTAAAAATACCAACATCGGTATCGGCCCGATATCTAGTTTAACAGCGATTTTAAAAACTGATGTCAAAGGTACCGTGCATACCTACAGTGCCTTGCGAAAGTATTCGGCCCCCTTGAACTTTGCGACCTTTTGCCACATTTCAGGCTTCAAACATAAAGATATAAAACTATTTTTTTTATGAAGAATCAACAACAAGTGGGACACAATCATGAAGTGGAACAACATTTATTGGATATTTCAAACTTTTTTAACAAATCAAAAACTGAAAAATTGGGCGTGCAAAATTATTCAGCCCCCTTAAGTTAATACTTTGTAGCGCCACCTTTTGCTCCGATTACAGCTGTAAGTCGCTTGGGGCATGTCTCTATCAGTTTTGCACATTGAGAGACTGAATTGTTTTGCCATTCCTCCTTGCAAAACAGCTCGAGCTCAGTGAGGTTGGATGGAGAGCATTTGTGAACAGCAGTTTTCAGTTCTTTCCACAGATTCTCGATTGGATTCAGGTCTGGACTTTGACTTGGCCATTCTAACACCTGGATATGTTTATTTTTGAACCATTCCATTGTAGATTTTGCTTTATGTTTTGGATCATTGTCTTGTTGGAAGACAAATCTCCGTCCCAGTCTCAGGTCTTTTGCAGACTCCATCAGGTTTTCTTCCAGAATGGTCCTGTATTTGGCTCCATCCATCTTCCCATCAATTTTAACCATCTTCCCTGTCCCTGCTGAAGAAAAGCAGGCCCAAACCATGATGCTGCCACCACCATGTTTGACAGTGGGGATGGTGTGTTCAGGGTGATGAGCTGTGTTGCTTTTATGCCAAACATAACGTTTTGCATTGTTGCCAAAAAGTTAAATTTTGGTTTCATCTGACCAGAGCACCTTCTTCCACATGTTTGGTGTGTCTCCCAGGTGGCTTGTGGCAAACTTTAAACAACACTTTTTATGGCTATCTTTAAGAAATGGCTTTCTTCTTGCCACTCTTCCATAAAGGCCAGATTTGTGCAATATACGACTGATTGTCCATAGGACAACAGTCTCCCACCTCAGCTGTAGATCTCTGCAGTTCATCCAGAGTGATCATGGGCCTCTTGGCTGCATCTCTGATCAGTCTTCTCCTTGTATGAGCTGAAAGTTTAGAGGGACGGCCAGGTCTTGGTAGATTTGCAGTGGTCTGATACTCCTTCCATTTCAATATTATCGCTTGCACAGTGCTCCTTGGGATGTTTAAAGCTTGGGAAATCTTTTTGTATCCAAATCCGGCTTTAAACTTCTTCACAACAGTATCTCGGACCTGCCTGGTGTGTTCCTTGTTCTTTATGATGCTCTCTGCGCTTTTAATGGACCTCTGAGACTATCACAGTGCAGGTGCATTTATACGGAGACTTGATTACACACAGGTGGATTGTATTTATCATCATTAGACATTTTTAGGTCAACATTGGATCATTCAGAGATCCTCACTGAACTTCTGGAGAGCGTTTGCTGCACTGAAAGTAAAGGGGCTGAATAATTTCGCACGCCCAATTTTTCCGTTTTTGATTTGTTAAAAAAGTTTGAAATATCCAATAAATGTCGTTCCACTTCATGATTGTGTCCCACTTGTTGTTGATTCTTCACAAAAAAAGACAGTTTTATATCTGTATGTTTGAAGCCTGAAATGTGGCAAAAGGTCGCAAAGTTCAAGGGGGCCGAATACTTTCGCAAGGCACTGTATATAACATGATGTAATAATGCCACGTAACATGTTGCGCTACATGTGCAACACCATTTTCCTAACCTAGCCCACACAATGTCTGCTGTGTGGATCGAGTAGTCAACAAGTTGAGCAGTCATTTGAAAGAGTAAGAAAATTTCAGCGAGACAACAAAAGATAATGGAATTCATTGCCCTTGACAATCAACCGTTTTCTGTCGTGGTCTATGTTGGTTTTCGCAGACTGGTCGAGCATTGGCACACACTACCAAGTGTGCTATTTTTCAGATGTTGCCCTACTGGAGTTACACAGTAATAGCGTCACCGCTATTAGCTTCATGACATACATACCATGAAATGCTGTTTGGATATTTGCGTGTCAAAAAAGATACAGTAGCACTGTCAAAGCTGTACAAAAAAGTCTGCAAACACCGCCACAAACAACTTGTTTACAATACCGCGTTGGTAATAAAGCATCATTAGTTCGCTCGTAACTTCTGGGGTAGCTAGCTTTAGCTTGGTACCTAGCTAGCACCTGAAAACAATGACCAGAAGAAACTGCAGTCATTTTCATTATTCTTAGGAATGATTTAGGAATCCTTGTGAGTAATTATTAGCTCGGTTGCCACTTGCTGTTTGCCTATTGAAATTGAATTTCAGTTCATGAAAATAAATATCTAGCCAGCTACTTAACCCTGTTGCCCAAAGCTAACGTTATAAGCAGCCAGCTAGCTTCATCTGACTAGTGAGGCTCGACCGGACCGGATTATGTGTTGTGAAGCTAGCCACAATAAAGAATTAGGCACAATAGTGGAATTTACGGTTTGCCTTCAAAATAAAAGTATGTAACTGACAGTGATGCAAATTAATACAAATAGTAGAATTATGTCATACTTTTATTTTATTTGTCATACTTATTATTCCGAAAAGTCCACTATCGTGGCTAATCCTTATTGTGGCTATCTTCACATAGATGGGTCCGACCACCATTAATCAAATAAGAACTGTCTTATAAATTAGGGTTATTTTAGATGATGACACCTAGCTATGTAGTTACTATAGCTACTGAAACAGATTATGTTGTGTATCTTTTTTTGACTCGCAAAGACCCAAATGGCGTTCCATAGGAATCCTGGTTGAGAATGAAACGACCGAACAAATGAACAGCAAAACAGCACAGCAAGTGAAGGAAATAGGTTTGGATTATGTTTTGCTGGTAATCGGGATATATATAAATTCCTACGAAATGTGTTTTTGGTCTGTGTGTGTGTGTGTGTGTGTGTGTGTGTGTGTGTGTGTGTGTGTGTGTGTGTGTGTGTGTGTAACCTTTATTTAACGAGGCAAGTCAGTTAAGACCAAATTATTGTTTACAATGATGGCCCGAACGACGCTGGGCCAATTGTGCACCGTCCTATGGGACTCTCAATCACGGCCGGATGTGATACAGCCTGGATTCAAACCGGGGACTGTAGTGACGCCTCTTGTACTGAGATGCAGTTCCTTAGACCGCTGTGTCCATGTGTGTGTGTTAACTATTTAACTGTACTAGAATGCTTAAAAGGCCGCAAACATTTTAAATATTGAGTATCGGTATCGTTTTTTGGCAAGGAAAGTATCAGATATCTGTATCGGTCATATCAGTGCATTACTAGTACATACCCCAACCAGAAGCCATGGATTACAGGCAACATCCGCACTGAGCTAAAGGGTAGATCTGCCGCTTTCAAGGAGCGGGACTCTAACCCGAAAGGTTATAAGAAATCACGCTATGCCCTCCGACGAACCATCAAACAGGCAAAGTGTCAATACAGGACTAAGATTGAATCGTACTACACTGGCTCTGACGCATGTCGGATGTGGCAGGGCTGGCAAACTATTACAGACTACAAAGGGAAGCAAAGCCACGAGCTGCCCAGTGGCACAAGCCTCCCAGATGACCTAAATTACTTCTATGCTCACAAGGCTGCAGGGCCAACTGGCAAGTGTCTTCACTGACATTTGCAACCTGTCCATGACTGAGTCTGTAATACCAACATGCTTCAAGCAGACCACCATACTCCCTGTGCCCAAGAGCACTAACATCTGTAGCCATGAAGTGCTTTGAAAGGCTGGTCATGGCTCACATCAACACCATACCAGAAACCCTATACCCACTCCAATTTGCATACTGCCCAAACAGATCCACAGATGATGCAATCTCTATTGCGCTCCACACTGCCCTTTCCCAAAAGGAAGAAGGAACACCTATGTGAGAATGCTATTCATTGACTACAGGTCAGCGTTCAACACCATAGTGTTCTCAAAGCTCATCACTAAGCTAAGGACCCTGGGATTAAACCCCTCCCTCTGTAACTGGATCCTGGACTTCCTGACGGGCCACCCCCAGGTGGTAAGGGTAGGTAACAACACATCCACCAAACTGATTCTCAACACGGGGGCGTGCTCAGTCTCCTCCTGTACTCCCTGTTCACTCATGACTGCATGGCCATTCACGACTCCAACGCCATCATTGAATTTGCAGATGACACAACAGTGTCACCGACAATGATGAGACAGCCTATAGGGAGGAGACCTGGCCGTGTGGTGCCAGGATAACAACCTCTTCCTCAACGTGATCAAGACAAAGGAGACGATTGTGGTCTACAGGAAAAGGAGGACCAAGCACGTTCCCATTCTCATCAATGGGGCTGTAGGAGAGCAGGTTGAGAGCTTCAAGTTCCTTGGTGTCCACATCAACAACAAACTATCATTGTCCAAACACACCAAGACAGTCATGAAGAGGGCATGACAAAGCCTATTCCCCGTCAGGAGACTGAAAAGATTTGGCATGGGTCCTCAGGTACTCAAAAGGTTCTACAGCTGCACCATCGAGAGCATCCTGACTGTTTGCACCACTGCCTGGTATGGCAACTGCTCGGCCTCCGACCGCAAGGCACTACAGAGGGTAGTGCGTACGGCCCAGTACATCACTGGGGCCAAGCTTCCTGCCATCCAGGACCTCTATACCAGGCGGTGTCAGAGGAAGGCCCTAAAAATTGTCAAAGACTGCAGCCACCCACCCTGCCACCGCACAGCAAGCTAGTACCGGAGAGCAAAGCCTAGGTCCAAAAAGCTTCTTAACAGCTTCTGCCACCAAGCCATAAGACTCCAGTAACAGCTAATCACATTGCTACCCAGACCATTTGCATTCCCCCCCTCCTTATTTTACGCTGCTGCTACTTTCAATTTATTATCTATGCATAGTCACTTTATTTCTACCTACATGTACATATTATCTCAATTACCTCGACTAACGGGTGCCTCCGCACATTGACTCTGTACCGGTACCCCCTGTATAATTCCTCGCTACTGTTATTTTACTGCTGCTCTTTAATGACTTGTTACTTTTATGTTTTATTTTGTACTTAACACTTATTTTTCTTAATTGCATTGGTGGTTAAGGGCTTGTAAGTATTCAGCGCATGTGACAAATACAATTTGATTTGAAATGTTGAAACTGTTAATTACTGTTCGCAAAACAATGTCCATTACAAGCTAGAACACTTTACAATGCAAAAAGATACCTTGTTAGCTTACAGCTGAAGTTAAAATCAATTCACTACCCTAGTACCTTGTTTGTGATAATACCGTAACTCAAAATATTGCTGATTTCAAAGCTGATTGTCACCCAAAAACTTTATTCACTCACTTTGTCTCCCGATCCTCACCTCTCTCCCAGTCAAGATCATATTTGCTCAAGCTTTGAAGTCTGTGAATGATGTCATGGGTCTCACAGAGACAGCGCACAGCTATATCAATTAAGATATTGCTTATTTTATGCAAATGTTGTTGAAATCAGCCAAAAGAGCTCAATAACTAAATTAATGCACATACTCCTATTGAATATGCCTAGGCTACGTCTTGATTTACCCAGTTTATCAATAGACTACAGATTTACCATTCAAATAAAGTCTTACCATTATGTTATGTAGTCTAATTGATTGCATACTGTAATTGATTAATTAATGCATACATTCAAAAATCTAACATTTAAAATGTAATAATATTGAACTCAAAAGGTCTTTCTGGATCAAGTGCCATTCTGTGACTTTGGCAAATATGCCTTATTTATTTGCCATGCTATCGAGTATCGTGGTGGTATCAAGTATTGTGGTACTTAACCTGGTACTCCCTAAGAGGGGAGGTCCCAATCTTGTCAGCGGTTATCACATTGAATTGTGGAAGCTATTATATTGGCCTACTATAGCAAGAGGTTACAGCGTTCGGAAGGCCTGAGAGCTCACTCCAGAGGTTTAGCTACTTCTTGGGCACTATTTAATGGCATCTCCTTGCAGGAGATTTGTGATGCAGCTTTTTGGGCATCCCCTCTTATGAGATTCTACCAGCTAGACATCACTGTGCCTAGTTTGTGTGTTGGGAGTGATTACAGCCTGGAGTGTTGGGGCCTCTGATACAGTTAGACTACCTGGCTTCGGAGACCATGCTGCCATACGGGACTTGGCCATATCCCGCATGTGAGATATTGAAAGGTATAATTGAAAAATAACTTAAGGTTACTTCCGTAACCCCGGTTCTCTGATACAGTCCCTTACAAAATAATTCATCCCCCTTGGCATTTTTCCGATTTTGTTGCATTACAATCTGTAATTTGGATTTTCCAAATTGGTGAAGTGAAATGAAAAAAATAACATGTTTCAAACATTCTACAAAATAAAAAACAGAAAAGTGGTGTGTGCATACGTATTCACCCCCTTTGCTATGAAGCCCCTAAATAGGATCTGGTGCAACCAATTACATTCAGAAGTCACATCATTTGTTAAATAAAGTCCACCTGTGTCCAATCTAAGTGTTACATGAGCTGTCACGTGATCTCAGTATATATACACCTGTTCTGAAAGGCCCCAGAGTCTGCAACATCACTAAGCAAGGGGCACCACCAAGCAAGCGGCACCATGAAGACCAAGGAGCTCTCCAAACAGGTCAGGGACAAAGTTGTGGAGAAGTACAGATCAGGGTTGGGTTATAAAAAAATATCAGAAACTTTGAACATCCCACGGTGCACCATGAAATCCATTATTAAAAAATGGAAAGAATATGGCACTCCAACAAACCTGTCAAGAGATGGCCATCCACCAAAACTCACAGACCAGGCAAGGAGTATCTGTCCATAGGACCACTTTCATCCATAGACTCCACAGAACTGGGCTTTACAGAAGAGTGGCCAGAAAAAAAGACATAGCTGAAAGAAAGAAATACACAAACATGTTTGGTGTTAGCCAAAAGGCATGTGGGAGACTCCCCAAATATATGGAAGAAGGTACTCTGGTCAGATGAGACTAAAATGTAGCATTTTGGCCATCAAGGAAAACGCTATGTCTGGCGCAAATTCAACACCTCTCATCACCCCGAGAACACCATGTTTTTCTTCGGCAGGGACTGGGAAACTGGACAGAATTGAAGGAATGATGGATGGCGCTAAATACAGGGAGATTATTGAGGGAAACCTGTTTCAATCTTTCAGAGATTTGAGGCTGGGATGGTTTTGCCTTGAAGAATTGCAAAAAAATCCCAGTGGCTAGATGTGCCAAGATTATAGAGACACCCCAAGAGACTTGCAGCTGTAATTGCTTCAAAAGGTGGCTCTACAAAGTATTGACTTTGGGGGGGTGAATAGTTATGCACGCTCAAGTTTTCAGTTTTTTTGTCTTATTTCTTGTGTTTTTCACAATAAAACATATTTTGCAACTTCAAAGTGGTAGGCGTGTTGTGTAAATCAAATGATACAAACACCACAAAAATCGATTTTAATTCCAGGTTGTAAAGACATCAAAATAGGAAAAATGCCAGGCGGGTGAATACTTTCGCAAGCCACTGATGTAAGTGAGATAAGTGAGTAAGTGAGATAATTGAGAACTCACTGTAAGTGAGATATCTCACTCCATTCCCCTACTGGCAAGAGTGTGAGGATGTTCGGCATGCGCGAGAATGATGAATGGAGGGACTTACCTTATTTGCCACTCCACCGGTCTCTTCGACAGACGTGTTTGATTGGTTTTCTTCGAGCTTCTGAGATTCTGGTGAATCTCTCGTGAGATATCTCACTCATAATATTAGAAAACTGGGATTACCCAAGTAACCTTAAGATATAGCTGTAGCCTCCCATTGCGTTTTGCCTTATGGGCTAAAACAATACTTTGTCTGCATCCCAAATTGTCTGCAACCATATTCTGTGTTAAGGATCATCAACTAGATTCATCCCCCAAAAAATTTGAGCGAATTTTTTTTGAGCGGATGGTCAGGGGCTGGAACATAATTACAAATAAATTGTAGACTGCATAATTATCTCAAGAAACCCAAACAGAATTCATATTTGACAAACACATAATAATTTCAAACCTTTCTTACATTTGTATACGATCATGATCACGTCTCATTGCTTAAGAATACTTGTGAATCACTTGGATCTCATTTCCTGATGTTTTTACAGTATTTTATATCCAACAATGAAAATTCCCATAAATAAATCATATTAAACCCTGACCTATACTGCACCACTTTTGACCGGAGCCCTATGGGCCCTTGTCAAAACTAGTGCACTATATAGGATATCCAGTTGAAGTCGAAAGTTTACATACACCTAAGACTCAGTTAAACTCCATTTTTCACAATTCCTGACATTTAATTCCCTGTCTTAGGTCAGTTAAGATCACCACTTTATATTAAGAATGTGGAATGTCAGAATAGTAGTAGAGAGAATGATATATTTCAGTTTTTATTTCTTTCATCACATTTCCAGTGGGTCAGAAGTACATACACTCAATTAGTATTAGGTAGCATTGCCTTTAAATTGTTTAACTTGGATCAAACGTTTCGGGTAGCCTTCCACAAGCTTCCCACAATAAGTTGGGTGAATTTTGTCCCATTCCTCTTGACAGAGCTGGTGTAACTGAGTCAGGTTTATAGGCCTCCTTGCTTGCATGCGCTTTTTCAGTTCTTCCCAAAAATATTATATAGGATTGAGGTCAGGGCTTTGTGATGGCCACACCAAAACCTTGACTTTGTTGTCCTTAAGCCATTTTGATACAACTTTGGAAGTATGCTTGAGGTCATTGTCCATTTGGAAGATCCATTTGCGACCAAGCTTTAACTTCCTGACTGATGATGTCTTGAGATGTTGCTTCAATATATCCACATAATTTTCCTACCTCATGATGCCATCTATTTTGTGAAGTGCACCAGTCCCTCTTTCACCAAAGCACCACCACAACATGATGCTGCCACCCCGTGCTTCACGGTTGGGTTGGTGTTCTTCGGCTTGCAAGTATCCCCCTTTTTCCTCCAAACATAACGATGGTCATTATGGCCAAACAGTTCTATTTTTGTTTCATCAGACCAGGAGATATTTCTCCAAAAAGTACGGTCTTTGTCCCCATGTTTATTTGCAATCCGTAGTCTGGCTTTTTAATGGCAGATTAGTAGCTTCTTCCTTGCTGAGCGGCCTTTCATGTTATTTTGATACAGGACTCATTTCATTGTGGATATAAATACTTTTGTACCTGTTTCCTCCAGCAATTTCACAAGGTCCTTTGCTGTTGTTCTGGGATTGATTTGCACTTTTCGCACCAAAGTATGTTCATCTCTAGGAGACAGAACGCGTCTCCTTCCTGAGGTGTATGACGGCTGTTTGGTCCCATGTTGTTTAAACTTGGGTACTATTGTTAGAAGGTAGCAGATGAACGTGGTACCTTCAGTAATTTGGAAATTGCTCCCAAGGATGAACCAGACTTGCGGAGGTCTACAATTTTTTTTCTGAGGTCTTGTCTGATTTCTTTTGATTTTCCCATAATGTCAAACAAAGAGGCACTGAGTTTGAAGGTAGGCCTTGAAATTGACCAATTTTCTGGAATTTTTCAAGCTGTTTAAAGGCACAGTCAACTTAGTGTATGTACACTGGAATTGTGATACAGTGAATTATAGGTGAAATAATCTGTCTGTAAACAATTTTTTGAAAAATTAGTAGATGTCCTAACCGACATGCAAAACTATAGTTTGTTAAGAAGAAATGTATGGAGTGGTTGAAAATGGAGTTTTAATGACTCCAACCTAAGTGTATGTAAACTTCCATTTGGGACGTAGACCTTAACTCTATTATTTGGGTGGGTGGCTGTTGATTGGTTTGTAAATTGTCAAATTTTAAGTCAATAATATCTATGGGTGGTTAACTTTACATATTTGGAGTCTCTGTAGTTGGTACACACAGCATGGATTATAACTTTAGTAGCTAGCTACCTCTGCACCAGTTTAACCTTTCTGATCTCCCCATCCCGGATCCGGGATCGTGAATACAGACTCAAGCTCATTACCATAACGCAACGTTAACTATTCATGAAAATCGCAAATGAAATGAAATAAATATGCTAGCTCTCAAGCTTAGCCTTTTGTTAACAACACTGTCATCTCAGATTTTCAAAATATGCTTCTCAACCATTGCAAAACAAGCATTTGTGTAGCAGTATTGATGGCTAATGTAGCATTTAGCGTAGCATTTAGCATTAGCAGCATTCAGCAGCAGCATTAGCAGCATTCAGCTGGCAACATTTACACAAAAAAACAGAAAAGCATTCAAATAAAATCATTTACCTTTGAAGAACTTCAGATGTTTTCAATGAGGAGACTCTCAGATAGCAAATGTTCAGTTTTTCCTGAAAGATTATTTGTTTAGGACAAATCGCTCCGTTTTCTGCGTCACGTTTAGCTATGAAAAAACCCCTGTATCCAGGATTGTGTAAATCTATCAGCAAGCTCATTAGCATAACACAACGTTAACTATTCATGAAAATCGCAAATGAAATGAAATAAATATGCCATCTCTCAAGCTTAGCCTTTTGTAAACAACACTGTCATCTCAGATTTTCTAAATATGCTTCTCAACCATAGGAAAACAATCATTTGTGTAAAAGTAGCTAGCTAGCTTAGCATTTAGCGTTAGCATTAGCGTTAGCATCCAGCACGCAACATTTCAACAAAAACATAAAAGCCTTCAAATAAAATCATTTACCTTTGAAGAACTTCAGATGTTTTCAATGAGGAGACTCTCAGTTAGATAGCAGATGCTCAGTTTTTCCAAAAAGATTCTTTGTGTATTAGAAATAGCTCCGTTTTGTACATCACATTTGGCTACCAAAAAAAAACGAAAATTCAGTCCTCAAAACATGAACTTTTTTCCAAATTAACTTCATAATATCGACTGAAAACATGGCAAACGTTGTTTAGAATCAATCCTCAAGGTGTTTTTCACATATCTCTTCGATGATATATCGTTCGTGGAAGCATGGTTTCCCCTCTCAATCAAATGGAAAAATACTTGCACATGGCTTTGCGCACCAGTTTCGACGCAGGACACCAGGCGGACACTTGGAAAATGTAGTCTCTTATGGTCAATCTTCCAATGATATGCCTACAAATACGTCACAATGCTGCCGACATCTTGGGGAAACGGCAGAAGGTCTAAGCTTATTCCTGTCGCATTCACAGCCATATAAGGAGACATTAGAAAACAGAGCTTCAGAAATTCTGCTCATTTCCTGTTTGACGTATCATCTTGGTTTCGCCTGTAGAATGAGTTCTGAGGCACTTACAGACAAAATCTTTGCAGATTCTGAAACTTCAGAGTGTTTTCCTTCCAAAACTGTCAAGAATATGCATAGTCGAGCATCTTTTCGTGACAAAATATCGCGCTTAAAACGGGAACGTTTTTTTATCCAAAAATGAAATAGCGCCCCTAGAGATGCAACTGGTTAACAACATGAGGATCTGTTATGAGAGAGCGAGAAACTTCATTGGACAGGCATTTGAACATTGAATTGTTATTCATTTTTTGTCAGATATTTATTCTAGAACGTAAACTTTCATGTGCTTTAATAACATGTGTATGCCATCTGTAAATACGTAAGAATAGAATTGCCTAGTTGGTTTAGTCACGGAAAAAGGCAGGAACCTTCCCACTAACTATGATTGGCTGATATAATGGATTGGCTGTACATGCTGTGAGATGAGTTCTGATTGGTCTGCCATGTAGCAAGCACCCTTTTGTCTATAACATGAGCTGCTCAGTATGCGTAGACAATCCTTTCTACCGCTGCTTTTTTTAAAGCATTGCTGCTGCTGCTCTCAACAACATTGCTGCCCAGAATTTAGCAGGTGCTATTGACAAAGATCAGTGTGAAAAAGTTGTGATGGACTACATTCTGCGTACGGTCAGTGTGAACCGGAGTGACTAGACACATCAACGGGCCAAACAAGTTGTAGCTAGCTTCTAACCAAACCAAAGAAAAGAAAACCATTTGCATTGCTAGTTATAGCCTAATGATAACTTGCTAGCTAACATTGAATGTAGTTGCTTAGCTTTAGCTACCTGCAGATTCATTCTCCGGCATTTCATGGTGGGTAGCTATGAAAATCTGTTTGTACTGTAGCTGTGGTTTAGGATTATGGTTCATTGTTTAGCTAACTAGCTAGATGTCTAAACAAAAGACTCCACTTTGCAAGATAATTATTACATGACCCATCAAGTTAGCCCGGAGGTGTGTCTGGGGGTGAATATTGCCATCTATTGTATTTCATGATTAAGTGTACATATCTAGACAATAGTGACCCATCCTCTTAGCTAGATGTGGCTGGGGGGTGGTTATAGCATTTCTTTCTTTCACGTGACCCATCAATTTAGACAACTGTCTGGGTAAGTATCTAATAATTATGAAATATATTTTTATCTGGATACTTTCAAAGTCAGATCAGGATATAGGGGACAACTACAAATACCTAGGTGTCTGGTTAGACTGTAAACTCTCCTTCCAGACTCATATCTCACATCTCCACATCTCCAATCCAAAGTTAAATCTAGAATTGGCTTCCTATTTCGCAACAAAGCATCCTTCACTCATGCTGCCAAACATACCCTCGTAAAACTGACCATCCTACCGATCGTCGACTTCGGCGATGTCATTTACAAAATAGCCTCCAATACCCTATTCAATAAATTGGATGCAGTCTGTCACAGTGCCATCCGTTTTGTCACCAAAGCCCCATATACTACCCACCACTGCGACCTGTACGCTCTCGTTGGCTGGCCCTCGCTTCATACTCGTCGCCAAACCCACTGGCTCCAGGTCACCTGCTGTACCTGTACATAGCTGTACATAGCCCATCTATAATTTAGCCCAAACAACTACCTATTTCCCTACTGTATTTATTTATTTATTTTGCTCCTTTGCACCCCATTATTTATATTTCTACTTTGCACATTCTTCCACTGCAAATCTACCATTCCAGTGTTTTACTTGCTATATTGTATTTACTTCACCACCATGGCCTTTTTTTTGCCTTTACCTCCCTTATCTCACCTCATTTGTTCACATTGTATATAAACTTATTTTTCTACTGAATTACTGACTGTATGTTTGTTTTACTCCATGTGTAACTCTGTGTTGTTGTATGTGTCGAACTGCTTTGCTTTATCTTGGCCAGGTCACAATTATAAATGAGAACTTGTTCTCAACTTGCCTACCTGGTTAAATAAAGGTGAAATAAAATACAAATATATAAATAAATAAATATAGGCCAAGGACAATATATATAGTCTGGTTTTTCCCTTATTGTAGGCTACTACTTAAACCGCTGTTACTCTTAATTTTTTTTTTTTTTACTACACTACCTTACTCACTCTGTTTATCAAATGGCTTCACATGTGAGTTCCTAGAGAGTGTCACGCCCTGACCCTAGTTATCTTTGTTTTCTTTATTATTTTGGTCATGTCAGGTTGTGACGAGGGTGGTATGTGTGTTTTTTTCTTGTCTAGGATTTTTTGTAATTCTTTGGGGTTTTGGTATGTCTAGGTATATGTAGGTCTATGGTGGCGTGAATTGGTTCCCAATCAGAGACAGCTGTTTATCGTTGTCTCTCATTGGGGATCATATTTAGGTTGCCATTTTCCATTTTGGTTTTGTGGGTTATTGTCTATGTGTAGTTGTATGTCAGCAGTCATGTTATATAGCTTCACGTTCGTTTTGTTATTTTGTTTAGTGTTCTTTGTTTAATAAAGAAGAATGTATTCATATCACGTTGTGCCTTGGTCTCATCAATACGACGAACGTGACAGAGATGGGTGGGGCTAAGGCTAAGGTGTGAACGATGCTGAAAAGGCGGAGACAAAAAAGAGCTCTCCGGTAGGTGTACCAAAACATTCAAAGGCCATTTTCTCAAAAGTCGGGTTTCAAGTTTAGCAACTTTCAAAGCAGAATTACTTTCCCATTGTTCCTCAACTAGAGTGTATGATATAGCATTTTGTAAGTCTCTACTTTTATCCAATGAAAAAAAAATCTCCATCTCAAATTCTGCTACATACAGTGCATTCGGAAAGTATTCAGTACCTCTTGACTTTTTCCACATTTTGTTACATTACAGCCTTATTCTAAAATTGATTCAATTGTTTTTCCCCCCTCAATCTACACACACTAACCCATAAAAACAGTTTTTTTTTTTAATTTGCAAAGGTAATAAACAAACTACTGAAATATCACATTTACATACTGTAAGCATTCAGAGCCTTTACTCAGTACTTTGTTGAAGCACGTTTGGCAGTGATTACAGCCTCGAGTCTTCTTAGGTATGATGCTTTAAGCTTGGCACACCTGTATTTGGGGAGTTTGTCCCATTCTTCTCTGCAGATCCTCTCAATCTCTGTCAGGTTGGGTGGGGAGCGTCGCGGCACAGCTATTTTCAGGTCTCTTCAGAGGTGTTCAATGGGGTTCAAGTCCGGGCTCTTGCTGGGCCACTCAAGGACATTCAGAAAATTGTCCCAAAACCACTCACGCATTGTCTTGGCTTAGGGTTGATGTCCTGTTGGAAGGTGAACCTTTGCCCCTGTCTGAGGTTCTGAGCACTCTACAGCAGGTTTTCATCAAGGATCTCTCTCTATACTTTTCTCCATTCATCTTTCCCTCGACCCTGACTAGTCTCCCAGTCCCTGCCTCTTAAAAACATCCCCACAGCATGATGCTGCCACCACCATGCTTCACCGTAGGGATGGTGCCAGGTTTCCTTCAGACGTGACACTTGGCAATCAGGCCAATGAGTTCCATTTTGATTTCATTAGACCACAGAATCTTGTTTCTCATGGTCTGAGAGTTGTCTTGACTTAACAGTCATCAGATTAATGAAAGCAATTTATTGAATCAATTAACTATGTTTATTTGTTACCCGATTTAAATGAATCATGTAACAATTAACTCATTAGGATTTTGGGGCACCACGAGAGCGGTTGTTTAAAGATTTTACCATCTCCCGAATTAAACTCTAAAGGTCTTTACCTATCACACCCATAAAACAGTCCAGGTTAAATCATAACCTCTTATAATATCATCATTCTGAACAGTCACAACCTTCTTGGAACTGCAAAAATCCCAGCCTTACTTATATTTCAGTACTACACAAATTGGTTGAATTATTTATTTACTAGCTAACTAAAATATAACACAGAATAAACACACACTTAATACATGAGGAAAAGGTTCCTAGCGTACTGACAAAATATGGTGGCTTTTTACACAATGACATGGAGAGTGAGAAAAACAGAAAGAGAGACTTATCATTGATACATTTTAGAAACTATTCTCACAGTAATAATATACTTTGCACACAAACCACCCCCCATTTGAAGTAAGAAATCATTAATGTATTTACGTACTGTGAAAATATTGTACAATCCAGGAGTGAAAAGCTCTTACAGACTTCTCCAGAAAGACTCACATTTGCAATCGCTAGTGATTAACATGTATTGACTCAGGGGGTTGAATACTAATGTAATCAAGATATGTTAGTGTTTTATTTTTCATAGATCTTTTACATGACAGAGTATTTTGTGTAGATCCTTGAAAAAGGGGGTGTGAATACTTTCTGAAGGCAATGTATTTGACCTGATTGTTGTAGCGAACGTCCTCTACTTTCATCATACGTGTTGAATAAGCTTGATACCTCTGGCAATGTTATTTCAAAGATTATTTTCAACAGCAAACCAGTTTGACCCACTGAGAGTTTTACACTGGAGAGGTACTCGAAGGGCTTAAGAGTTGTAGCGCAGATGTGTTACTGTTACTGTGGTTATAATGACAAAGTAGCTGGTGTTGATCTTGAGAAGGTGAAAATAAACAGTTTCAGGGCTGGCAAGTCAAATGAACAATATTCTCTGATATATTCTCTCTCTCGCATATATCTCTATACCTTTACAAGAACACCAAGCAACATTTGTGACGACACTCAAGTATCTTCCAACGCTAGATCCCCGCTTGCCTCCCTCTGTTTCTAGATATCGTCAGTTTGACTGATGGAGTGAGGAAAGCTTTGCCTTTCGCTAGTGTAGAATCTAGTGTGTTAGGTAAATACGTTTTAAAGGCGTGTGTATTTGAAGACTATAGTGTGTGTTCGTGTGTGTTTGAAGACCGTCTAATGGCGGCGGCCATCAAAAATAAATGAATAGATCAAGTTTTAGTAGAATATAAAGTGGTATGTGTATAAGCGTTAGTAGAACATCAAGTGTTACAAGTCCTCTCACGCTGTAGTGCTGTGCTGCTCGAGTTAAGAAGGTCAAGCTGTCTCTTTCAGTGTGTGCAAGTTTGCATGTGCACACACTGACTTGTCAGGACATACTGGTCCTGATAATGTAGGAAAACATGTACAAAAAAACACACACACACACTCCTGCTGCGTTACCTGTCGATGTGTGAATGATCCCGAGTGGTGTGTGTAAAGTACCAGCTGGTTAGCAGGAGGATGTGTTATTTCAAATAGGTACGTTCTTCTCTCCCCTGCAACTCATCCCCAGGTTATTGCTGTAAGATATGTATTTTTTTTCTGTCAATGTACCTGGTAAAATGATGGTTAGTCAACAACTCTAAGAGGCGCCCTGTAAAATCTTTTTTAATTTTCTTTTTTTACTACAAATGACATTTATTGGTAACACTTTACATTAAGTTGCCCCTATTAGTATGTAATTAACACAGTAATGACGGAGTTAACAACATAGTAGTTACACTATATAATTACATGGCAATAGGGTTGTTGCGTATTCAGTTATTACACAATTGGAACAAGGAATGTGTAATTACACATTCACTTGCTGAATGTTATTCCACGTGTGTAACTACTAATGTTATTACAACATTTTTTCTTCCAATATGTAACTAATGTTTTGTAATTACCCGTTTGAAAGTCACCTGTGAATTACCATGTTAATAACGCTGACCTGTAATACCAGGGTTAATAAACAGGCTAGGGTCTGGTAACAACAATTGTAACAAGGCACACCCAGTCATTAACAGGTCATTTTCAATCTGTGTATTTCTATGTTATGAATGAAGTGTAATGTGAGAACAATGTAGTTCCATAGAATTTACTTGTAATTCTCATATATCTACTCAGGAGCAAGTAACTTAATGTAAAGTGAAACTACTATGTAGTTGCAATGTTAGCCTATTGACTTTGCAGACAATAGGCTAACCAGGAGAAATTGGGAGACAGGAGAACATTAGGTGTAACCATTTTAGGTACATTGTACTTACAATGTACTACTCTTCAACAACCAACTTTGTAATTACAATGTTGTTACAAGGGATATACTGTACATGTATTTACAATGTACTTAACCAGGAGCAACCAACTTAATGTAAAGTGAAGTGACAGTTTAATTACTTTTTAATTACAATGTAACAACCTTTGCAACAATAGGCTAACCAGGAAAAATAAGGAGACAGTAGAATATTTTTCAGTTTGACTTTTTAATGGATTTGAAAAATGTATGTTAACATTTTTATATTTAAACCATTCAAATTCAATTCCCCATTTCAGACTATATCGGCCTAAGCATATGGGTGTTTTGAATGAATCATCGCCTTAGAAAGCGTTGTCCATTTTGAGCCCAAGCTATAAAAAAAATGAATTAAAATAATGATTGTGCTATTATACAAAACGTAGCCTATACCGCATATTATGCATGGCAGAAGAACATTACAAATCTGATTTAACATTGTCTTTGGTACATAATTGGTCTAGCTCCAAAATTAAACAAATTATATTACTTACCATTGAATGTGGACTGTATTATTATGCATACAGAATAGACTGGTTACCTTATACTAAGCTCCAAACGTTTTATCCATGAGTCTGGTATAAGGTATGCGCCTAGGGCCTAGGCAATGCAATTGATTGCGCAGGGCGGCATACAGAGTTAGCCTACAATTATAGTGAATTTGTTTTTCATTTCAAATAGCCTAGTAAGAGGGCATTTTTTATATTTTCATCATGAATAGGCTGACACATTACCTTTTAGCTACAGAATATATCTCCACCATGTGTTTCCACCTCCTCCCCTCTCTCCTTCATTACTTTCTCAAGAGCGCAGAGAGAGGGGCTGTCCGATTTGTTTTGTTGTGAAAACATCTTACTATCAATGTTCCCTGACCAGATTTCACTTGGTTTCCAAAAGTAATCACTGGGTAAGCTGCAGGAACAGGGTTGGACAGACCATGGCATGCAGAGTTTGGGTGTAATATCACCAGTTGTGCAGCAAGAGGATGCATGCTCCTAAAACAGTGGTTGATGTGTGGAGTGAGATAACCGGAGTAGCTACATGGCATGAGAACCGGAGGGAAAGTGACATATTTTTTCTGTTCTTGCCCATTTGAAAATGAGCCATTCTGAATCAAAACTAATTTGACATATTAGTAAAGACAAGATTAAATTGAGAATAGTCTGATGGGTGTAAATAACCTCAGCAAATAAATACATTTGCCTTTCTCAGGACCCTGTCTTTCAAGGATAATTTGTAAAAATCCAAATAACTTCACAGATCTTCAATGTGAAGGATTTAAACACTGTTTCCCATGCTTGTTCAATGAATCATAAATAATTAATGAACATGCACCTGTGGAACAGTCATTAAGACACTAACAGCTTACAGACAGTAGGCAATTAAGGTCACAGTTATGACAATTTAGGACATTAAAGAGGCCTTTCTATGCCCAGGGTCCCTGCTCATCTGCATGAATATGCCTTAGGCATGCTGCAATGAGGCATGAGGACTGCAGATGTGGCCAGGGCAATAAATTGCAATGTCCGTACTGTGAGACACCTAAGACAGTGCTACAGGGAGACAGGACGGACAGCTGATCGTCCTTCCAGTGGCAGACCACGTGTAACAACACCTGCACAGGATCGGTACAGCCGACCATCACACCTGCGGTACAGGTACAGGATGGCAACAACAACTGCCCGAGCTACACCAGGAACGCACAATCCCTCAATCATTGCTCAAACTGTCCTCAATAGGCTGAGAGAGGCTGGATTGAGGGCTTGTAGGCCTCTTGTAAGGAAGGTCCTCACCAGACATCAACGTTGCCCATAGGCAAACCCGCTGGACCAGACAGGACTGGTAAAAAGTGCTCGTCTCACCAAGGGTGATGGTCGGATTCGCGTTTATCATCGGAGGAGAGCGTTACACCAAGGCCTGTTCTCTGGAGCAGGATCGATTTGGAGGTGGAGGGTCCATCATGGTCTGGGGCGGTGTGTCAAAGCATCATCGGACTGAGCTTGTTGTCATTGCAGGCAATCTCAATGCTGTGTGTTACAGGGAATACATCCTCCTCCCTCATGTGATACCCTTCCTGCAGGCTCATCCTGACACGACACTCCAGCATGACAATGCCACCAGCCATACTGCTCGTTCTGTGTGTGATTTCCTGCAAGACAGGAATGTCAGTGTTCTGCCATGGCCAGCGAATAACCCACAACTCAATCCCATTGAGCATGTCTGGGACCTGTTGGATCGGAGGGTGAGGGCCATTCTACCCAGAAATGTCCGGGAACTTGCAGGTGCCTTGGTGGAAGAGTGGGGTAACATCTCAGAGCAAGAACTGGCAAATCTGGTGCAGTCCATGAGGAGGAGATGCACTGCAGTACTTAATGCAGCTGGTGGTCACACCAGATACTGACTGTTACTTTTGATTTTGACCCCACCTTGTTCAGGGACACATTATTCCATATCTGTTAGTCGCATGTCTGTGAAACTTGTTCAGTTTATGTCTCAGTTGTTGAATTTTGTTATGTTCATACAAATATTTACACGTTAAGTTTGCTGAAAATAATTGCAGTTGACAGTGAGAGGACGTTTCTTTTTTTGCTGAGTTCATGATCACTTGATGAGAAACAGCGTCTGCAGCCTGAGGAAAGGAACAGAGCGCAAGATTTTTTTTGCAACTTTCTCAAATCATAATTCAGCTCATATGTTTTGATTTCTAAAACATAAGGTTTGTATTATTCACAACTAAAGTTTCCAAATAACTCTAAATCTAGCGTATAGGACCTGTTTCAAATGATCACTTTTATGCATAACATAGCCACTTCATATGTGCATGCACACGCTCTTGAATAGGAAAAATATCCTTTCTATTTTTTTCAGCTAAATTCAATTATATTCTTCTTACTATAAAATAATTTAACATAAAATAATGGCACTGGGCTTATGCACATATTTTCTGCTAAATGAACAAGCCAACAGCCTGTGGCATGGTGCATAGCCAGATAACATACAGTAGGCCAATGCAAATTCTGTTCTTCTGAAATACATTGTCTTCATATCATAATGTTTCTTTAGACCTGCCTAAAATAAATTATGTCAGGCCTCCCGGGTGGCGCAGTGGTCTAGGCCACTAGACTACCGCGCCACCCGGGAGACCACTAGAGACCCTGGTAGTAGCTACTATCTTGTCTCATCGCTACAACTCCCGTACGGGCTCAGGAGAGACGAAGGTTGAAAGTCATGTGTCCTCCGATACACAACCCAACCAAGCCGCACTGCTTCTTAACAGAGCGCGCATCCAACCCGGAAGCCAGCCGCACCAATGTGTCGGAGGAAACACTGTACACCTGGCAACCTTTGTTAGCGCGCACTGCGCCCGGCCCGCCACAGGAGTCGCTGGTGCGTGATGAGACAAGGATATCCCTACCGGCCAACCCCTCCCTAACCTGGACGACGCTAGGCCAATTGTGCGTTGCCCCACGGACCTCCCGGTCGTGGCCGGTTACGGCCTGGGCGCGAACCCAGAGTCTCTGGTGGCACAACTGGCGCTGCAGGACACTGCCACTGCGCCACCCAGGAGGCCCTGGTGGCACATTCTAGAAGGGCAAGGGAGGGAGTCAAATCCAGACTCATTGCATAGAAGAAACAAACATTTGTGAGTGTGGAGTTTGGCCAGAGCAATGAGTCTGGGTAGCCAGGCTTATCTTTTACTCAATTGTATTTAATTATAGAATGGGTTGATGCCATTGAATATAGAAGATAGAGACATTGTATCATCAGTTGGATCTGGTTAGGTATTACTATAATATTGATTGTTTGCAAGCCATGACTGACATCAAGCAAAGGATACTAAACCTGGATAGGTGGATAGAAGCTTCTTATTTCACATTGAGTTAACAACATTAAGGCCGGATTCAATCGAACAGCTATACACCTGTTAAAGACAATGTTCCCATGGTTATGGAGACCGCATGCATACATCCGCTAGTGCTGAGCGATTGGCGGGGTGGGGGTTATTAAACAACATCTTGGTTTTGTTTTTTTCCGGCTCCGATTACACTTTTACGCCTGCTACGTTAGGTTAAGTACACACAGACTGTATAGAACGCATTAGAGAGACATGTATACAACACAACGACGAGAAGGATAGAGACAGTTCATGGAAGTATGCCTTATCTCCTTTGAAGAACTAGTAAAATACGTTTGTCAGACAGCCCTGAGGCATACTTAGGCAGGCTAGCCTAGCTAAATAGGATGACTAAAGACAGTACATTATAGGGAGCACAGAGATAACTTTAGATGGTCTGGCTGGCTCCTACTGCCTGAGCAGAGATGAGATGATGACTGAAGCCCTTTCCTGCAGAATGACTAAAGTGCCCTCTAGTGTCCTCATGGGTGGAATATTATTAATATTTTTCATAATTTCATAATTAATAAACATGATTTATTTTTAACCAATGCAATTCTGGTGTTTCTATGTCAAATGGTTTTGTTATATTTCTGTCTCATGTGATCTATTTAAAGTGTAATATTGGGAGGCAAATGCAACATGTAATACATGGTACAGGTGTATTTTCTTTAAACCCGTAACCATGTTTGTGAGGTGTATACTTTTATTTCAAAGTAGATTTGTTTAATTAAGACTACCAAGGAACACTCTGTGTGACCCTGATTTAGCCCACTGCAGTTAAAGGTTAAGGAATTAAAAATAATAAAGTAATCAAATAAAAACAGATATACACAACTAAAATATTTTATTATTCCTATTTTTCTGTGGATGTCTACTCAATGTGGATCTGACAATGGAATATTTTCAACGTTTTGGCAATTGAATGTTCGCAATTTTCAGCTGTAGAATTTCCATCAAAAAGCTCTAAAATCATTTTAATGTCATTCTTCTATAAAAAAAAAAGAATATCCGCTCAATTGGAAATTCATACATGAAAATATACTACAGTTTACTATACAATACTACAGTACTTACTATAGAATTAAACTGTAGTATACTGTAGAATATGATAATACACACTATATTATCCCTCGATCATGTGTAGTACTGACAATAGAACAGTGGCGATTTTAGCCTGTAAATCTTGTTGGAGCTAAATAAATTAAGTTTTATGTATGCCATCAAAGCCACTTCACAATACAACACTAGCCAATACATGAATTGCTGTCTTTAGTCCACAAAAACACTACAGTGAATAGTACAGTAAATTCCGCAAAAACACTACAGTATTTATACATTTACACGGTAAGCATTGTGTGGACAGCACTGTTATGATAAAATTGTTTATCCTCAGAAAGACCACTTTCTCAAATGATTAACGGCACATTATTTCTTATTTTTCTATGGACATTTCTATGGAAATTTAGCCAGCTGAGACATTCAATTAATAAGAATGGCTCTATTGTTATGTCTAGTCTGTCCAGTTTTCCACCAGGGTGTGTTCATAAGAAAGGAAAGGTAGCCAAGAAACTTGTCAAATATTGGCGTTGGAGGAGATGCAAGCTCCTCAAGAGATTTATGATCACCTCCCTCTCCAGGACACACACACATACTCCTCTGCCTCTTCAGCTGTTTCACTGATGTATCCCAGAGGTAGTGGAGTGTGTATGTGTTGGTCACACTCATGTGGGTGTGTGGGCCAGAGCCCATATAGTACCGATGCCCGGCAGGCTCTCATACTGCTGATGGAGACTCTGTGTGTGTGTGTGTGTGTGTGTGCTGATGGAGACTGGCTTCTCAAGCTGGAAATTGGCATAATGTGTCCTACAGCGGTCTGCTGCACAGGCCTCTATCAGGGATTCCATCTGTCCTGGACACACACAAACACACACACTTTTCATAATCGAGATGCCTCCTTCGATGCCTCTTCTCCGTTTCGCCTGCGTGTGATGTATAAGAAAAATGGAGTGGAATTGAGATTAATTGTTGAGTGGAGGATTAACATAGGAGTGAGTGTGGAGCGTAAAAGTGCTTGATAACTCAGACAAGGGTTTGTCCTAGACCTAGCCTCATGCCATGTAATGTCAACTAACCTCCTAGTTTCAATGTACAGAGAGTAAGAGCTTGTGAATCTCAGCCAGAGTTTTTGATCTTTGTACCTGTAAGTAAGTGGCCACTCGTGTGTTAAGTCGTTCACACCTCAAGGCACTTTACACATATGGGGCCAAGCTCCCTGCCATCCAGGACCTCTATACCAGGCGGTGTCAGAAGGCGGCCCTAAAAATTGACAGACTCCAGCCACCCAAGACATAGACTGTTCTCTCTGCTACCTGACAGAAAGCGGTACCGATGCACAAGTCTGGAACCAACAGGACCCTGAACAGCTTTTAACCCCAAGCCATAAGACTGCTAAATATACTGAACAAAATATAAAGTGTTGGTCCCATGTTTTATGAGCTGAAACAAAAGATCCCAGAAATGTTCCATACGCTCAAAAAAAACATATTTCTCTCAAATGTTCTGCACAAATCTGTTTACATCCTTGTTAGTGAGGATTTTTACTTTGCCAAGATAATCCATCCACCAGACAGGTGTGGCATATCAAGAAGCTAATTAAACAGCATGAACATTACAGAGGTACACTTTGTGCTGAGGAAAATAAAAGGCCACTCTATAATGTGCAGTTTTGTGATACAACACAATGCCTCCGATGTCTCAAGTTTGTGGGAGTGTGCAATTGTAATGCTGACTGCGGGAATGTTCACCAGAGCTGTTGCCAGATAACTGAAAGTTAAATTCTTTACCATAAGCTGCCTCCAGCGTCATTTTAGAGAATTTAGCATTACATCCAACCGGACTAAAAAACGCAGACCACGTGTAACCACGCCAGCCCAGGACCTTCACATCTGGCTTATTCACCTGCAGGATCGTATGAGACCAGACAACTGATGAAACTGAGGAGCATTTATGTCTGTAATAAAGCCATTTTGTGGGTGAAAACTCATTCTGATTGGCCGGGCCTTGCTCCCAAGTGGGTGATCCTATGCCCACCCAGGCCCACCCTTGGCTTTGCCCCTGCTCTGTCATGTGAAATCCATAGATTAGTGCCTAAGGCATTTATTTAAACTGACTGATTTCCTTATATGAACTGTAACTCAGTGAAATTGTCGCATGTTGCGTTTATATTTTTTGTTAACCAAATAGCTACCCAGACTATTTAACCATCTGCATTGATAGTCCCTTTTTTGCACCGTTTTTTGTCTCATGTCATACGCTGCTGCTACTGGTTATCATCTGTCCCTTTATTCCTAGTTATATGTACTTATCTACCTCAATTACCTCATACCCCTGCACATCAACTCAGTACTGGTACCCTGCGTATATAGCTAAGTCATTGTTATTCATTTTGTATTCATTGTTACGTGTTTTACTTTTCTATTTCGCAATTTTCTTTCTCTCTGCATTGTTAGGAGGGCCCGTAAGTAAGCGTTTCACTGTTAGTCTACACCTGTTGTTTACGAAGCATTTGACGAATAAGGGAAATACGGAAATTGTGTGCCATTTTGGATTCAAACTTGGTCCTCTCTTTCTGAAGGTAATAGGCGTTGACCTGGGTTTCTTTTTCCATCCTCTCCTCTCTTCTTTTGTCTTCCTCCCCTGCTACATTCCTCACCTCCCTCTCTGACTTGCTCCAACAAGTTTATCATTTTTGAGAATGTGTGTGTGTGTGTCCCTGGTTATTTTCAGCAGCTGTCAGTGAGGAAGAGTGAATGTTCTCCCTCTGCTGATTGTCCTTGCTGTGGAGCGAGACAAGGGAGACTGGAGGGACAGAGAGTGTGTTTGTGTGTTACAGCCCCTCTCAGCTGAGGGAGTGTGTCTGTCCTTTCAGATGGTCCCAGGGGCCCAGAAGGGCTGTGAGGAGGGGACAGGGGGCACGAGTAGGGCACTCACCATCATTACTAAATCATATTCCCTTCCTTGCACAGTCATATGATATGATGGACCAAACCTTGACTGATACTAAGACTTTTTAAAATTCATTCACAGTTGCTTTTGAGGGTTTTCTAGAGGATGTTTGACAGTGAAGTGTGTTCTCTCCCACACTAGGTGAAAATGAGTCACAGAACTATAATGTCAGAGAAAGGGAGCGAGAGTGAGGGTAAATAACAGAGAATAGAGGGGAGATGGAAGTGGATGAAGGAGGTAAAGAGAGAAGAGTGGAAGAGTGGGTGTATAGGAATATTGAATCACAAAGAATTTCTGCCAGATCAAAGCTAATCCTTAGTTTAGGAAGGGTTTTTACTAATACCCCTGGCTGTCTTACCCCTCAAAGGCAGGGCTTTCTTTATCTTTCTCTCTTCTTCTCCATCAGTCTCTCCGCCCTCTCTCTCATCCCCTTCAACTTTAAAATTACAGATTTTTCTGCATTTGACTTGACTTTGACATGGTGGTAGAGAACGCAGAATGATTTAGAGAAACTAGGTCACGCGGATAGTGAGGAGAGAAGCGGGTATCGCGTCAGGACCAACTCAGAAAGATACATTTTGCCTGGGAAGGGAGAGAGGAAAAGAGGGGGGGGGATGCTAACCACTCCAAATGGGTTGTGTTAACAATGGATTTAGCAACCTAACAAGTCAGACACCTTTGTATCCCAAATGGCACCCTATTCCCTAACTAGTGCACTACTTTTGACCAGGGCCCATAGGGAATGGGATGCCATTTGGGACACAACGGTCTTTTCCACATGGACGTCTTCACAATGGCTGCAAGTCCATTACAACGTGGGAACAAACAGGTGTAAGAGCTGAGGGGTTTAACTTGACAAGATCTAATTTGCCAATACTGTTGACATGACTGTAGAGCTCTCCAAACTCATTCCTGGACAGCTACCATCCTGTAGGTTTTCATTCCTAACACGATAGGAACGTATTTCCTCCAACGTTATAATGAAAAAGTACCTCTCGGTCCCAAACCACAAGTTTTCTGGAGACTTGTGGGAGGAGTGCTGATGAAGTCTCCCGCTGTATGTGCTTTCGGTAGCCTGATTTTTTATTTTTATTTTTTTTTTTACCTTTATTTAACCAGGCAAGTCAGTTAAGAACAAATTCTTATTTTCAATGACAGCCTGGGAACAGTGGGTTAACTGCCTGTTCAGGGGCAGAACGACAGATTTGTACCTTGTCAGCTCGGGGGTTTGAACTCGCAACCTTCCGGTTGGAACGCTCTAACCACCAACGCTCTAACCACTAGGCTACCCTCCAGACTGAGGAGAAGTCCGCACACAATACATCCCTGACCATCTCATGAAGTGGTCAGCCAGATCTGAACACAATCAGACCACAAAGCGATGTTTGTGCATCTAGACCCTTCTTTTCAATGCAATATTTGTTTTCTGATAGCAGAAGTTACATGTAAGGCTCAAGTGTAGACACTATCTAAGTTACTAAGACATGTGGCTAATACCGTACAAGCTACAGTGTCCCTATAAGGCTTAGAGATGGAAGAGGAAAGACGAATCTCAATTTACTTTGAGTCCAAACCTCATTTCACACTCCCAACTCACAGGAAAATAAAGCGTAGGAAGAGATCCTCATTAGCATTTTAACAGCAATATTTTGACAGAACCTAATCATCTATCTGCAATGTACATGGATTAACTAACATGGCTGATATGATTATGCAAGATGAAGTGTGGGAGTAAGAAAAACCAAAACAAACTTTCACAGAGCCTGTGCAAACTAATGGGGTATTAAACAGATCACAACATTTCCTTTGCAACTTTGGGCGTTCACCCTCACATTTCAAGTCCTCCATGAAAGCAGGCTGCTAAGAGAAGGACAAACTCATTTGCTTTCATGGAGGACTGGCTTGAATTCTGAGGATGACCACACAAATTATTTTCACCATGAGCAAAATCTATTGGTTTTCAATCCAAAGTTGCAAAGAAATGTTGTGATCTGTTTAATAGACACTTAAGAGCACAAGCAAAATGGATGAAAAAGTGGTGGTATAGCAGCAACAGCGGCATCTAGTGATCAAAAACTGAGACTTATTTTTGGTAAATAATGCAGACGACTTCAATGACTCATTTCTCTGAACAGTGGGGGAAAAAAACATCAGATTCACAGGGAATACATTACATAGTATAAAGTAGCAATTCTCCAAGCTGCATCTTTATAATACTTGTCAATCATGGAGAACTGACACTGTATACTGGTTGTTGAGGTGGGATTGCCGTGGGGCTTGGGGGATCTGTGGGTTGCTTTTGACAAATGTTTTGTATTCCTCATGCCTTACTCATTGGTAGGATGAAGTCTGTTCCATATCCAATGTTGGGTACTATATTTATTTAATATTATCTGAATCCTGTAAACTAAAATGGGCAATTTGGGTGCAATCAATAGCTAATTGATTGCACCCAAATTGCCCATTTTAGTTTACAGGATTCAGATAATATTAAATATTTCCCTGAAATCAATTCAAATGTAAACAAAATAATGTTTCAGAAATGCCAATCTTACCTGTTTCTAAGTACAGGAACGATTTCAGAACAATCTGAGATGGTGGGTGTCATGGCTTGCTTAAATGACATGGAATGAATCACTTGGGGCTCCGGGTGGCACAGTGGTCTAAGGCACTGCATCTCAGTGCTTGATGCATCACTACATCACCCTGGTTTGAATCAAGTCGGTATCACAACCAGCTGTGATTGGTGTGTGGCACTACCCAGGGGGAAATGAGGGAGACAAAGGCTGCCTGTTAAATGGCACCCTATTCCCCCATAAGTCTCTGGCCAAAGGAGTGCACTATATTTGGAATAGGGTGCTATTTGGGGGACACACAAAGCCAACATGCTCCTGCTTTTAGAAATGATGCCCACTTCTAAACACACACACTTTTATTAGATTTTTTTATTTCACCTTTATTTGACAAGGTAGGCCAGTTGAGAACAAGTTCTCATGTACAACTGCTGTCATGTATTGTCATGTTGTGTCCTGTTCCTGTTCTTTCTCTTCACCCTGTCTCCCTCTGCTGGTCGTATTAGGTTACCTTTTCTTCCCCTCTTTCCCCCAGCTGTTCCTTGTCTTCTCTAACTACCTCGTTCACCCCTTTTCCCACCTGTTCCCTTTTTCCCTCTGATTAGGTCTCTATATCTCTCTCTGTTTCTGCTTCTGTCTTTGTCGGATTCTCGTTTGTGTTACTCATGCCTGAACCAGACTATCGTCGTGTTTGCTGCAACCTTGTCCTGTCCTGTCGGAATCTGCCTGTCCATCTGAGCCTACGTGTGTTTCGTCATTAAAGAAACTCTGTTTTGTTAATTCGCTTTTGGGTCCTCATTCACGCACCTGACAGAAGAATCCGACCAAGAATGGACCCAGCGACTTCGGATCCTCTCCACTCAGCCGTCGAGATCCAGGGAGCGATGCTAGGCAGACACGAGCAGGAATTATCTGCTGCTCGACATGCCGTTGAGACCCTGGCCACCCAAGTCTCCAACCTCACAGAACAGGTTCACCATCTCCGCCTCGATCCACCGGCCACTTCCAGGGCTTTCGAATCTCCGGAGCCCAGAATCAATAACCCGCCGTGTTACTCTGGGGAGCCCACTGAATGCCGCTCGTTCCTCACCCAGTGTGATATTGTGTTTTCTCTCCAGCCCAACACTTACTCCAGGAGCACTGCTCGCATCGCCTACGTCATATCTCTCCTTACTGGACGGGCTCGTGAGTGGGGCACGGCAATCTGGGAGGCAAGGGATGAGTGTACTAACCAGTATCAGGACTTTAAGGAGGAGATGATACGGGTTTTTGATCGATCTGTTTTTGGGGAGGAGGCTTCCAGGGTCCTGTCTTCCCTATGTCAAGGTAATCGATCCATAACAGACTACTCTATTGAGTTTCGCACTCTTGCTGCCTCCAGTGGCTGGAACGAGCCGGCTTTGCTCGCTCGTTTTCTGGAGGGTCTCCGCGCAGAGGTAAAGGATGAGATTCTCTCCCGGGAGGTTCCTTCCAGCGTGGATTCCTTGATTGAACTCGCTATTCGCATTGAGCGACGGGTTGATCTTCGTCACCGAGCTCGTGGAAAGGAGCTCGCGTTCTCCGTTGCCCCCCTCTCCGCATCACTACCATCTTCCTCTGCCGGCTCGGGTGCTGAGCCTATGCAGCTGGGAGGTATCCGCATCTCGACTAAAGAGAGGGAACGGAGAATCACCAACCGCCTCTGTCTCTATTGCGGTTCCGCTGGTCATTTTGTCACTTCATGTCCAGTAAAAGCCAGAGCTCATCAGTAAGCGGAGGGCTACTGGTGAGCGCTACTACTCCTGTCTCTCCTTCAAGATCCTGCACTACCTTGTCGGTCCATCTACGCTGGACCGGTTCGTCAGCTTCCTGCAGTGCCTTGATAGACTCTGGGGCGGAGGGCTGTTTTATGGACGAGACCTGGGCTCGGGAACATGACATTCCTCTCAGACAGTTAAGGGAGCCCACGGCCTTGTTCGCCTTGGATGGTAGTCCTCTCCCCAGGATTCAGCGTGAGACGCTACCTTTAACCCTCACTGTCTCTGGTAATCATAGCGAAACCATTTCTTTTTTAATTTTTCGTTCACCTTTTACACCTGTTGTTTTGGGCCATCCCTGGCTAGTTTGTCATAATCCTTCTATTAATTGGTCTAGTAATTCTATCCTCTCCTGGAACGTCTCTTGTCATGTGAAATGTTTAATGTCTGCTATCCCTCCTGTTTCCTCTGTCTCTTCTTCACAGGAGGAGCCTGGTGATTTGACAGGGGTGCCGGAGGAATATCACGATCTGCGCACGGTGTTCAGTCGGTCCAGGGCCACCTCTCTTCCTCCACACCGGTCGTATGATTGTAGTATTGATCTCCTTCCGGGAACCACTCCCCCCCCGGGGTAGACTATACTCTCTGTCGGCTCCCGAACGTAAGGCTCTCGAAGATTATTTGTCTGTAGCTCTTGCCGCCGGTACCATAGTCCCCTCCTCCTCTCCCGCCGGAGCGGGGTTTTTTTTTGTTAAGAAGAAGGACGGGTCCCTGCGCCCCTGCATAGATTATCGAGGGCTGAATGACATAACAGTGAAGAATCGTTATCCGCTTCCTCTTATGTCTTCAGCCTTCGAGATCCTGCAGGGAGCCAGGTTTTTCACTAAGTTGGACCTTCGTAACGCTTACCATCTCGTGCGCATCAGGGAGGGGGACGAGTGGAAGACGGCGTTTAACACTCCGTTAGGGCACTTTGAATACCGGGTTCTTCCTTTCGGCCTCGCTAACGCTCCAGCTGTCTTTCAGGCATTAGTCAATGATGTCCTGAGAGACATGCTGAACATCTTTGTTTTCGTTTACCTTGACGATATCCTGATTTTTTCACCGTCACTCCAGATTCATGTTCAGCACGTTCGACGTGTCCTCCAGCGCCTTTTAGAGAATTGTCTTTTTGTGAAGGCTGAGAAGTGCACTTTTCATGCCTCCTCCGTCACATTTCTCGGTTCTGTTATTTCCGCTGAAGGCATTAAGATGGATCCCGCTAAGGTCCAAGCTGTCATTGATTGGCCCGTCCCTAAGTCACGCGTCGAGCTGCAGCGCTTTCTCGGCTTCGCGAACTTCTATCGTCGTTTCATCCGTAATTTCGGTCAGGTGGCAGCTCCTCTCACAGCCCTTACTTCTGTCAAGACGTGCTTTAAGTGGTCCGTTTCCGCCCAGGGAGCTTTTGATCTCCTCAAGAATCGTTTTACATCCGCACCTATCCTTGTTACACCTGACGTCTCTAGACAGTTCATTGTCGAGGTTGACGCGTCAGAGGTGGGCGTGGGAGCCATTCTTTCTCAGCGCTCCCTCTCTGACGACAAGGTCCACCCTTGCGCGTATTTTTCTCATCGCCTGTCGCCGTCGGAACGTAACTATGATGTGGGAAACCGCGAACTGCTCGCCATCCGCTTAGCCCTAGGCGAATGGCGACAGTGGTTGGAGGGGGCGACCGTTCCTTTTGTCGTTTGGACTGACCATAGGAACCTTGAGTACATCCGTTCTGCCAAACGACTTAATGCGCGTCAGGCGCGCTGGGCGCTGTTTTTCGCTCGTTTCGAGTTCGTGATTTCTTATCGTCCGGGCTCTAAGAACACCAAGCCTGATGCTTTATCTCGTCTCTTCAGTTCTTCAGTAGCCTCCACTGACCCCGAGGGGATTCTCCCTGAGGGGCGTGTTGTCGGGTTGACTGTCTGGGGAATTGAGAGGCAGGTAAAGCAAGCACTCACTCACACTCCGTCGCCGCGCGCTTGTCCTAGGAACCTTTTTTTCGTTCCCGTTCCTACTCGTCTGGCCGTTCTCCAGTGGGCTCACTCTGCCAAGTTAGCCGGCCACCCTGGCGTTCGGGGTACGCTTGCTTCCATTCGCCAGCGTTTTTGGTGGCCCACCCGGGAGCATGACACGCGTCGTTTCGTGGCTGCTTGTTCGGTCTGCGCGCAGACTAAGTCCGGTAACTCCCCTCCTGCCGGCCGTCTCAGGCCGCTTCCCATTCCCTCTCGACCGTGGTCTCACATCGCCTTAGATTTTGTCACCGGACTGCCTTCGTCAGCGGGGAAGACTGTTATTCTTACGGTTGTCGATAGGTTCTCTAAGGCGGCTCATTTTATTCCCCTTGCTAAGCTTCCTTCTGCTAAAGAGACGGCACAAATCATCATCGAGAATGTTTTCAGAATTCATGGCCTTCCGTCAGACGTCGTTTCGGACAGAGGTCCGCAATTCACGTCTCAATTTTGGAGGGAGTTTTGCCGTTTGATTGGGGCTTCCGTCAGTCTCTCTTCCGGCTTTCACCCCCAGTCTAACGGTCAAGCAGAACGGGCCAATCAGACTATTGGTCGCATCTTACGCAGTCTTTCTTTTCGCAACCCTGCGTCTTGGTCAGAACAGCTCCCCTGGGCAGAATACGCCCACAACTCGCTTCCTTCGTCTGCGACCGGGCTATCTCCTTTTCAGAGTAGCCTCGGGTACCAGCCTCCGCTGTTCTCATCTCAGTTCGCCGAGTCCAGCGTCCCCTCCGCTCAGGCTTTTGTCCAACGTTGCGAGCGCACCTGGAAGAGGGTCAGGTCTGCACTTGGCCGTTATAGGGCGCAGACTGTGAGAGCTGCTTATAAGCGTAGAACTAAGAGTCCTAGATATTGTCGCGGTCAGAGAGTTTGGCTCTCCACTCAGAACCTTCCCCTTAAGACAGCTTCTCGCAAGTTGACCCCGCGGTTCATTGGTCCGTTCCGTATTTCTCAGATCATTAATCCTGTCGCAGTGCGACTTCTTCTTCCGCGATATCTTCATCGCGTCCACCCGGTCTTCCATGTCTCCTGTGTTAAGCCCGTTCTTCGCGCCCCCGCTCGTCTTCCCCCCCCCCCCCCATCCTTTCGAGGGCGCACCTATCTACAGGGTCCGTAAGATTTTGGACATGGGTCCTCGGGGCCGTGGTCACCAGTACCTAGTGGATTGGGAGGGGTACGGTCCTGAGGAAAGGAGTTGGGTTCCCTCTCGGGACGTGCTGGACCGTTCGCTGATCGATGATTTCCTCCGTTGCCGCCAGGTTTCCTCCTCGAGTGCGCCAGGAGGCGCTCGGTGAGTGGGGGGGTACTGTCATGTATTGTCATGTTGTGTCCTGTTCCTGTTCTTTCTCTTCACCCTGTCTCCCTCTGCTGGTCGTATTAGGTTACCTTTTCTTCCCCTCTTTCCCCCAGCTGTTCCTTGTCTTCTCTAACTACCTCGTTCACCCCTTTTCCCACCTGTTCCCTTTTTCCCTCTGATTAGGTCTCTATATCTCTCTCTGTTTCTGCTTCTGTCTTTGTCGGATTCTCGTTTGTGTTACTCATGCCTGAACCAGACTATCGTCGTGTTTGCTGCAACCTTGTCCTGTCCTGTCGGAATCTGCCTGTCCATCTGAGCCTACGTGTGTTTCGTCATTAAAGAAACTCTGTTTTGTTAATTCGCTTTTGGGTCCTCATTCACGCACCTGACAACTGCGACCTGGCCAAGATAAAGCAAAGCAGTGCGATAAAAACAACACACATAAACAAACGTACAGTCAATAACACAATAGAAAAATCTATGTACAGTGTGTGCAAATGTAGAAGATTAGGGAGGTAAGGCAATAAATAGGTCATAGAGGCGAAATAATTACAATTTAGCATTAACACTGGAGTGATAGATGTGCAGATGATGATGTTCAAGTAGAGATACAGGGGTGCAAAAGAGCAAGAAGATAAATAACAATATGGGGATGAGGTAGTTGGGTGTGCTATTTACAGATTGGCTGTGTACAGGTACATTGATCGGTAAGCTGCTCTAACAGCTGATGATTAACAGCTGAACCCTCTCTGTCTCGTGGTCCTCTTCAGCCATTAATGCTGCTGTCTTCTCTCTTGTTTCACAGATGAACCACCATGTGACCTTGATCGTCCTGTGACATCACACCGACACTGAGACGGCGGGTGGGTGGAAGGACACACGGAGGGACGCAGAGCAGAGCACAGAGAGGAGAGCACAGGAGAGGATACATACTTAAACAGCGCAGCTTTGCTGTGAGAAGGATTCAAGCCCCTTGTAGAGGATCTTGATACCATTTGGCTTTCTGCTAATACAGTCAAATAATAAGAGACGTTATTCTTTGTCATCTTGGTTTGTGTTGCAGTAGTCAAAAACACCAGCATTTTACAACAAAGGGTCCCAAGCACCTTTTCATTTGTTTACGCAAGAGGAAAAGAGTTGAGCACGTTCTCGCCTTCTTCTGAAACTAGCCTTGTGAAGCCAGCCTATTCTGTTTATAGTAAGTGAAACGAAACGTGAGCGCAACGGTCAGTCTGCTCGACCAGGCTATCAAGGACCCATAATAACAATCCAACACAAAATGGAGACTCTGTCTCTCTCGCAGGACTCCATCTTGGAGTGTCAGATCTGTTTTAACTACTACAGCCCGCGGCGGAGGCCCAAGCTGCTGGACTGCAGACACACGTGCTGCTCCGTGTGCCTGACCCAGATGAGGTCCAGCCAGAAAGAGATCCGATGCCCCTGGTGCCGCGGCGTCACCAAACTCCCCGCCGGCTTTTCCATATCCCAGCTCCCCGACGACCCCGACATCATCACCGTTATCGCCATTCCGCACGCCTCCGAGCACACGCCGGTCTTTATCCGCCTGCCTAGCAATGGCTGCTACATGCTGCCCCTGCCTGTCGCCAAGGACAGGGCACTGTTACCCGGCGAACTGGGCTGCCGGTTCTTGCCAGGTGGCAGTGGGCAGCAGAAGGTGGATGTGGCGGTGGTGGCTATGCCTGAGTTGCAGCCCCTGCGTCTGGGGATGAGTCTCGAAGGCCTGGAGGAGACAGAGAGAAGGGGAGTCGGGGGAGGTGGTGGTGGTGGAGGGGGGAAGGGCTCCACGTGGTCCGGGGTGTGTACAGTGATCCTGGTAGCCTGCGTCCTGCTCTTTCTCCTGGGAATCGTGCTCCACAACATGTCCTGTATCTCTAAACGCTTTACTGTCATCTCCTGCGGCTGAAGGGAGGGGCCAGAAGGCATGTCAATTAACATGCCTCTCCCACCCCCTACTGTGGCTCCACCCTTCCTCAACCAGGACTATGATGAGAATAAGGGATTTTACACATATCAGGGGTGGCCAAGAAAACTGCCGACAGACACACAGAGAGTGAGACAACCAGGACAACCACGAACAAACTAGGGAAAGAATCTTTCCTCCAATTGTTGACTTGGAGTTATTCTGGATACAAATACTCTCTCCCTCTGATTTGGGGTACCCTATGGACCTGGGGCCAATGGTAATTCACCATGGCCGATCTGTCCTGGTCTGTTTCTTTCTGTGGTCAGTAGAGTTACTTCAGTCAGTGATCATGTTGTTTAGCTAAGTGTCAGTACTGAGTACATATCTCCAGCTGGAGCTGCAATATACATTGTTAGGACCTTTTGGCAGACCTGGGATCAAATACTTGAACAATATTTTCAAAACCTTTAAGGGATTGCTTGAGTCTCTCTGGAGTGACAGGTGGGCAGGGTTTGGCATTTTTGGGACTTTTCTATTGGTTTATTAAGCCAGGAAAGTTTAAACGGGCACAGATGTATTTTAAATAGATTTTTCAAGTAATTGAAACTCAGATCTGCTTCTAGGCTGCTTTTGTCTTTGCTGCGATTTAGCAGTGTATACATTAACTATGTACAGTCCACCAAGCCACCTTTGGCCAAGTGTTGCTCATAAAGAGACTGCATAAAGGGACTGAACAATCAATACTGGTGGTGGTGGTTCACTGTCCCAAATGGCACCCTATTCCTCATATAGTTCTCTATTTTGACCAGGACCTATAGGGCTCTGGTCAAACATAGTAAACTTGAAAAACAAGTATTTCGCTGCATCTTAGATAACATCTGTAAATCTGTGTTTTTTATTTGATATTGAGAATAGGGTGCCATTTGGGAAGCAATGCCTGTGTTTCTTATTTTCTCAGAATCACTTTAACGTTCTGAAAACAGTGTTTACTTACTGTTGCTCCAATATGTAATGCAGTACTGTATGTATGTATGTATGTATGTGTTTGTATTTTGATCAATAATGTGTTAAACACAAAAACAGGGAAATATGTGATTGTGTGTTGTGCTATATACATATAAACCAGCCTATATTTGACAGAAAGCACACACTACATGTATTCAGTAGCCAGCCAGCCTAAAGTAATAATGATTAAGTTACTGTTGAGTATTACAATTATTTGCCTAACCCCGATGCTCTTCACTGAGAACAGATGGTCATTGCTTTTAATATTGAACTCTCTCGCTAAGTCCCAAATGGCACCCTCTTCCCTATATAGTGCACTACTTTTGACCAGTCATAGGTAGTACACTATATAGGGAACGGGGTGCCATTTAGGATGGATCCTATGACTTTGACCTGGTTATCACAAGTGCCCATACACTCTGTCTCTACTATCAATCTCCCTTTAGGTTAATACTATATTTGATGTTTGTATGGGGGGTGTTGGTTCACAGTGAGGTGGAGTGTGGGTACTGGGAGAGGTTAGGAGTGGGCGGGTGGGGAGTCCCCATCTTAATGCTAATTGCATTGATTTCTGAACTGTTTTAAATACTTTCTCTTCTATGCCGGTGTTTCTCTTATTCTGTGTTTCAAATGGCATACCATTCCCTGTATAGTGCACTACTTTCAACCGGGGCCGGTAGTGCCCTGGTCAAAGTAGTGCACTATATAGGGAATAGGGTGCAATGTGGGACACATACCATGTCTTCGTTGTTGTTGCCAAAATGATTGTGATCCAGTTTCTACTGTATTAAAGCAATTGAGTGTAAACACCAACAAACAAACAGGGTGAACTATTTTGTATAGCAGCCATGTACAGAATGATTGTATTTATCCTTGTTGTCCTACTTTCTATTTGTGTTCTACATGTTTACTTGTCTGTCTGTCTGTAATAGTAGCCTGGTCTAGAATCAACTCTTATTGCAGCATGTTAGAACCCTTGGTGGACAGTGTTTGGTAAAGATGTGGTTGGACTGGTCTAAGAGCAGTGCTAAAGACAGTGGGTTATTTAGGCACCTTGTTAGGTTTCCAAAATTCCAGTAACTTTCCCAATATTTCCAGAAATCCTGGTTGGAACCAATCACAGCCAGAGAAAGAGGAGGAGGTTGTAGAAATTAGAGATTTCAGTTGTTGTGGGAATTGGCTGTTTAGCTCTTACCTAGGGATAATTGCACTGGGTTTCTAGGCTAGCTAGAGAAAGGGTATGTGCCAAATGGCACCCTATTCCCTTTAAAGTGCACTACTTTTTGCCAGGGCCCCAAAGTGCACTATATAGGGGATAGGGTGCCGTTTGGGATGCAGGCATAGAGGTCATGCAGAGGTTCCATCATGGCCGTTGGTGGCCCCGGCATCTCCCTGCGATACACAGTAACTGGTGGCTCAATAGCTGACAACTTTTTTTTCACTTATTTGTAACAGACATTTTGAGGTGGTGCATATGAGTCAGCAAAGGGGCAATTGATTGTCAGCTATTGATTAACTGATCTAATGATACATAAGCCGCCCTGAGTATTGTTATATTAGACAAACACTGAAGATGTATTGAAAATGCTGTAAATGTATGGTGCCAGTAAACCAGACTAGTTCAGTTACATTGTCTGTAGATAGATACCGCAGTAAACAGCATAAACAGTACCCACTGGGCATATACTTGTTGAATCGATGTTGTTTGAATCAACGTGGAAAACTGATTTGATTTGAAAAAAATACATAAAAAATAAATAAAAAAAACATCCAACTTTTAACCTAAATCCAATGACCTGGTGACATTTTTTGTTGATTTCACGTTGAATTTTACCAAATGTAAATCAAAACTAGATGTTGAACTAATATGGACACAACTCAAGGCCTCACACCCAGCCAGGCTTTGGTTTGGTTCCCAAATTGCTACCTATTCCCTATATAGTGCTGTACTTTTGACCAGAGTCCTATGGGTATCTGTCTCCATCATAGCTAGCCCCTTATCTGAAGGTCTAATGGCCAAAGGATTTCTTTAGGTCAGTGGTGGCTGTTGAGGGGAGGATGGCTCATAGATTGGAATGGAAAGTTACCTTTCCATGTATTCCATTCCAGCCATTACAATGGGCCCGTCGTTGGGTTTAAAGTGGCACCAGCCACCATTGCTTTAGATCAGTGTTGTTTGATGTAATAATACATACAGCCAGTAAAATGACTTGAACCAATGGACTCAATGTGTTGGAAATCCATGTTGTACTGCCAATAGATCCATTGTTAAAAGATGCAATGCATGATGCTTGGGTGGAGTTAGTAGAGGTTGGGGTCTCATATGCAAATGAAGGTAAAGAGGAATGTCAAATAATATACACTGCTCAAAAAAATAAAGGGAACACTAAAATAACACATCCTAGATCTGAATGAATGAAATATTCTTATGAAATACTTTTTTCTTTACATAGTTGAATGTGCTGACAACAAAATCACACAAAAATGATCAATGGAAATCAAATTTATCAACCCATGGAGGTCTGGATTTGGAGTCACACTCAAAATTAAAGTGGAAAACCACACTACAGGCTGATCCAACTTTGATGTAATGTCCTTAAAACAAGTCAAAATTAGGCTCAATAGTGTGTGTGGCCTCCAAGTGCCTGTATGACCTCCCTACAATGCCTGGGCATGCTCCTGATGAGGTGGCGGATGGTCTCCTGAGGGATCTCCTCCCAGACCTGGACTAAAGCATCCGCCAACTCCTGGACAGTCTGTGGTGGATGGAGCGAGACATGATGTCCCAGATATGCTCAATTGGATTCAGGTCTGGGGAACGGGCAGGCCAGTCCATAGCATCAAAGCCTTCCTCTTGCAGGAACTGCTGACACACTCCAGCCACATGAGGTCTTGCATTAGGAGGAACCCAGGGCCAACCACACCAGCATATGGTCTCACAAGGGGTCTGAGGATCTCATCTCGGTACCTAATGGCAGTCAGGCTATCTCTGGCGAGCACATGGAGGGCTGTGCGTTCCCTCAAAGAAATGCCACCCCACACCATGACTGACCCACCGCCAAACCTGTCATGCTGGAGGATGTTGCAGGCAGCAGAACGTTCTCAACGGCGTCTCCAGACTGTCACGTCTGTCACATGTGCTCAGTGTGAACCTGCTTTCATCTGTGAAGAGCACAGGGCGCCAGTGGCGAATTTGCCAATCTTGGTGTTCTCTGGCAAATGCCAAACGTCCTGCACGGTGTTGGGCTGTAAGCACAACCCCCACCTGTGGACGTCGGGCCCTCATACCACCCTCATGGAGTCTGTTTCTGACCGTTTGAGCAGACACATGCACATTTGTGGCCTGCTGGAGGTCATTTTGCAGGGCTCTGGCAGTGCTCCTCCTTGCACAAAGGCGGAGGTAGCGGTCCTGCTGCTGGGTTGTTGCCCTCCTACGGCCTCCTCCACGTCTCCTGATGTACTGGCCTGTCTCCTGGTAGCACATCCATGCTCTGGACACTATGCTGACAGACACAGCAAACCTTCTTGCCACAGCTCACATTGATCTGCCATCCTGGATGAGCTGCACTACCTGAGCCACTTGTGTGGGTTGTAGACTCCGTCTCATGCTACCACTAGAGTGAAAGCACCGCCAGCATTCAAAAGTGACCAAAACATCAGCCAGGAAGCATAGGAACTGAGAAGTGGTCTGTGGTCACCACCTGCAGAACCACTCCTTTATTGGGGGTGTCTTGCTAATTGTCTATAATTTCCACCTGTTGTCTATTCCATTTGCACAACAGCATGTGAAATTTATTGTCAATCAGTTTTGCTTCCTAAGTGGACAATTTGATTTCACAGAAGTGTGATTGACTTGGAGTTACATTGTGTTGTTTGTGTTCCCTTTATTTTTTTGAGCAGTGTAGTTATAAATGGTGTCTGTACACAATGTTTGATGAAGCATTAGAGTGGGGATTTTTGGACTGCATCCCTGAGTAGAATGTATGTCCCAAATGGCACCCTATTTCTTATATAGTGCACTACCTTTGACCAGAGCACTATGAACATTGGTCAAAAGTAGTGCACTATATAGGGAAGAGGGTGCCAATTAGGACTCAACGATGGATACATTTTCTCACCTTTCTATCCCTAGAACACCTGTACTGTATGATTATGAGAGAGGGAAGGAGACTTAGGGTTGTCAGTCTGTTTGTGTGTTTGTCAATCAGTGATGTACATTTCCTATAGTAGTTTCTGTTTGTGTCCGGGTTGACAGAAAAACACAGCTGTTTCAGTGATCTATTAAATAAACCTGTGAAATTAACCAGCACTCGTTTGTCTTGTTTATTTTTTCAACAACTATTTGTTATTTTAAATCAATTAATACTCTTAAGAATAACAGGCCCAGCAGCCTTAGTTGGGTTTTGGGGCACAGAGTTGAACAGCAGACAGAGAAGCGTGAAGAAATATTATGGTTTTACTGTCAGTGCTTGTAAAAGCCCACATTGCAAATTTGATGGTGAAGACATTTTCAGTCTAGGTATTCAAGGCAAAATAAATAATTGAAGGACAAGTTTGCTAACTACCTCTCTCAAAGAGTGCAGTATATAATGTCAGAACATCTGCTGTCTCAGCCACTGCCTGTCACCAAGGGTGTACCAGAAGGCTCGATCCCAGGCCCCACACTCTTCTCAACTTACATCAACAACATAGCTCAGGCAGTAGGAAGCTCTCTCACCCATTTATATGCAGATTAAACGTCTTATACTCAGCTGGCCCCTCCCTCAGATGTTGTGTTAAATACTCTACGACAAAGCTTTTTTAGTGTTTAACAAGCTTTCTCTGCCCTTAACCTTGTTCTGAAACCTCCAAAACAAAGGTCATGTGGTTTGGTAAGACAAATGCCACTCTCCCCACAGGTGTGATTACTACCTCTGAGGATTTAGAGCTTGAGGTAGTCACCATATACAAGTACTTGGGAGTATGGCTAGACGGTACACTGTCCTTCTCTCGGCACATATCAAAGCTGCAGGCTAAAGTTAAATCTCGACTTGGTTTCCTCTATCATAATTGCTCCTCTTTCACCCCAGCTACCAAACTAACACTGATTCAGATGACCATCCTACCCATGCTAGATTATGGAGACATAATTTATAGATCGGCAGGTAAGGGTGCCATCAAATTTGCCACCAATGTTCCTTATAGGACACATCACTGCACTCTATACTCTTCTGTAAACTGGTGATCTCTGTATACCCAACGCAAGACCCACTGGTTGATGCTCATTTATAAAGCCCTCTTAGGCCTCACTCCCCCCTATCTGAGATATCTACTGCAGCCTTCATTCTCCACATATAACACCCATTCTGCCAGTCACATTCTGTTAAATGTCCCCAAAGAATTTGTTCTTAACTGACTTGCCTAGTTAAATAAAGGTTAAAAAAAGTTTTGACAAACAGACAGGGCAATAGGCTACAAAGACTAGGCTACTTACTGTAGCAACCTAACAAAAATGACTAGCAAATGCGAAAGACTAGCATACAAAAAGATGATGCCGAGGAGAAGGGCGACATGTTACAACTCAATTTAACTATTTAGTGACATTTATCATGTTTATCTTAATTTTTTTTGTACAGAAAGTTCATATTATTATCACATATGATCGCCAAGCACTCTGGAAATCAGATCGACAACTACTAACCTCAATTTCGACTTCAAATACGACTTCAACTCCGACTCGGCTGTTCATACCGGGCCTTATTCATTTGTTCAATGGGCTACCGAAACATTGCAGGCATAGACGTAGGAGACAAGGTGGAATCCTGGTGAAATTGAGGCAAAGAGAAATGGGGCTCCCCTCTGTTCTTTTGGCAAATGTTCAGTCACTCGAGAATAAAATGGATGAGCTTCGTTTGAGAGTCTGCTATCAGTGAGACTTGAAAAGCTGAAATATTATATGTCTTACTGAAATGTGGCTGGAAGATGACGCTATGCACGTAGTACACCGTGGATTCTCCATGCAGCGGCAGAATCAGACGCCGGATTCGGGGTTGTCGAAAGGATGAGTGTGTTTTTTATATATAACAACTGGTGTGCAGCTTCAAGAGGGAAGGAAATCTCAAGCTTTTGCTCACCTGATATAGAAAACCTCATGGTAAGCTGCAGATCCTTTTATCTTCAAAGACAGTTCTAATCCATAATTATCATGGCTGTCTACATCCCTCCACAAGCCAACACCACTCTGGCCCTCAACAAACTGTATGGGGCCATAAACAAACAAGAAACCGCTCACCCAGTGACAGTGTTTCTGGTGGACGGAGACTTTAACGCTGGGAGACTTAAAACCGTCCTACCTCATTTCTACCATCATGTCTCCCGCGCCACTAAGGGCGCTTAAACTCTAGACCACTTTTATCGTACGCACAGAAACGCAGAAAAGGCCCTCCGTTGTCCTCCTTTCGGCAAATCTGACCAATGACACAATTCTCCTGCTTCCTGTTTACAAACAAAAGCTTAAACAGTAAGCACCAGTCATTCGCTCAATACGGAAGCGGTCAGATGAAGCAGACGTAAGGCTACAAGACTGTTTTGCTAGTACAAACTGGGATGTGTTCCGGGATTCATCTGATAGCATTGAGGAACTTACCACAACAGTCATGGGCTTCATCAAGAAGTATATAGACAATGTCATCCCCACAGTGACTATAAGAACATATCCAAACCAAAAACCATGGATAACAGGCAACATCCTCACTTGGCTAAAGGCTAGAGCTACTGCTTACAAGGAACAGGACAAGGACATGGATGCATGCAAGAAAGCCCACTACTACCTCCAACGAGACATCAAGCTTGTAAAAGGACAATGTAGGAGAAGCTGCAATCCTATTACACTGGCTCCGACGCTCGTCGTATGTTGCAGGGCTTGCAGACAATAACAGATTACAAAGAGTAACCCTCAAATGAGCAAAATGCCTGTTATACTCACTTCAAGGAATATAACACTGTGCCTTGCGTGAAAGCCCCTGTTTTTCCAGATGACTGTGTGATCTCACTCTCCGTGGCAAATGTGAGCAAAAGTTTAAAAAGGTTAACAATCAGACGGAATACCAGGGTGCGTCCAGACCCACTCCAATTCACATACCGCCCCAACAGCTAACACTATCGAGAGCATCTGGACTGCTTGGTATGGAAAAGCACTACAAAAGGTGGAGTGGACAGCCCAGTACATCGCTGGGGCTGAACTCCGTGCCATCCAGGACCTCTATATCAGGTGGTGTCAAGAGGAAGGCCCGACAAAGACACCAGCCACTCAAGCCATAGACTGCTACCATCCGGCAAACGGTACCGTAGCATCGGCTCTCTGACCAATGGGCTCCGAGACAGCTTCAACCCCCAAGCCATAAGACTGCTAAGTAACTAGACTGCTAAATAGTAAATGAATGGTACCCATACTATCTGCACTGACCATGCGCAGACTCACTAGACTATATACCGTGTATACACACTCACACACACGACATTGACATTCCCACACAAATCCAAAAATAATTTACATATACTACATATAGTGCATTTGGAAAGTATTCAGACCCCTTGACTTTTTCCACATTTTGATACTTTACAGCCTTATTCTAAAGTGTATTATCATTTTTTCCCCCTCATCAATCTACACACAATACCCCATAATGACAAAGCAAACATTTTTGAAAATGTCTTGATAATAAAACTGAAGTATCCCATTTACATAAGTATTCAGACCCTTTACTTAGCAATTTGTTGAAGCATCTTTGACAGCGATTTCAGCCTCGAGTCATCTTTCCCTCAATTCTGACTAGTCTTCCACTCCTTGCCGCTGAAAAACATTCCCCCAGCATAATGCTGCCACCACCATGCTTCATCTTAGGGATTGTGCCATGTTTCCTCCTGACGTGACGCCTGGTATTGAGGCCAAAGAGTTCCATCTTGGTTTCATCAGAGCAGAGAATCTTGTTTCTCATGGGCTGTCATGTGCCTTTTACTGAGGAGTGGCTTCCGTCTGGCCACTCTACCATAAAGGCCTGATTGGTGGAGTGCTGCAGAGATGGTTGTCCTTCTGGGAGGTTTTCCCATCTCCTCAGAGGAACTCTGGAGCTCTGTCATCGTGACCATCGGGTTCTTGTTCACCTCACTGACCAAGGCCCTTCTCCCCCGGTTTCTCAGTTTGGCCTGCCAGCCAGCTCTAGTTAGGGTCTTGGTGGTTCAAAACTTCCTCCATTTAAGAATGATGGAGGCCACTGTGTTCTTGGGGACCTTCAATGCTGCAGAAATGTTTTGGTACCCTTCCCCAGATCGGTACCTCAACACAATCATATATTGGAGCTCTACGGACAATTCCTTCCACCTCATGGTTTGGTTTTTGCTCTGACATGCACTGTCAACTGTGGGACCTTATAAAGACAGGTGTGTGCCTTTCCAAATAGTGTCCAATCAATTGAATTTACCACAGGTGGACTTCCATCAAGTTGTAGAAACATAGCAAAGGGTATGGATACTTATGTAAATAAGATACTTCCGTTTTTAAAATGTTCATAAATGTGGAAAAATATAAAAAAAAACTGTTTTTGCTTTATCGTAATGGGGTATTGTGTGTTGTTTGATGAGGAAAAACATTAATTTAAACAATTTTAGAATAAAGCTGTAATGTAACAAAATGTGGAAAAAGTCAAGGGGTATGAATACTTCCGAATGCACTGTATGCACACACACACACGCACACGCACACACACTTTTACACATAATTTGGTCTTGCTACTCTGTTCTTTATTTTACTCATATGATCTATTCATATTATCTATTATATTACCTATCCTGATGCCTAGTCACTGTACCCTGCCTTCATGTACATATCTACCTCAAATACCTCGTATTTGCATATTGATCTGGTACGGGCACTTCCTGCACATAGCCCCATTCTTGTGTATTTAATTTTGTTTCTCTTGTGTTACAAATTAAATAGTATTATTATTGTTAAACTCTGCATCGTTAGGCAGGGCTCGTAAGCAAACATTTCACAGTAAAGTCTACACCAGTTGTATTCGAAGCATGTGACATACATATATATATATATATAAATATATATATATATATATATATATATATATATATTTTTTTTTTAAATGTTTATTTTTTTATTTAATGGCTACAAAGACAGAATTCCAAAATACTACATAAACAGAGATACAGCAACAGCAGAACATTGTCTATACTGTCCAGCCCTCTCGACCATGTGGCCAGAACATCATACATAGCTTGAAACCGAACATAGCTTGAAACCGAAAACGGCCTAACTAGCCTACAGGAGGGGAGAATCTAAATTGGGTTGACGTTTACAGAAGAGGAATCACAAAATACAGTATATTAGTGATAACTAATTTAGCTAGTTGTTTTATAGATAAAAGCAAAAGTAGCACATTGTTTTTAAATATGTGTATTCTTTTCTCCTTAGAGAAAACAACAGCTGATTCTAAGGGGGGTGGCAGACTTTAAAAGCCGGGAGCTGGTGAAAGGATACTCATGAGTATCTTCGGTGAGAGGAGGCTACACAGGAGTGGAGTACACTTCTCTGTTCATCTATTAACGAATTGACACTCTCCTCGACCTCTCAACAAACACTTACCTGTTTAATGGTCACAGAGGAGAGGAGGATGGAGGAGTTGAGGACAGGACAGGCTGTTGCACAATTGAGAATCTCCTGAGCATCCACGTAAATAGACCTCAAAACGAGATATAAAAAAATAAACAAACATAACGGTGATTGGAAATAGTATAGTCATTATAGTAAATGTAATATGGGAGTGAACTTTATTTAGAATAAGGGTTACATTGAGAAAATCATCCCTCTTTGAAATGAAAATGGATGGCCTGTAATAGGTGCGTGTTGGTGGAAGGGAAGTCAGGTGCAGGAGAACGAACTTGGTATAAAGGGAGTCGTTTAATAAGTGTTCATAAAACTAAACAAAAAACAAAATATACAAAAAATAATAAAAGTGGGTACAAAACCCGTCGCACACCGACACGACTTGCACAAAACATACAATCAAACAATCTCAGACAAGGACATGAGAGGAAACAGAGGGTTAAATACACAACATGTAATTGATGGGATTGGAACCAGGTGTGAAGGAAGACAAGACAAAACCAATGGAAAATGAAAAATGGATCAGTGATGGCTAGAAGGTCGGTGACGTCAATTGCCGAACACCGCCCGAACAAGGAGAGGGACCGACTTCATAATAATGAAAACAAAGTGGATGGCAGAGAACATGTCTACCATTTACCCTCACTTCTTCGACAGACCAGAGCTTTAGATATGCAATTTTAGAAACTGTTCATCGTCCTGGAAGCATTACATTACAACGTAGAAATATCGATAACACACAGGGCTAAGGGCCAGAAAGTTGCGAGTTCGCAAATCACCGTGGACAAGAGTACGGGTGGAAAGATCTCCATTATAATAAAACGACTGCATGAATCTATTGTCGTGTTGTATCAGCCCAGACAGAGTAGGCCTACCGACACAGAAAAACGTAAGCTTCAACAGCTGGCTACTCTTTTTCAATGGATTAACCCAATGAGAGTTTTTCCCTAAAAGCTGTCTGGGTTTAAACATCTATTGTACAGAAAGTAAATAGCTTAATTAATTGGTAGTGACAGAATTAGATTCCTTCCCAAGCAAAGTCAGCCTCTGAATGCCAAAGAAACAAATTATTTTGCAGCATCAAAGACCAAAGCGTTTTTATAGATCACTTTATATAATCGGATGCGTTTTATTTTCTGCAAAATCTTAAAATAACAAAGGGTAGGCTGGTGCTTTTTGCCATGTTCTTAAGTAAAAGGGAGACCTATGGCGTACCCTCCCATACTCCCTCAATTTGGTTCCCGAGTGGCGCAGCGGTCCAAGGCACCTCCAAGGCATCTCAGTGCAAGAGGTGTCACTATAGTGCCTGGTTCGAATCCAGGCTGTGATGCGGCGCACAATTGGCCCGGAGTTGTATGGATTTTCCCGGAGTAAACTGTCATTGTAAATAACAATTTGTTCATAACTGACTTACCTAGTTAAATAAATAAAACCTTCTTTTTTTTTAAAATGAAGTCTTGGTTTTAACTTAACAGCCCTTCGCTGACACAGAGGTAGCATATTTCAAGAGAGAGTGGTGGGTGAAGAAATTGACTGACACATCTAAGAATATAGCAGCCTATAGCCTTATTTCGTCTGTCAAACAGGTAGGCAGGCCGACCTCTTATTTCTTAAATAGGAAGAAACAGGCTCCAACACAAAGCCCTCGTGTTATTAGTGAAGTCTAATTCAAATGAAAATGATTTAAATTACTTATACCACCATGAGCTGTCCATTTCAGATTGATTATGCCGCAGCTGCTGCTTCAAATTTCAGCACAACAATGTAAATTACTATAAACTGGGTTATTGTGAGGTCAATAACTCTGAGAAATACATCATGGGCAAGAAAAGTATTGTTTTTAATAAAAATCAATTATATTAGTAGCAAGCTATCAAAGTTGACCTCCGGTCCTCCTCATCTTCACTCTCTCTGTCTCAAACTGAACAGAAAGTAGTATGGTTATCCAACAGGTCGATCGCGAGCTACTAGTTGTTCGCAGCCCACCTATGAGTAGCTTGCCAAACAATTCTAAAAGTACATGGCAATTTTCACGCTTTCCTCTGCAAACTGTCAGAAACAAATCTCACAAGTATCAGACGCCGCAAGCTCCTAGCTACTATTTAATCAAGGCAACGTTGACATTATTTCGCACCTGGTTAACGACTATTGGCTTAAAAAGCCAAACCTACCACAATATCTGCCAATTATTCCCAACACTATTGCCTCTGTCTGTCTGTGTGGTGCGCACGTTTGATGATCACTTTGTGTGTAGCCAGTACTTTCCCCAAAACCTTCTCAATTAAATGTTAACTGCAAAGTAGGCTTACCTGGCAGAAGTACTGTATATCATTAGTAAGAATACAATTTCTATCTTTTATTTGTTTATTGAAAACCTTGCCATGAAATGAGACCCGCTCATCAGAAGGCACATTCCTCATTATATGGGCAATTAAAAGGAAATTACACTCAGTCTAAATGTGTTAGTTTTCTTCCGTTCTTCCATTTAAGAATTTAAGTATTGACATGGACTCAGAACATCCAATTTCGTTGTTTCTCTATGAACAATTGTATGAACACCTAACATAAGACACTCAGCATAAGAATCACTCAAGCATATGTTTCACTAACTGGTCACAAAACAATGATTGATAGGCAGCTTAAGCTTCTCCAATGAAACTATTATTTGGTTGGTTTATACTTCAACCAACCGCCTTTCCTTTTGAATATAATCAATACATGTAAATGTAGGCCTATCTGTGTAGTATGTTTCCCCTCACATCCCTTCCCTTTCTGTTCTTTTCACATCAAATATTTATTTATATTCTGTCAGGAAGGTAATTAACTACCTACCTTTGTTCCATTAAAACAGCTCTTTACCTCAGGGAGAGAGCGAGGGATGCAAAAAGAAGGGGGGAAAAGACAGCTGGGGGAGGGGGAGCGAGAAAGAGAGGGAGAGACCACAGAAGGATGTTGCATCTTAATTGGAGAGAACTGGTTCATGGAGCAGAATGAGTGAATGGTATCAAATACATCAAACACATGGTGCTCTGAGAAAGCAGTGGATTTTTATTGACAATTACAGTCTGTTTTCGGAGCGACGCAGGTCCTAAAAAGGGACGGCCAGAACCCAAACAGGAGAGGAGCTTGGATGCTAAGTGCTCCCATATATACAAAAAAAGTGATGGGATATCAGTCCTTGCCCACAACAGGTAACCCTCATTGATCAAATGGCACAGTTCTAAGCAATCTTATATCCATGCCATTTCAAGCCAAGCCAATGACTATTTCATATAGAGGCTTAACTACTGGTCATAGCATGTTTGTGTTAGAGACTCCATCGGATCTGAAATCCTGCAGCTGCGGCCTTGGACTGATTTACGTAAATGTATGAAGTTTGAATTTAAAAAATGATGTTATTTGTCATTCTGGCTTCTCAAACCATCATGGGCATTTTGATAGTAAAAACAAAATGCCTGAATTATTAATATTGGGTGATTTTAACCTGGATTGGTTGGTTCCAGTATCAGAGAAACTGAAAGATATTTGTACTAAGCTAAATTTTACTCAACTGATAACTATACCAACCCACCAACACAAAACACCATGAAAAATCTACTCTTTTGGATATCATTCTGACAAACACTCCTCATAAGTATACAGCCAATGGAATCTTTGCTAATGAGCTCAGTGACCATTATCCATTTGCCTGCATTAGAGATACTAAGCTACCTAAATCGCATCTGTACATTATTACAAAGATACATTTTTGAACTTTCAATGAGCAACATTTCCTGTATGACCTTGGGTTGTATGTTTGGGAGAGTGTGTCCTCTATTCAGATCAGGCCCTTAAATATTTGACCTCTCTAACTAACTCTGTTGCAGATAAGAATGCCCAATATAAAATATTAAATGTAACCTATGATTTGTCTTAAAGAGTTCATCAAATAAACTTAAGGCTAGATTGACTTATTCTACCTCTGGCAGTCTTTCAGACATTTGAAAAATAGATGTCCTACTCTGAACAGCCTCAGCTGGCCACCTATTTGAAAGAATGTTTTATGAAAATACCTCAAGTTCCACTAGAGCAGGACTGCCCAGCCCTCTTCCTAGAGATCTACTGTCCTGCAGGTTTTCAGTCCAACCCTAATTTAGCAGTTCAGCAATTCAGCTAGTTTAGGTCTTGTTGAGCAGCTAATAATTTTAATCAAGTGTGGTAAATTAGCGTTGGACTGAAAATACACAGGATGGTAGATCTCCAGGAAGAGGGTTGGGCAGCCCTGCACTAGAGGGAGTTCTTTACTCACCTCTAAACAGATAAAGTGCATTCGTAAAGTATTCAGACCCATTGATTTCTTCCACATATTGGGTGAAGGGATGGAGTGGTGGAGTGAAACAATAAAGGTAGTGTCAGTAATCTGTAAGATTGTAAGAGGTGAGAGAATGGATAGTATGAGAGAGAGAAAAGAAAGAGACGAAGAGAAGGGGGGAAATAAATGTTGGGTGGATAAGTGGATGTGTGTTGTTTAGTGGAGCCAGTCCTTGTTCATGGCAGGAGATAATTGATGGTGTTATCGAGGGACGATGGGGGGCGGTGGGGCACAAGGAGGGTGTATACTGTATATGGAGGTAGTTTGTCAAACCCTGCCACAGCCCTGTTCTGTCTCAATGGGAACCACAGCAGGGAGAGCTAGTGGAGAATATGTGCATCCCAAATGGTACTATTCCTTATAAAGTGCACTACTTTTCTATTTAGGATGCATCTTTTGTCAGCAGGCTGGCAGCAGAACTCACAGGCAAGAAGGAAACATAAAGCGTTCATAACAATGAAGAACATTGTGATCTTTGTCTTTTTCTCCCAAAAATGGTTTATGTGTCATCTGTGGCATGTGTGTGTGTGTGTACGTGTGTGTGTATGTGTGTGGTTTGAGGTCAGTGGCTGAGTGGCTGAGTGATCACCTATACAGTGCCTTCGGAAAAGTTTTCACACCCCATCCCTTTTTGCACATTTTGTTACGTTACAGCATTATTCTAAAATTGATTTTTTTTTAAATTCAACATCAAGCTACACACAATACCCTAAAATGACAGAGCAAAAACAGGTTTTTAGAAATTTTTGCAAATTTATTACAAATAAAAACAGAAATACATGATCAAAAATCTAATCAGATTAGTCACATGCGCCCCGAATACAACAGGTGAGGTAGACCTTACAGTGAAATGCTTACTTATGACCTCCTAACCAACAGCGCAGTTAAAAAAAATAAGGATAAGAATTATAAATAAAAGTAACATTAATTAAAGAGCAGCAGCAAAATAACAATAGAGAGACTATATACGAGTGGGGGGGGGGGGGGGGGGGGGGGTACCGGTAAAGAGCCAATGTGTGGGGGCACCTGTTAGTTGAGGTAATATGTACATGTAGGTAGAGTTATTAAAGTTATTAAATGCATAGATGGTAATAACAGAGAGTAGCAGCGGTGTAAAAGAGGGGGGGGGGGGGGGCAATGCAAATAGTCTGGGTAGCCATTTGATTAGATGTTCAGGAGTCTTACGGCTTGAGGGTAGAAGCTGTTTAGATGCCTCTTGGACCTAGACTTGGAGCTCCGGTACCACTTGCCGTGCAGTAGTAGAGAGAACTGTCTATGACTAGGGTGGCTGGAGTCTTTGACAATTTTTAGGGCCTTCCTCTGACACCGCCTGATATGGAGGTCCTGGATGGCAGGAAGCTTGGCCCCAGTGATGCACACTACCCTCTGTAGTGCCTTGCGGTCGGAGGCCGAGCAGTTGTCATACCAGGCAGTGATGCAAACAGTCATGGTGCAGCTGTAGAACCTTTTGAGGATCTGAGGACCCATGCCAAATCTTTTCCGTCTCATGACGGGGAATAGGTTTTGTCGTGCCCTCTTCATGACTGTCTTGGTGTGCTTGGACTATGTTGGTTTGTTGTTGATGTGGACTTGAAGCACTCAACCTGCTCCACTGCAGCCCCGTCGAAGAGAATGGGGTCGTGCTCGGTCCTCCTTTTCCTGTAGTCCACATCATCTCCTTTGTCTTGAATGTTCAGACCCTTTGCTATGAGACTCAAAATTAAGCTCAGGTGCATCCTGTATCCATTGATCATCCTTGAGATGTTTCTGCAAATTGTTTGGAGTCCACTTGCGGTAAATTCAATTGATTGGACATGATTTGGAAAAGCACACGTCTATATAATCTCCCACAATTGATAGTGCATGTCAGAGCAAAAACCAAGCCATGAGGTCGAAGGAATTGTCCGTCGAGCTCCGAGACAGGATCGTGTTGAGGCACAGATCTGGGGAAGGATACCAAAAAATGTCTGCGGCTTTCAAGGTCACCTAGAACACAGTGGCGTCCATCATTCTTAAATGGAAGAAGTTTTGAACAACCAAGACTCTTCCTAGAGCTGGCGTCCCGGCCAAACTGAGCAATCAGGGAGAAGGGCCTTGGTCAGGGAGGTGACCCAGAACCAGCTGGTCACTCTGACAGAGCTCCAGAGTTCCTCTGTGGAGATGGGAGAACCTTCCAGAAGGACAACCATCTCTGCAGTGCTCCACCAACCAGGCCATTATGGTAGAGTGGCCAGATGGAAGACACTCCTCAGTAAAAGGCACGAGAGCCCACTTGGAGTTTGCCTAAAGGCACCTAAAGGACTCCCAGATGATGAGAAGCAAGATTCTCGGGTCTGATGAAACCAAGATGAACACTTTGGCCTGAATGCCAAGCATCATGTCTGGAGGAAACCTGGCACCATCCCTATGTTGAAGCATGGTGGTGGCAGTATCATGCTGTGGGGATGTTTGTATCTAAAGCCATAATTTCATAAAAATTCCAACTTTGATTTTGCTTTATGCTCAATTATGCTTTTAAATACAAATGACAAATATATGTCAACAATAATTTTAACAAGGGCAATTCTATGGACTAAATTGCATGAACCCCCCCAAACATTTTTTTTTTGCACTGGCTTCGTATGGAATCATTCTCTTATCTGAGTGTTGTTCTGAGGTTTGTATTTGACCATATTCAACATGGTCTCATTACAATTTGTCAGACTAGTGACATTAAACCATTGTAGTTATGTCACATTGGCTAACATATTAGTCTTGTCACATATGCAGGAGTTGTTAAATCATTGTATCATTGTTCATGGTATTAAGACTATATAGATTGGTACAGTTTATCTTTGGAATAATGGAAGTAGAGGAGAGATTGCTTGAAAAACATTACTTTTGATATCCATTTGTTGAAAGCAGTGTTGGGTGATGTGCATTGAGGTGAATTTAAAAGCCATGTCAATATTTAAAATAACATTTTGTATGCTACGTCAGGGAAAAAAAATGTCAATATTTTTTTCTATATGCTCTTAGGATTATTTTTGTGAAGGATACTTACATGTTTCTGACATGGGACTCCCGAGAATTTAAAGAATAAGAATGAGGTGAAACTGAATAAGATTAACATCTGTTGTAGACTATTGTCAAAATAAGTGCACAGTAAAGGGAATAGGGTGCATTTGGGACACATGCATTGATGTATTGGACTTAGCTGACTAAAAGTATACGTGCATTTGTACCCAGCATCTAATCAACATACCACATTCCTATCGTTGAAATGAAACAAATGTCCTCTTTGTTGAAATGGCAATATACTGTACAGTTGAAGTCGGAAGTTTACATACTTCTAGGTTGGAGTAATTAAAACTCATTAAAGCTAGTTTTTCAACCACTCCACAATTTTCTTGTTAACAAACTATAGTTTTGGCAAGTCATTTAGGACATATACCTTGTGCATGACACAAGTAATTTTTCCAACAATTGTTTACAGACAGATTATTTTACTTATAATTCACTGCATCACAATTCCAGGGGGTCAAGAGTATGCATACACTAAGTTGACTGTGCATTTAAACAGCTTGGAAAATTCCAGAAAATTATGTCATGGTTTTAGAAGCTTCTGACAGGCGAACTGACATAATTTGAGTAATTTGGAGGTATACCTGTGGATGTATTTCAAGGCCTACCTTCAAACTCAGTGCCTCTTTGCTTGACATCATGGGAAAATCAACAGAATTCATTAAAAAAATTGTAGACCTCCACAAGTTTGGTTCATCCTTGGGAACAATTTCCAAACGTCTGATTGCACCACGTTGATCTGTACAAACAATAGTGCGCAAGTATAAACACCATGGGACCACGCAGCCGTCATACCGCTCAGGAAGGAGACGAGTTCAGTTTCTTAGAGATTAATGTACTTTGGTGCTAAAAGTGCAAATCAATCCCAGAACAACAGCAAAGGACCTTGTGAAGATGGAGGAAACATGTACAAAAGTATCTATATCCACAGTAAACAAGTCCTATATCGACATAACCTGAAAGGCCGCTCAGCAAGGAAGAAGCCACTGCTCCAAAACCACCATAAAAAAGCCAGACAACGGTTTGCAACTGGACATGGGGACAAAGATCGTACTTTTTGGAGAAACGTTTTGGCCTTAATGACCATCGTAATGTTTGGAGGAAAAAGCGGAAGGTTTGCAAGCTGAAGAACACCATCACAACAGTGAAGCCAGGGGGTGGCAGCATCATGTTGTGAGGGTGCTTTGCTGCAGGAGGGACTGGTGCACTTCACAAAATACATGGCATCATGAGGATGGAAAATTATGTGGATATATTGAAGCACCATCTCAAGACATAAGTCAGGAAGATAAAGCTTGATCGCAAATGGTTCTTCCAAATGGACAAGCATACTTCCAAAGTTGTGGCAAAATGGGACAACAACGTCCAGGCATTGGAGTGGCCATCACAAAGCCCTGACCTCAATCCTATAGAAAATTGGTGGCAGAACTGAAAAAGCATGTGCGAGCAAGGAGGCCTACAAACCTGACTCGGATACACCAGCTCTGTCAGGATGAATGGGCCAAAATTCTCCCAACTTGTTGTGGGAAGCTTGTGGAAGGCTACCTGAAACCTTTGACCCAAGTTAAACAATTTAAAGGCAATGCTACCAAATAATAATTGAGTGTATGTAAACGTCTGACCCACTGGGAATGTGATGAAATAAATAAAAGCTGAAATAAATTATACTATACTATTATTCTGACATTTCACGTTCTTAAACTTCTTAGGGCTGAGATCCCGTTATCGGGATCGATATGACAACAGCCAGTAAAAGTACAGGGTGCCAAATTCAAAACAAAATAAATCTCATAATTAAAATTCCTCAAACATACAAGTATCTCATACCATTTTAAAGGTAATCTTGTTGTTAATGCCACCACAGTGTCCGATTTCAAATAGGCTTTACAGCAAAAGCACCACAAACAATTATGTTAGGTCAGAGCAATATCACAGAGAAACACAGCCATTTTTCGAGCTAAAGAGAGGAGTCACAAAAATCAGAAATAGAGATAGAATTAATCACTAACCTTTGATGATCTTCATCAGATGACACTCATAGAACTTCATGTTACAGAATACATGTATGTTTTGTTCAATAAAGTTCATATTTATATTAAAAACATCTCAGTATACATTGGCGCGTTATGTTCAGTAGTTCCAAAAACATCCTGTGATTTTGCAGAGAGCCACATCAATTTACAGAAATACTCATAATAAACATTGATAAAAGGTACAACTGTTATGCATAGAACTTTAGATACTCTTCTCCTTAATGCAACCACTGTTTCAGATTTCAAAAAAGCTTTACGGAAAAAGCAAACAATGCAATAATCTGAGTACGGCGCTCAGAGACCCAACAAGCTCAAAAGATATCCGCCATATTGTGCAGTCAACAGAAGTCAGAAATAACATTATAAATATTCACTTACCTTTGATGATCTTCATCAGAATGCACTTCCAGGAATCCCAGTTCCACAATAAATGTTT